>NC_090184.1:23923340-24292156 GCF_024679245.1 Pseudorasbora parva
TGAGCTAAGGGCTGCCATGTTCATCATATCTTATAGCCCGGAAAGATAGTTGAAAAGGGCACAGAGGATATAAAGGCTTTTAGTATTTGAAGGTGACTATGACAAGTTTATCAGTATATAGTTGATTTAAGCAATAGGCCTGTGTTTTACAAGCTTAGGTAAGTGGTGCGCTTAAGCACAATGCACAGCAAAAATCCAGAGACCCTTGTTACTAGTTCAAATGGTTTACTGTGCACAAACTGTACTATTGTACAACAGTCTATTTTTATTTCCAGTTAAAACTCCTACAGAGGATAACAGATTTTAGTGAAAACATCAATGATATATTCTGTAGATGAATAAGTTAATTCCTAGGGAAGAACTACACTACCCATAATCCTGCATTAGAAGTCACCGTTTCTATGGAAAATACAATTATGGCAAAAGAGATGGAGAAACAAACTTTCATAAATCCCCATGTTTGATGAAACTCAATGAATCTCTCCACACTCTCCACACTCCTTATATACTGTTTTCTTTTTTTAGTCTGGTCCTCAAAATTGATAGGTCGAGAGAGTTTTCACTGTTTTTTTTTTTAATACTCATTTTGCAGTGTTTGTGCTTTAGTGTTTAGAATGTAGAATTGGAGTGAACTGAAGTGATTCTTAACCCAATAGTTCAAACACATTGATTCATTCAGGAATGAATAAAGCGACCCCCTTTTTGAACCAGTGAATCATTCACTTAGATTTGTTTAACCCATTCGAAAAAACTGATTCACATTCACTGGCACATCCAGGAATGAAATATGCTGATGATGAATAATTTACAATAACCTGAAAGTATGTTGTTTTATGCTTAATAAATTATTAGGCTTAAGTCAGTAACATTATATTGTACAATAATTTGAATTAGGCTGTCATTCAAAATGCTCTATTGCTTAGTTCAGTGACCCTTTCAAACACCTTTTTGCCTCAAATGAAATTTTAATAGTGTGTTCATCTTAAAGTTGGTTGGGTTGGTTTAAGGCTTATAGCTCTTACTGAATATATATATTTTTTATATCCCAATGAATAAAATGAAGAGAACATATTTACTGAAGCAAGACTTCTGAGTAAGTGGGCGGTGACTGTTGCACTCTTTATGCAATATTCTTCACATTTATAAAATACAATGTTCATACTGTAGGCTACAGTGCCTCTGTCCTTCTCTGTTAGTTAGAACTCATCGCTGTTATTGGCATGGCAACCCAGCTTCCCGGTGGTTTAGCCTGCACACCATCTGTCTGCTCCCATATGGGTTTGAAATGATGCAGCATGACAGGAGCCGTTCCCACAATGCACAAGGTGTGAGGACCCAGGGCCGTGCCACAGAGCCATGAAGAGAAGCTCAGCTACAGGCTTTGATCATTCAGGGTATGAATGATGCAACTTCTTCCAAGGAGCACGCAGGCATTGGGCCGTCCATCAGCTGCATGCTAGCAGGTGTCTCAGCTGCTCTAGAGGCTCTTAGGAGGAAAAGGAAGATCAATGTCCTGGCTGCAAATCCTGCTCTTGTAAGAGGCCTGTGCTACAGAGGATCAATCAGGTTTACACCATTAGAGTGTTCAAAACAAAGTCTACGGCTGTTTGAACAGCTCCTGAGTGACTAATACATAGTCCTTATCAAGATATCTTATGGTAACATGATTCATTCAAACACCGCAAATGAGGCATAGTAATTTGGTAGCTCGGTCTATTTATTTTAATCAAAAATGCATTTGGGGTAGTCTACCGATAAATACTGTATCTGCAAGTCACATTGTTCAGTCACTTTTACTCCCACATTTGAGCAACCTTAACATGATTTAATAACAAAGGATCCACAGTCCACACAGTAACTTAATAATCAGACTGCAACTCCCTCCTTCTAAAAAGAACAGAAATTACTGCCATTTACTCCTTCACAATCAGTCACTTAATCACCTTACAGCTGTACAAGCAAAATCACAGCTAGAAAATTCTAGATGATCTGGAATTATAATATACTGCTATTGTAGAACAGCCAGCGATGCCTAGAGGGGTTCTGCATATATTGATTTTTCATCCTCCTCATGCTGAGTCATTCTGTTCAAGCTTGTTGATCTGTTCATCTGATTATGAAGTACGCTTTAAACCAGATTCACACCTGTTGAGGTCACTAACCTATCTCTAGTAACATTTTCAAGCGACATGCATTTGTTATTAACAAAAATTCACATGCATTGTTTTAGCAGCCACATTATAGACATTATTCTCTAGGTTTTATATATTGTGAAAGCCATGCTGTTGCTTTAAGAGGAGATTTTGCTTGGTGCAGACATCACAAGGGCATTTGCTAATGATTACCTTGTGTAAAAGCAAGGTGCATGGAGGTAGTAAAAAAAAGACTAGTGCTGACAAGTTTCCTCCTTTTCTTAGCTGATTTTCTGCATGGTGTCTTATATGAGATTATATTATACACCACCAATATGTGTTATAAAACTGTATAGCCTAATTGACTATTCGTGCTGAATGAGAACAGCATGCTGTATATGTTTTATTTAAATTTGATACTTTTTTTTATTCACAGCTGAAACCATTATGGAAGAGAAGGAACAGGGAAAGTACATTAGAGCGGGACAACAGAAAGAATGTGTTTGAGTAAAGGTTAGGCACTGCGCTAAAATGAAGGAACCCACTGGGAATGTAGTTGTGCAGCACTTCATTAACATTTATTTTTATACTCCTTTCTTGGGCAACCTTTGCACAGCAAGTTAAATAAAGTAAAAATGTAATTATATATATACATATATGTTTTAGACACTTGTGTAAAAATTTTGTAAAGTGAAAATGCTTTCAAAAATAATGTCATAAATAGATTTTGTTTATCAATTAACTCCTAATAACTAAATTAAATCAGTGTTTGGTGTGACCACCCTTTGCGTTTTAAACAGCTTTTGTCCTGGTACACTTGCTCATAGTTTTTCAGGGAGCTTTGCAGGAGAGTTTCTTCAAACGTCTCGGAGATGTTGTCGCATTTCTTGCGGATTTTGTCTCAGTTTTTTTCAATTTCTTCATGTAATCACACACGGACTGGATGATGGAGAGATTAGATCTCTGTGTGGATTAAATAGCTGTTATTAAAATTAATGGCAAAATAAATGTTTGAAAATGTAAACTGATATATCCTACTGACACACTATTTCAAAATATATGCCAAAATATATGCCAAAAGACAACTGCCTTTAAAACTTTTTTGGGGGCTGAAAATACTAACGTGCCTAAGACTTTTGTACAGTACAGTACTGTGTGTGTGTGTGTGTGTGGATATATATATATATATATATATATATATATATATATATATATATATATATATATATATATATATATATATATATATATATATATATATACACACTGCTTGAACACAAAGATTAATTGTATTTTTTTTCTCTTTAAATATATTTATGAAGCTCTTTTTGTTGTTGTCAGGAAATTTAGTTAATCAGTGAGCCTTTGCTGAAAGCATAAAGACTTACTGAAGCCTAAAACTTAATAAATGCAGCAGTATTTAATGAAAGCAACCTCTGTCCATGGTGATGCTGGTGATGTCTGGTGAAATATCTTGCCAGGGTGACTTGGCACGTGGACAGAGGGTGGGATTGTGTTTCCTATTCCTTCATCCTTTTACCCAAATGTCAGTGATGGTGAGAGTCCTTCCCTTGGTCATGTGTTTTTGGCATCTTGTTCTAGAGTAACCAACAGAAATGCAGATGATGACGTGAAAGCTAAAATTCAATTAATCTTTCTTTCAATCATGTCTAAATAAACTTTAAGTGTGAAAAACATTCAAATGAATGTATAAAATCCAGACAATGTAGCCTACAATCAAACAGAAATCTCCTACTTTTTGATGAAGAATGTCTGTCGTATCCATGGTTACCTCTAATATGCAAAAGACAAAAATTGCAATGTAGATGTAGTTTTTTTTTAAAGGCTGCGAAATAGCATGCTGAGGGCAGCTCACCATGGAGACCAAGTAAACTGACTATATGGGCTTAAGATGAATGGAAGGTGGTGATAGCTTGTCAGTATAGAGAGAGTTCTGTGTTCATTTAAATCCATGGAAATTCTGTCGACCCCTCTGCTGTCAGAAAGAGAAGAATCTCCATTTAACTCCTCCACTCACACTCTCACCCACACTTTACATCATGGAGGGCAAATGAGACTGGCTGGCAGTAACTGGATTTATGAACCTAAGTAATGATGCTGCAAGTAATATAGAGTTGCATAAATCGCTGTGAACCCCTGCACTGCCCGGTAATGTGCAGGCAGAAATCCAGGAGAGACAGATCTAAATGCAGGTTTAATGATATAAATGAAGTTAACAATCAAGAAACACAATAAAACGGAGATAAAACCTAAAACAACTACACACAAGATCAATGGAAGGACAGCAACCGACAATGAACATAGGAAACACTTGGGTAAATTTTTACACAGAAGGTAATAAGCTAAAGAAATATCAGAGAACAATCAAGACAAATACAAAATAAGCCACATTTTCAACAGAAGGAAGAATTAATCATTATCATTTCATATATACACCAACCACTATAATTGTACTCTACAGGTTGTAATGAGTATGCGACGCTGGAGAATAAACAGAAAACACTTTATTCATAAACAAAAGAAACATGCAGGAGTAAACAACCACATAAACATAAACAAGAGTGAACAATGAACAGAGGAAACTAAGGGAAAACAGCCTTCACAAAGCCGTTTGGATTGCACCAATTTGTTACGCATCCTTTCGGGTTGTTCGGGGTACCGGACTTTTCATCGTCTCTGTATCCTCTGCCTATCTAGATGAGATCCTCATCTACAGTAATGACTGGCAGCAGCATATGGAGAAACTGCATGCTGTTCTGAAAATGCTGAGAGTGGCTGGACTGACAACCAACCCGAAGAAGTGTGCGGTCGGCGCGTGAAGGTCAGGTATCTGGGCTTCCACTTGGGTCACAGACAGGTGCGCCCACAAATTAATAAGACCGCAGCAGATCCAAACTGCCCAAGACCAAAAAGGAGGTGAGTCAGTTCCTGGGGCTGGCAGGATATTACAGAAAGAAAATAATTATTATAACTAACCTCATCAGCCCACTGACAGGCCTCACTAAAATAGAAGCACTAGAACTGGTCCATTGGACGGGGCTGTGTAAGCAGGCTTTCACCCAGGTAAAGGATGCTCTGTGTGGCGGGCCCTACTACATTCTCCTGACTTTTCTCTGGATTTTTTGTTGCAGACTAATGTGTTGGACAGGGGGCTTGGAGCTTCCTTTTCCAGGAGATGGAGAGGGAGAGCAGGGAAACTGTGTTTAGCGCTTTGCAAAAAGTATGTTTTACAATTGCAATATGAATGTAATGCAGTTAATGTGCTTCCAGTTGTGCAGACTTGGTCTGAAGAGGTATATGAGTAAAGGGTTTTACCTGAGTGGGCTTCAAGTACCACTTTTTGTATGTTATTAATTAAAAAATGTATTGTCTGTTACAGTATAAAATCTAAAAAGAGGGTTGCAGAATGCAGATAGAGTGAAGTTTAGCAAAAACCATGCAGAATTACAATTTGATTTCATATAACTGATATTTTTACTAAAAGTGAAACTGTCAAGGTAACTTTAGATATAGGCTTTACAAAGCCTGGTTTGAAAGTTTTAAAATTAAAGTTTAAAAACCTTTTTAAAAGTTTAAAGGTTTACAGGGACCTTTTTAGTTTACAGGTTTAGGGACAGAAAGAATTCATAGAAGGACAGTTCACACATTTCCTGATATTCATCTTTTCTTTACTCTGCTGGAACTATAGGGCTGGATAAAAGCACATTTCTTCTATCACTATTATTTTCGCACTGATTTTGGCATACACACGCAATTATACTCTTTACCATTATATGGCTCCATTCTTTATTAGGCAAAAAATCCCAGAGGCTTTAAAATTCAATAATGCCCATGTGCGAAACGTCCTCCTGAATGATATTGATGAGATCATCATGCCATACAAACACACCAATTTATCATCTCTTATGAAGGATCTCCAGTCTGCTCATCCCAGTGTAGGGGTGTTCCTCATAGAGAACCACATATTCCCCAAAACACAGTTTGAGGACAGTGGGAAGTTCAAACGAGCAGAATGGAATAATATTCCTGGTGTCAATATCATGGAGCACATTTACAGAGAACCTGATCGAAAGAACATTTACAATCCCACAAAGATGATTGTCAACCCAAGGAAGGTCCAGCAAACCTCAGTGCATTCCACTTTGAAATACTTATTTACCATAGATATTTACCATGTGGCATTTGATGTGTCTAGGATGGTACATGGGTAAACCAATGCAGGTGAATCTTACAAAAGACCAACTCTCTGTAGACAAAAGAGTCTGGGACTTTGAGCAAAAACCAATACTCCCCATTGACATGATTTTATTATAAATCTGCAAATGTGAGAAATTTGGAATCTGAATTTGTTTTTTTGAGAAATATTTTCTCGGCTAAAGTTACGTCAAAATTGATTTAGACCAAGGTCTAGATAAAAAGGTAAAGTGTTTTGTATAAAAGTACTGTGCTGTTCAGCTGATGAAATTTACATTATGTATTTATTATTATTTGTTTATTTTAATACAACAAAGATTGTTCGATAAAATCAACAACATGTAGAGACTATGAGTAAAAAAAATATGTTCAAGTTTAATTTATTGTTCCCTTTAGAGAGGTCTCTCATAGTGCGTATGGTAAAAGCTCCTTTTCTCGAGAATATGAAGCAAAACTTTATTATATAAAGGTATCTATGTAAAGAGCAGTGTTGGTGCACGGCAATAGCACGGCACGAGGAGCGCTCTGATTGGCCGGGCCGCGGCAACTGCAGGAACTTATGGAGAGGCAGCTGAGGAGAGCGAGCCAATGGGGGCGCTCTATAGAGACCGCCGAAAAAGGGACTTCCATTAGCATACTGGAGGCTATATAAGACCCTGTTTTGCCATAGGTATCAGATTTTATCTCCTTCAGCGACACCGTCGCTGACCTTCACCGTCGAAAAGCAACCAGCGGAACTTCCCTGCAGCCCTGAGGATGCCGGATTCCCACTTGGTCTCCGCCTTCAGTCACATGCGTTCCAGTTTCACCATCCGGCGTTAAATATCCGTTATTCTGTGTGTATATGTTGTGTTTGTGTGGGTGTGTTGCCGCTGCAACGCCATTTCAAAGAGTTTACAGGCTTGTTCTAATGCCCCGAGGAGCTCTCCTCACTCTCCCTCTGAGAACGTTAGAGTACATGAACAAACTCAAGGTGAAGCTCTTTTCACTCTGCCGACAGACGGAGCTTTCCTCACTCTTCCTCTTCTCTTGTTCCGCCGTGCTAAGAACCGCCGTGGACAGAGAATGCTACAGTAGATGAACAAACTCAAACCGAAGCTCTCTACAATCTGCCGCCGCCGCGCTAAGAAGGGCTGCGGACAGACGGAGCTTTCCTCACTCTTCCACTTCTCTCGTTCCGCCGCGCTAAGAACCGCCGCGGACAGTGAATACTAGAGTAAGTTAGACGAGCGAACTAGGGCTGCTGGATATGTCGATAACGCAGTTTACGTCACAGCCGTTCTCACTGCAGCGCATGCTTACTGCAAAGGAAGTTGTAATGGCTGCCTTGTCATGACAGCACGCGCCCTCTCCACACATACGTCATAGCACACGCTCAATGTCAGAGCATAACGGCGTCGTAATATGGCTGCCAAGCCCTGCGCTTTTTTTCACTTCATCACTTCTCCCAGTCCCCTCTATTAAGGCGACTGAAGAGGTTTAAACACTGTAGGCAATGTTTCCACTACACAGTGTGCACCCCCTGCATAAGCACTGTTAATTCAGCGCCACAAAATCACTCATAAATCCCACCGTGGCCGGATTACACCATGGACTTCCTTATATTCTCCCAGTTCCCTTGGTTCAGGTGACTGAAGAAGTAAATATTGCAGTCAACTAGCTTGTGGTCAAACATGCTCGTCTGCACACGTGCGCTCGGTCTAGACTAGAGCATAACGCCATTGTAAAATGGCTTCCATAACACCCAAACTTCCTTACATTTTCCCAGTTCCCTTAGTTAAGTGACTGGAGATGAAATATTGCAGTCAACTAGCCGGTGTCAAACACGCTCGTCTGCACACTAACGCTGTGTGCGTTTACCCCTGTGGACTGCGCCGTGGGTACTCTACGTACATACTCTACGTGCGGGACTGGGACCCACTACACATTGCGCGCCAATGCACATTATTTACAATGAATCACAAAAGAGCTTTTTCTATGTAGGAAATGTGCCCACTTTACAGTCTCCACTCCTGGACCCAAGCACTTTTCACAAAGCGCACTCGTGCCACGAGCACTACGAATGTGAGGCGCGCGCCCACTGCAAAGCCTGCGCCGCCAAAACATAAACACTATCCTCAGAGTGTTATGCTGCGTTCACACCGCACGCGAATGACGCGATTCGCGCGAGTGATTTACATGTTAAGTCAATGCAGAGATGCGAATAGGTGCGAATGACGCGGCAATGACCACGCGAATTGAGCGTCTTGAACGCGTGATTCGCGCAAGTTGAAAAATCTGAACTTTGGCAGGTATTCGCGCCGTGTTAACCAATGAGGAGCCTGCTTACTGCTGTCACGTGGTGAAGTGACGGATGGGAAACCCATAGGAGAAACCCCGAGGCCAGAGTAATTTAAAAATACTACTGTATTGTGTCACAAAATGTAGTTTTAATAGTTTTTCAGGCGAGAATGTAGTTGTTTAAAGCTCAAATATATGATTTATTTATTAAGAGAGCTCCTATTTGAAAATGTGATCTGGTGTTTTCGGAGGTGTGAGACCCAGGCGATCACCGGAGCTCAGCGCTCATCAACCCCGGTGAGAGCAGCCTTAGAAGCGAATTTCACGCGCAAATGAAGCGAATGGATTCAAATTGTTCACGCGTTTATTTATTTAGTCATAGCGCGATTTATTCGCGTCATTCGCGTGCGGTGTGAAAGCAGCATTACAAGCTCACAGTTACAGCACAAAGCAACCGGGTTACCAGACCTAAATCTTATGGACTTAAAATCTTATGGCCTAAAATCTAATTCAACTTCTGGCTTCATGAGCCCAGGCCTGGCAGGCCATTGCTGGTATATAAAATTGGGCATTGAACATATAAAACGAGGTTACTCGCTACAGTTCGCTCGCAGACCCCCCCCCCCCCCCCCCCCCCCGCAATTCACGCCGTGGTTGAGCCCTTAGTGAGAAGAAAGCGGTGGAAATAGTGCACCTGATGCTAGCGAGTCAGGTTTTTACTGTCGCTAATTCCTCGTCCCGAAAATGGACGCGGCATTAGCCCCGCTCAGACTAAGGGTGTACTCACACTAGGCACGGTTGCCATGAACTGGGCCCGAGTACGATTGTCCCCCCTCCCCACTCCCCCTCTGGCCTGCACTCACATAGGGTTTCAGCATTCGTGCCGGAGCACGCTTACATCATTATGGTGCGACGGTTTCGGGATAAACAGGAAGAGCGGCGCTCTCTGAACACAATGGAGTCCATCGCTCTGTTTTCTTTGTGGATAATTTTGTGTCGTTTGGTCCACGGGGGTCCACAGCCCTCTCACAGCCTGTTGTTAAACAGATGTGTCGCCTTAGTGGCACGAAAATGTTCACGTAATCGTGCTGCTCGTATGAGGAGGTTTGCAAGGTTTGATTACGGACTCCAGCACGGTTAGCGCTCACACTGCATGCGAACCGCGCTCGAGTGCCAACTGAACCGTGCTCTGGCCCACCTCTTTCAAGCAGGCCAGGGCCGGCTAATCGAGCCGCACACAATTAGGTTCGGAGCACTCACACTAGTCAAACAAACCACGCTTTGGTGGTCAAACGCACTTGGGCACAGTTTAAACTGGCTAGTGTGAGTACACCCTAAGAGAGATGCGTATACTCAACTACCTCGGCTTGTAATAGCCCAGTCGCAAACACAGATTCTGGCTTCTCAACCACCTAGACTGTTAGGGTCTCAGAAACAATATTGCCAAAATTTTGCTATCCCCCGCCCAAAGGGTATCTTTTCTGGGCACAGTCATAGACTCAAGACTGAATGCGCGGCTTACATCACAGCGCACGGTATCTGTCCAGAGCGTGGTGGCACATTCAAAGCCGGGACTCCCGTTCCCCTGAAACGTTTTCAGAGGATGCTCAGCCTTATGGCCTCTGCATCGTCAGTACTCGGGCTGGGTCTGTTACACATGCGCCCCCCTACAGTGTTGGCTATACTTCCACGTTCCAGCTCATGCATGCAACTTCCCATCAAAGTGAACCACAGCTGTATCAAAGCTCTGGCTCCTTGGAGAGAAATTGTGTGGTATCAGAAGGGTGTTCTTATGGGCACAGTCAGAGAAACAGCTACACATAAACTGTCTAGAGATGAAAGCGGTCACCCTGTCGCTGAGAGCTTTCCTTCCACACATAAAGAACCACCATGTCGGTGGTAACGTACATAAATCGCCAGGGCGGCCTGAGATCAGACTCTCTTCTCCGCATGGCGAAGCATCTTTTTTTATGGGCAGAGCACAGTCTGAGCTCCCTAAGGGCGGCTCGCGTGCCAGGTATTCTGAATCAGGGTCCGGATATGTTATCCAGAGGACCCATTCCCCCAGGGGAATGGTCTCTTCACCCACGAATGATTCAGTTAGTTTGGAACACCTTCGGCAGAGTAGAAGTAGACTTCTTCACCTCAGAAGACAATACTCACTGCCCAATATTTTTCTCCTAACGCAGGGACGCCCTGGCCCATGTTTGGCCCAGACTCCCTCTATATGCTCCCTCCGATCGCGATGCTGCCGCAAACCATCAAAAAGATCAGGGAGACAGTATCCACAGTGCTTTTAATAGCCCCACTTTGGAAGAACTGTACATGGTTCTCCAAACTGATTCAGCTGTCAGACACAGCCCCATGACCCATTCCGCTGAGGAAAGACCTCCTCTCCTCACACAGGCGAAAGGGAAGATCTGGCATCCCAGTCCCGAGCTGTGGACCCTGCGCGTATGGTCCATCAACGGGTATCTGGAGACCTCTCTGACAACCTCTCTGAAGTTATGAACACTATTTCGGAAGCTAGAGCCCCCGCGACCAGGCGGCTCTATGCTTTGAAGTGGTCAGTGGTTTTCTAACTGGTGTGCTGCGCTAAACATTGACGAACATTCATGCGAGGTGGCAAAAGCGCTTGCTTTTCCCCAAGAGCTAATGGATGGTCATTCCCCCTCCACGCTCAAAGTTTATGTCACCGCTATAGCAGCTAACCACGCTCAGATCCTCAGTCCCTATTTGGTCTCACTAGCATATAGGTCTAAGAACCTAATCTGTCCTATAGACATTAAAGCCCACTCCACTAGAGGCATGGCCTCGTCTTAGGCTTGGTCATGTAGCACTTCCATGGAAGATATCTGTGCGGCGGCAGGCTGGGCCTCTCCGTCCGCTTTTATCAGATTCTACAATTTGGAGGTCCCAGCTTTACAAGCAGTGCTTTTCTCCATCTAAGGGCTCTATCTGCAGCCCTGGCAACACGATTGCTTATATTGCATTCAGCGTATACATAATCGTTCATAAGCACCATTACACTCTTCCATAGATCCGACTATGTCCGGTCAAGTGTTCAAACGAACCGACTCTTCCGATAATTTCATTCCCCTTATGAAGCCCGCCTGTGTCGGTCTCTCTAGAGATTGTTTTAATTTTCCTCATTTCAGTTGGGGATTTTGGGCCAGTCAGCACGCACAGCGTTTTACATTGTGTTCCCATATGCAATATGAGAGACCTCTCGATAGGGAACGTCAATTTTTAAAACCTGATACCTATGGCGAAACAGGGCCTTATATAGCCTCCAGTATGCTAATTGAATAGTATGCTACATAGATACCTTTATATAATAAAGTTTTGCTTAGGGGTGTTCGATTCCATGTTTTTTTTAAATCGACTCTGATTCCCGACTCCCACTATGGGAGTCTATGGAATCGACTCCTCGACTCCATTTACTTCACATCAAAACAGGGCAGAGTCCTGCAACGGGTCGGGTACCCGCGGGTATCCGCGGGTACCCGCATAAAAGTGGCTAAAACGGGTGGATTATGACATTTATAAAATTCACGGGCGGGGATGCGGGCGGATAATTAACTCTGTGCGGGCGGGTAGTAGCGCGGATGGGCGGATGAAAAATATGTGCAATATTTCTGTGGCAAAGTGAACGCGAGAGCGAGAGAGAGAGAGACCAGGGCGTGATTGTGAATGAGCGTCACCTGCGAGCCACACCGGTCTCGAGTCCTCTGAGGGAGCTCGGAAGCATATAAGGACGAGAGATCACCAGACCTGGATTTGACGTTGAGTTGTGTTTACGTTTTATTATGCGTGTGCGCATGGGAGATGTCCATGAAGGGCTACTCACGTTACTTTCGTTTTGTTTGGTTAAGTCTTTTAAATGTTCGCTGGTTCCCAGCTCCTTCTTCCCCCATCCAACATTTTGTAGGCTATTACAATTTCTATGTCCAAATTACCATTACACATACACGCAACAATGATATACCATTTGACCCATCACGTCACCACCACTGCGACATTGAAACTTTAGTTGATGCCTCTCGTAGCGCAGATGCGAGCGTTGCAGGAGTAGCAATGGATGAAGTAAAAGTAAAGCTGGTGAGTGGAGTAGCTATATGAAATTGTTGACAATGAGTCTTTAAAGGCACTTTTGCCTGTTTCATTAGCCCATTCATGACGCTGTTGATGTTGAGAGAGGTGTAGGATAAAAAAATTAAGCATTTTAATTTGAATGTTTTAGCGTGTGTGATTTATCGCGGGCACGGGTCGGGTAACGGGCCAAATATTAACGGGTCTGGGCGGGTACGGATTTAATTTTGAAATTTTCACGGGTCACGGGTCGGATCTGGTGCTAAACCTTGCGGGTACGGGCGGGGGCGGGTCTCCAAAAATGGACCCGTGCAGGACTCTGAAACAGGGTAAGAAATCTGAAAAAATAGCTGTTGTTACATATTTAAATTATTTCCCCCTGACACAAGGTCCTAAAATCCTGTTATTAAAACCGCACACTTTTAGCATGGCCGTCCAAATTAGTCCAATTTAGCGATGACTTTAGTGGCTATTTCTGTGTCTATTGCCAATAATTTTACATAGGAAAAGTCACAAAAAAAGATGTGATTGTCGAGTGATGGCGCTAAACGCACATGATCATTGTCTTAAAAGGTGAGTTAAAGATACTAGACTATACATAAAAAATGCACACTATTGATGCGTTTCTTCTTGATGTCAGAATTTTTATAATTTACGGTTAGTTTTGTAAGGCCGCCCAAATCGTCCCAATGGAGGCTAACGATCGGCGGGTGAAGGTCGCTGCGCGTTCGTCTTTTCAGCGGGGAAAAGGGGATTTTATTCCAATTCCTCGTTATCTGACTCCATTTAATGATAATTTAGAATTTAGGTTAGAATGCCAATTGGTTATTTGGTCATTCATTTTTAAAAGTTTAAGTACACATTTAATTATTCCGTTTAACCCTTTGTTGTAATTATACCCAACCTGAATAATTCCAGAGCAAGTCAGAATCAATCAAAGTGTAACAATTTATTTACAGTCAGGTAAATGTATAAAGCCAATTACATTTGTCAATTCAAAGGTAATCCATATATAACATCAAATACTCTGAAGAGAAGAATGAAATATATACCTGACTTCTGAAAACTACATAATGCTGGCTATCTTGAGACATCCAACATTACGGGCTGACCGCTTTAAAGTGTCAAGCCCTGAGCTCTTTGCAACATTTCCTTAAATACCCAGAAACAAATGCACAAACTCTTTGAAGTGTAAACACTAGTTCACAATGGGAATTTGCATTGATCAAGACTTGTATTGATGTAAAGACCAAATGGCTGAAAGCCACACCCACCATACTAATACAATATATCTCTAAACTCTTAAAACATTGATTATCTTTTGGTTAACTTCTGTGGAGTTGAGATATTTGTACCAGTCGCACTGAGACATTTCAAATTATATCAAACGCATATAATACTGTATCGTGTGGATTGACATTGTAATATAGAGATTCAGTGTGTGTTTTCAGTGATCTCAGCATGAAAGAGGGAAGGAATTGGGGGAGAGTGGGTCAAAAGGGAAAGATGTAGATTAGCTGATAGTGAGGTGAGACTTGCGTGTGAGACTTGCGTAGTGAGGTGGTGTGTGAGGGACAGTTCAGATGTTAATCTCCGTTATTTTCTCAGAGTCCTTGTTCCTCATTCTGACAATTCGGCATCTACTATTTTTTTCAGTCTTACAGTTTTAAATATTTATTAATAGTTTATCATAAGACTGTAAATAGGTACAATAGAATATAAATACAATATTCCACCACTGTGTTAAAAATTTTGTGTTAAAATAGAGTTTGTTCTGTAAAATGAGACCATTTTTATAAATTTACTCCAATGTATGTGGGTAGGGCGCTCTTTTAAATTCAGATATGCCTAATTCTCAAGCTGAAGTGGCTAAAAAAACCTTGCTCAAGGTACAGGAAATGTATGGGTGCTTTTTAATTAGCTCCCTAGTTCACTAGTCAGGGCACTGATCAGGGAGTCAGCCCACTGACTTATGACCTGATCAGTGCCCTGACTAGTGAACTAGGGAAGTAATTGAGACGCAGGGTAAGTGTTATTTCCTGACAGCACAGCCCTCGGATTAGACAAAGCAAAGCTAGTTTACAACATAAATTATAAATACTTATATATGTGTTAAATAAGTTAGAAGAGTTCAACATATCATTGGCTGTTCCTACTATATTGTTACCACAGGTATTTCTCCTTTTTTAATTTTACACGATATATACACGATATACACGAATAACACGATCACAGGGTACTGTGTATCAATAGTACGAGTGTGAAATCTTGTGGAATAGATAAGCCAAAATATTGAGATGATTCTGGCTCTAACAGTGATCATATTTATATTATGATATATGACAAAAGCTTTTTTATGTCAGTTTCATATGCCATATATCACTAACATATTGGAACAACGGCTTCAATAGAGCAGCACAACTAACTAACTGTAATTTTTGGACATTCCCTCTTTCACTTTCAGAAACTTGATTATGATTAATCCAAAAACATAACATATAAAAGTTAAGATGATGTCAGGGGTGAGTAGTTGTTGTTTGCATGCATGTTCTTCCTGTGATCATTTGACTAACTCGATGACAATACGTAAATAGTGTAAATGATGTGCTGTCCCTAGATTAGATTTTTCTACTTACTTCAGTTAAAACTAATAACCAGTGTAGCACTGTTTTTTATAACTTTTGCAGTGGTACAAACTCAATGAACTACAAACAAGTTA
Source organism: Pseudorasbora parva (assembly GCF_024679245.1). Taxonomy (NCBI): domain Eukaryota; kingdom Metazoa; phylum Chordata; class Actinopteri; order Cypriniformes; family Gobionidae; genus Pseudorasbora; species Pseudorasbora parva. The sequence goes on from NC_090184.1 coordinate 23,938,779, forward strand.
CTGTTACTGGCATTGACATGTTGTGAACATCATAGCTTTAATTTCCTGTTGTTACATGCAGCAGCTGTTGTCGTCACATCAGCACCATGTTATAGTCACAAAAAATGTCAGACATAAATGTCAAATATAAATACAAAGTTCTGTCATGAAACTGCAAGGTGATAGCTCCTTAAAGGGATAGTTCACTTTGAAATTAAATTTTGATATGTTCTAGCTTACCTCATGGGCATCCGAGATGTATTAGGATTAGGAGTATTAGTGTAGGAGTTTCCCCAGTAGTTTCAATTTTGATCATTTTAGGTCAAACCGTTCTTGTCTGTGCCTCACATAATGCAGGTCTATGGTCACCACCTCAAAGAGCATACACAGAGAAGTCCAAATGAAAGAATCCCCCATCGTAAGTACACACTGATGGCCTAAGACACGAAACGAGCAGTTTGTGTGAGAAAACGAACAGTATTTATATCGTTTTTACCTCTTGTACACCACAGGAAACACGCACACGCGCCCTCGGATCAGATGGACGTAGTGGTTTACAAGTAGGGCTGTGTATTGCCAAGACTCTGGCGATACAATACGTATCACGATACAGGGGTTACGATATTGCGATTTTGTAAAAGAGGCAATATATTGCGATATTTCTTTTTCACTAATCATATGCAATGTGCAATCTAAGTTGAAGGAAATGTAAAGTTACTGCAGGATTCTTTGTGTAAATGTTTTAAAGGTTCACAGTATAGCAGTGGCTATTTAACAACAGAAAGTGTAGTCCATTTCATGACTGAATGACTGTTTGTTTTATATTTAACACAGTAGCCCTGATCACCCAGAACGCCTTGTTGCAGCGAGAAGCCTTTTTTGAATGGATTTTGTTTGGCAGAGAGTGTTATGCGTGCTGCTTATGCGCCCTGCCCCCTCGCGTTTAAACCGCTTGCTGCACCTTGCGTTTTTGAAGGAGCGCTCCGAGCGCATGAAGTTGAAAAAAGTCAACTCTGAGCGGAAAAGCGTGCAACATCATCGCGCTTATTTTCTGTTGTCCAATCGATAGGCAGGCCTTCCGTTGTGTTGACCGTTACATTGATTTGACTGACAGTACAGGTGATTCGGGGGTTGCCTAGAAACATTAAAGCGCACTGCTCATTTTTGAATGAGAAAACGCCGACCAAAAAAGGGAGTGCAGTGCGCCTCGCGTTTTCGAACCTGAAAAACGCGTTCTGTGTGATCGGACCCTAAAGCTGTTTTCTATAAAGCAGTCTATTGTAGAAATTGCTATTTCAAGTAACGTTACTGAACTGCAGAGCTGGTGCATCCATATCCACATCGCAATTATCTTTCGTTCTCCTGCCACCGCTGTCAGTTTTGGAGTGTGTTTATTTTGTTACTGAGAGGAAATCGTGCAGTACATTCTATCGAAATGCTTCTCAGCAGCGCGGGTGACGTCAGGATGTTAAGCGAGCTCTCTGTTTCAATGTGTTTCCCGAGTATTAGATTATAACTTGGTCTATTTTGCAAACAAAATGATTCTTGTCGATTTCCTAGTGGCTTCTTTTTAGCTGAAGCCAACATGAGTCCACACTTCAGCTCTGTATACTGCAAGAGCGGAATAATTCTATCGTCTTGAGAGCTGGGTTTGCTAATGTAAAAACTAGTGATGCACGCACTTTTACCTTGCGCTTCTCCGGCTCCGCATCCGTTATATGTTCTGAGATAACACTGCCATCTAGCGGTTGGGCATTATACAGTCTGTGGTTTAAACCGAACACAAAGCCACGAATCTTGGATGTAAATAAATAAATATATAAATATCGATACAGCGTTTTTGAGAATCGATACAGTATCGCCAAACATAATATCGCGATATTCACGTGTATCGATATTTTCTTACACCCCTAATTTAAAAGAGGTAAAAACGAAATACTGTTCGTTTTCTCACACAAACTGCTCGTTTCGTGTCTTAGGCCATCAGTGTGTACTTACGATGGGGGATTCTTTAATTTGGACTTCTCTGTGTATGCTCTTTGAGGTGGTGACCATAGACCTGCATTATGTGAGGCACAGACAAGAACGGTTTGACCTAAAATGATCAAAATTGAAACTACTGGGGAAACAAATACTCCTACATCTCGGATGCCCATGAGGTAAGCTAAAACATATCAAAATTTAATTTCAAAGTGAACTATCCCTTTAACTGAATTTGTCATCGATCACATCATTATATTGGACAGCTAATTGGTTGCTGTTGCACCAGCTGCCAATGCTCAAAATTCAAACAATTGACATTGTTTGCTGTTAGCAGTCTGCAGTACGCTTTCAGAAACCTCCACCTCCTCACATATATAAAGTAGCATCATGATTATTTTCGAAAGTGTATCATATATATATATATATATAAAGATACACTTTCGAAAATGATCATGATGCTATTTTATATATGTGTGTATATATTTATATATATATATATATATATATATATATATATATATATATATATATATATATATATATATATATATATATATATATATATATATATAATTTTTTTTTTTGATTTTTTATTGGCAAATAATACAATAATAATAATTAACCTTTGTATTGTCTTTTACAGTATAAAACCTAAGAAGAGGGTTGCAGGATGCAGCTCCAGTGAAATTTAGCAGAAACCATGCAGAATTACAATTTGATTTCATATTGACTGTAATTTTAACTAAAAGCAAAACTGTCAAGGCAGCTTTGAATATTTGACTTTGATTTAAGTTTTAAAATATTTTAAAATGCTTTTAAACAAGTTTGAAGGTTTACAGGCCTTACGGACAGAGATAATTCTTTTACAGTTTGCACATTTTTTTACATTCATCTTTTCTTTACTCTGCAGGAACTAAAGGACAGATGAATAAAAGCACATTTAAAAGGTTTCTTGCTCTGTCGTGTGCTATCACTATTATTTTCACACTGATTTTGGCATACAGAAGCAATCATCCTCTTTACCAACATATGGCTTATTTATATAATATGCAGAACATCTCAGAGGCTTCGATAACGCACATCAAAATCTCAGAGCAAAAAATCACAGAGGCTTCAATAACGCCCATCAAAATCTCAGAGCAAAAAATCACAGAGGCTTCGATAACGCCCATCAAAATCTCAGAGCAAAAAATCACAGAGGCTTCGATAACGCCCATCAAAATCTCAGAGCAAAAAATCACAGAGGCTTCGATAACGCCCATCAAAGACTCAGAGTATTTCATGGTGTCTGCGTTTATCGACCACAGACTGGACGGGGTCATTCGAATCATCAGCATAATCAAGAGGAACAGTCTTCAGCCACTTTACTGTGTTTACTGCAACACTGAACATGACTGCAGAACTGTTCGGGCAGATGTCCAGATACACACAGACCATTTTGGCTTCCCATTTCATGTCTCAGATGTGATTTGTGAAGGCAAGCACATGCAAAGTGCAACACATGTCCTCATATCAACTAAAGATTCAGACAACAATAATACAGTGTTTCTACCAATAAAAAATCGTGTCATAACAAATACTTTCAAGTTTGACTTCACCATTTGTATCTCGAACCTTTTTGGCGACTACAACAATGTACTGCAGTTTGCTCAAACTATGGAGATGTACAAGCTTCTGGGTGTACAACACGTGGTCATCTATAACACTAGTTGTGGACCAGACCTGGAAAAGCTCTTAAAACATTATGAAACAGAGGGGACACTGGAGATTGTTTCATGGCCTATTGACAAGTTTTTGAACCCGTCGCCGGGCTGGAACTTCCAGGAACACAAGGGCGATGTCCATTATTATGGTCAGTTAGTAACACTTAATGAGTGCATTTACAGACACATGTATCAATCCAGGTACGTCCTCCTGAATGATATTGATGAGATCATCATGCCGTACAAACACACCAATTTATCATCTCTTATGAAGGATCTCCAGTCTGCTCATCCCAGTGTAGGGGTGTTCCTCATAGAGAACCACATATTCCCCAAAACACAGTTTGAGGACAGTGGGAAGTTCAAACGAGCAGAATGGAATAATATTCCTGGTGTCAATATCATGGAGCACATTTACAGAGAACCTGATCGAAAGAACATTTACAATCCCACAAAGATGATTGTCAACCCAAGGAAGGTGCAGCAAACCTCAGTGCATTCCACTTTGAAAGACATTGGAGGTGTTTACCATGTACCGTTTGATGTATGTAGAATTGTTCATGTGAGAGTCCCACTGCAGGGGCATCTTACCAAAGACAAACTGTTTGTAGACAAAAGAGTCTGGGATTTTGAGCAAGATCTGATACGGAACGTTGACCAGACATTACATTTTTCAGGTTTGTTAAAGCCTTAAGTTTATTATAATTAGGCAAATGTGAGACATTTAAAATCTGTTTTTTTTTTTTTTTTTTTTTTGTATGTTATTGTTGTTTATAACTATTTGATGACAATTGAGAAATATAATCTCAGCCAACTGAGCATAATCAATTTAATTAAATAATTAATTTTGCATTATTTTATGTTTGATATTAATTATAAATATAAATATAATACTTTAGATTTGTTTTTTTTTTCATTGCATGCAACAGTGTGTCACGTTACAGACAAAGGAAATGGAAAATGGTGCGAGGACTCAAGTGCAGGAGAAAGATTATTTATTTACAAAAACAAAACATAAACTCAAAACAAAACCCACGAGGGGGAAAAACACATAATAGAATAATATAAATACAAACTTAAACAAACCAACAGAATCACGGGGAGGACGGAAGACGCAGACATTACACAAGGATCCAACACAGACTGACAAACACAAGGAGATTATAAAGGGAACAAACAAGGCAGATAATGAGGGAGAACAGGTGGGGCAAATTAACCAATAATCAGATAACAAGGGGGAGGGAACTGACAGGGACACGAGCACATGCTCAACATAACAAAACCCACAAGTGCACACACGACAGGACAGGCATGTGACATTACCCCCTCCTTAAGGAGCGGCTACCAGACGCTCCACTAGGGACGGGAGGGACAGACCCGGGCGGGACGGGAGGGACAGACCAGGGAGGGACGGGAGGGACAGACCAGGGAGGGACGGGAGGGACAGACCAGGGAGGGACGGGAGGGACAGACAAAGAAGGTACAGACAAGGGAGGGGTAAACAAGGGAGGAACGAGGAAAACAAAAAGTTCAGGAGGCCATGGTGGCCCACAAAGTTCGAATGGCCAGGGCGGCCCACCGAGTTCGGGAGGCCCACCAAGTTCAAGCGGCCGGGGCGGCCCATAGAGTTCAGGCAGCCAGGGCAGTGCGGGTAGAGCAGGGCGCCAGGGAGGCGCGGTGAGAGCAGGGTGCCAGAGAGGCGCGGTGAGTGCAGGGGGCGCCAGGGAGGCGCGGTGAGAGCAGGACGCCTCAGCGGCGCGGTGAGAGCAGGACGCCTCAGCGGCGCGGTGAGAGCAGGACGCCTCAGCGGCGCGGTGAGAGCAGGACGCCTCAGCGGCGCGGTGAGAGCAGGACGCCTCAGCGGCGCGGTGAGAGCAGGACGCCTCAGCGGCGCAGGCAGGGCGTTGGGGAAACTTCTCCAGTCCAGCAGTATCCACCGGCACTGGGACCACCGGAATACGATCTGCTGGCATTGGGACCACCGGAACATGATTTGCCGGAACTGGGACCACCGGAACACGATCCACCGGCACAGGGACCACCGGAACACGATCCACCGGCACAGGGACCACCGGAACACGATCCGCCGGAACTGGGACCACCGGAACTGCCTCCGGGGCTTCGGATAAAGCCCTGTGCTCCTTCCACGCATGCAGGACTCCCACCACAGAGCATCCCATCACAGCCCTCCAGGCCGTTTCCGGACTCGGGACCACCGGAACGGAGTCCACCGGCACAGGGACCACCGGAACACGATCCACCGGCACAGGGACCACCGGAACACGATCCACCGGCACAGGGACCACCGGAACACGATCCACCGGCACAGGGACCACCGGAACACGATCCACCGGCACAGGGACCACCGGAACACGATCCGCCGGAACTGGGACCACCGGAACTGCCTCCGGGGCTTCGGATAAAGCCCTGTGCTCCTTCCACGCATGCAGGACTCCCACCACAAAGCATCCCATCACAGCCCTCCAGGCCGTTTCCGGACTCGGGACCACCGGAACGGAGTCCAACGGCACAGGGACCACCGGAACACGATCCACCGGCACAGGGACCACCGGAACACGATCCACCGGCACAGGGACCACCGGAACACGATCCACCGGCACAGGGACCACCGGAGCACAATCCACCGGCACAGGGACTACCGGAGCACGATCCACCGGCACAGGGACTACCGGAGCACGATCCACCGGCAAAGGGACCATCGGAGCACGATCCACTGGCACAGGGACCACCGGAGCACAATCCACTGGCACAGGGACCACCGGAACATAATCCACCTGAACTGGGACCACTGGAACAGGCACGGAGGGAGCCTTTCTTCTCCTCCTCCGTTTCAAGACCACCAGAACTGGGTCCATCGGCATTGGGACCACCGGAACACGATCCACCGGCACCGGGACCACCGGCACAGGGTCCACCGGAAGTGGATCCATAGGTACCACCGGACTCCGGAGAGGGGCCCTCCTCCGCTGTCCAATGAAATAATCCACAGTCACCTCGAATGTTGCCCCCTCCAGTGCCCTCATTACAGTCCAATCGAATGGTTTGTCGAGGGCATAATTGAAGAGCTCCTTAAGAGTTTCATCTCTGTATCCCAGTCCCTCTGCAGCCCTCTTAAACTCCTGTGCAAATTCCCTCAGATCAGTTCCTTGTTGCCGCATAGCTCTAAGGGAGCTAAACTGGACTATACGGTCCCAGAGGGGACAGGAGATAGCAGAGGGAGGGGATTGCGGTGACCTCTTTCTCCGCTGAGTCCTCATATTGGTTGGATCCTTCTGTCTCGTTACAGACAAAGGAAATGGAAAATGGTGCGAGGACTCAAGTGCAGGAGAAAGATTATTTATTTACAAAAACAAAACATAAACTCAAAACAAAACCCACGAGGGGGAAAAACACATAATAGAATAATATAAATACAAACTTAAACAAACCAACAGAATCACGGGGAGGACGGAAGACGCAGACATTACACAAGGATCCAACACAGACTGACAAACACAAGGAGATTATAAAGGGAACAAACAAGGCAGATAATGAGGGAGAACAGGTGGGGCAAATTAACCAATAATCAGATAACAAGGGGGAGGGAACTGACAGGGACACGAGCACATGCTCAACATAACAAAACCCACAAGTGCACACACGACAGGACAGGCATGTGACACAGTGTCAATGATCATTTGTGTATTTATGATTCTTTTAATTTAATTCTTTATCTGTGTTTAGTCCCAGTTTCTTAGTTACGCATTGGTTGATTAGTCACACCTGTTTCTTTTTTAATCCATCATATGTCCTGTGTACTTATTCATCTATAAGTTCTTTGACTGTTCTCATCTATGTAACATTTTTATTCATATGCACAGTAAAAAAATATTTTAAAAATAAGTTACCCAGTTTCCTTAAAATTTTGAGTTAATTGAAATTAAAAATTTGAGGTAAAGGGTTAGTTCACCCAAAAATGAAAATTCTGTTAATTAATTTTAATTAACATTAATTTCTTACCCTAATGTCGTTCGACACCCGTGATACCTCCGTTCATCTTTGGAACACAACTGAAGATATTTTTGTTGAAATCCGATGGCTCAGAAAGATCTCCATTGACACCAATGTAATTTCCTCTCTCAAGACCCATAAAACGCACTAAAGATATTGTTAAAAAGTCCATCTCACTACTTTGGCTCTACTATAATTTTATAAAGCGACAGAACAGTTTTGTGCGCAAAAAAAAAACAACAACTAAAAACCGACTTATATAGTGATGGGCGGATTTCAAAACAAAGCTTTGAACCGTTATGAATCAGTGTGTCGATTCAGGATTCGGATCGCCAGTTTCATGTGATTTCAGCAGTTTGGCCGTTTGACAAGCGATCCGAATCATGAATCAATACACTGATTCACAACGGTTCAAAGCTTTGTTTTGATATCGACCCTTCAGTCATTATTTTGTTTTTTTGTGCAAAAAAATGATTGTAGAAAATGATTGTAGAACCACTGTAGTAAGATGTGCTTTGTAACGCCGTATTTAGTGCCTTTTATGGGTCTTGAGAGAGGAAATGACATTGGTGTCAATGAAGGTCTTCCTGAGCCATCGGATTTCAACAAAAATATCTTCATTTGTGTTCCAACGTTCATTTGTGAACGGAGGTGATGAACAAAGATGAACGGAGGATGAATAGGGTGTCGAACAACATTAGGGTAAGTGGATATGCTCTCGTCTCCCTGAGAGTCTGGGATTTTGAGCAAGATCTGATACGGAACGTTGAGCAGATATTCAATTTTTCAGGTTTGTTAAGGCCTTAAGTTTATTATAATTATGCAAATGACATTTAAAATCAGATTTTTTACTTAAAACTATTTGATAATAAAACAATGACAATTGAGAAATATAATCTCAGCCAATTGACCATAGTTAGGTAAAAAAGTTAAAGCTTTCTGTACATAAATAATGTACTGTATATGTTGGGGATTGCCCCACTGAATGCTGGTGAAAATGTTATTGACCGCTACAGAACTCTGGTTAGGCAGTCGGACTGTTGGAGTCATCAGATTAAATTTTGCCTTTTATTGTACAAGATGTGACCATACACATTAGTGTAAGACTATCTTTATATATTAAGAAGTACAATACAGTGCATCCTCAATAATAAACTCATTCACTGATACATAAATATAACCAAAAAATATATTAGCATCAATCTGCAATAATAACAAACTGTATAGAGCAATGAAATTGACAGAACCAACAAGATATAGAGTATATTTAGAATTTGAAATGGATCATTAGTACAGGCAGTAATAATAACAGCAAGGGAATGATATTATCACACTGGGAAATGTTGCACTTTGAAATAATAACTTTGTACACATATTCAATATGAGCCGTGATGCTAGCGGGATGAATCCGCTCCGTTAAACAGGATCAAATTTCACTCAGAAAGATCGCTAAACACCAACATCTTCATAAAAGTTGGCTAACTTGGCACCATTGCTATACAGTGTAATCATCTGGGTTATTCTGGGTCAATCAAAGTGACCACAGCCTTAATTATGCAGCATTTTAAGGCTTTATATAATGTAAACGAATGAGTTATATATATAAAAAATTAGCCCCCTCACAGTTGTCATGAAGAGCAGAATTAGCCATATAGACCAAAACCACAATTTGTACCAGTCTGTAAACATGTTTGCTGCTGTAAAGTTGTGAATTTTAACATGGGGCTCAATGAGATTCTGCTCCCTTCTGGAGCCTGTCTCTAGTGGCCAGTCAAGGAATTGCAGTTTAAGTTACTTCCGTATTGGCTTCAACAGAAACTACGGGAGGCTGCTAAGACCGTAGGTTATGTGCTGGAACCAATTTTAAATTTAAAGATACACTGTGTGATATTTTCCCCCATCTAGCGGTGAAAAGGTATATGACCATCCAGTAAATAATTGTTTCTGTTCCTCTCAATTCTGATTTTGTTTTAACTCCTACGGTGGCCGATTTAGTCCAAGATTAACATGGCTTCACATTCGACACTGTGCCATCGAGTGTTAAAACGCAAAAGGCGAAGCTTGAATTTATGGGTATGTCCCTCTTTGGCTAATGTACTTTCAAGATGGAGGGGCAACATGGCGACCAGCATTCAAACCCCTCACCCGTATGTATTTTCAATGGCATATTATAAACTTACGAGAATACTTTATTACTTGAAAGAAGTAAATATACATTAATGAGCACATATATTTTTGAAAGAACTAAGTGTTTTCAGCTATGAATAATCTAAAAAAGTTACACACTGTAGCTTTAAAGGAAGATAATTTACAACAGTACAGCTGATGTATGTCTCTGGCCCTTTCATTTTCTCATTTAATTTGTACCCAGTGGATATTTTTACTGTATTAACTAAACTAAACTAAACTTTTATTTATTGTGAATTAATTAAAATTTTGCATTTTTTTATTTGATATTAATTATAAAAAATAAAGATAATACTTTAGATTTGTTTTTTCATTGCATGCCACAGTGTCAATGATCATTTGTGTATTTCTGTTTCTTTTCATTTAAAGGGTTAGTTCACTCAAAAATTAAATATCTTTCATTAATGACTCACCCCAATGTCGTTCCACACCCGTAAGACCTCCGTTCATCCTCGGAAGACAGTTTAAGATATTTTATATTTAGTCCGAGGGCTGTTTGTCCTTTGAATGTAGGTATGCGCACTTGCTGTCCACGTCCAGAAGGTAATGAAAATATCATCAGAGTAGTCCATATGTGACATCAGTTAGTTAGTTAGACTCTTTTGAAGCATCGACAATACATTTTGCTCCAAAAATTAAAAAAATACGACTTTATTCAGCATTGTCTTCTCTTCCGCGTTTGTTTTCAAACCTCAATTAAAGTTTTCAAACGGTCGTGAATCAGCAGATTGATTCGTGATTCATATCGCCAGTGTCACGTGATTTCAGCAGTTTTTCCAGTTTAACACACGATCCGAATCATGATTCATGACCGTTTGAATCTTTATTTGGGGAACCCGGAAGAGAAGACCATGCTGAATAAAGTCGTATTTTTCGTTATTTTTGGACCAAAATGTATTGTCGATGCTTCAAAAGAGTCTAACTAACCAACTGATGTCACATATGGACTACTTTGATGATGTTTTCATTACCTTCTGGACGTGGACAGCAAGTGGGCATACACTTACATTCAAAGGACAGAAAGGCCTCGTACTAAATCTAAAATATCTTAAACTGTCTTCCGAGGATGAACGGAGGCTATATGATGATGTGACACCATTTCTATTATCAAGCCTAGAGGCTAAATTTAAAGACGTGGATTCTAAAAACGCTGTAGCAGAAAAGTCTGAGGCAACGATTCAAGATCTTCAAGCACAGCTAGATAAATTACTAGCTGAGCAGTTAGCCCTGACTGAGAAGTGTAAAAATCACAAGGAGACCATTGCAGATCTCAAGGCTAAGCTAATAGCTAAAAAGTCCATGCCTCCCAAAACGCTTAACAGCGATGGGACTAAAATGCATGTTCACTTCTTAGATGAGGTGATTTGCTCTAATGAATCTGAAACGTTTAGTTCAGAAAATGCATGTGCAACTCGAGGAAGTGTGCCTATTTCAGTTCTTAAGGTGATGCAGCACCGCAATAGCGCAGAGTCATGTACCATTACGCATGGTGTTCAGGCATTAGAGAGTCATGAAAATCCTCAAACTCCAGGAGAACATAGCAGTCTACCCTATGGCAAAGAGAACAGGTTTTGCAGTTCCTGTCAGAAAATAGGCCATTCAGAGGAAATATGCAGTCCCTGGCCAGGGGTCGACCTCCACCTTATTTAAAAAAAAAAAAAGGAAATTCCTTTCTAAGGGCAAAGATTATCGCTCATTTGCAGGTAAAACTCAGTGAGTTAACTGCATTGTTCATGCAGGGCCTTCAGCTATTATGCAGCCTGATAGCAATGAGTTTAATAGTTAAACATTCAAATTGCAATGATCCTGTTTGTATTTTCAAATTTGTAATTGTACTAAACGCATTGTGCGCATTGAACACACATTATAGTTGTTTGTGTTAATAAATACACATAGACTAGTTAAGTTTATTTTTTAAAACACATGATTGCAATACTGTAAGTGTTGTATGAAACACTTAGGATTAAAGGTTGTGGATGCTATGCATTCTAGGCATGTATCTTGTGAAAATTGGAATAACTTTAGTACTTGAATTGTATAGCAATTTCAAGTTTCATGTGTTTCTATACTGACTTTGTTTGTCTCCTAAGTGGAAAACTCTGCTATTTTCCATATAGCTGAAGTAAAACCATGTACAGGAGCATAGAATTGCCATTTTGGCTACAGTGTAATTTACAATTGCATTAACCATGAAAATGTTTTCATCACAGCAGGATTCAGTCACTCAGACTTTTGCTCTTTATTATGCTCTCTAACACAAACATTGGTCGGGGGAGATGTTGAGCCAGCCACACCTCACTCACATTCTCAGCTGGCTGCCTGTTCAACAGGACCAAATTTGCATCATAATTGCAAACCCTCCTCGCCATGTTTGGGCATGATTCACATATAGCCACAGCTGAATGCATCCACATAGATTTGATCTTCACACACAAGTCAGATCTGCATCTGCCTCACAAAAATTCTTTACATCTAGACCGTATTGTAACTGTGAATTTCTTTCAGTTATTGTTTGTTTTTTTCTTTAGATTTACTCATTCAGTTAGTTATTTGTCTCACCAAGTTAAATATCAAAATTTACATTAGTATTTCTCATTCTTACCTGTGCAAACATTTATTTTATCATTGTATTATAACAATGAATTTGATTTGAAACATTTCTTAAACATATCTGATTATTTGTATTTTGTACTTGCATTTTGTATTTGACTTGCAACAATGTTTTTGATTATGAACTTATTTGAATTTTGTCCATTTGACTTGGAATTATGTTTAAGGACATCCATTCAATTGATTCTCTGTATTTGGTTACACTGAATACTTTGTGGATACTCTTCATGAAAAAAAAGAAAAAAGTTTCAAACCAGCAATGATTGTGTTTTGTTATAATGCAATTTATTTTTAATGTTTCAGCTTGTGATATCTTCTTTTATTTTCAACCTTGACCACTTTATTAAGTATATCGATTTAATGGCTTATTGACAGAGACCATTTTAATCTGACCACATCAAACTTTTGACCAATGACAAATGCCATGCATGCTTTTGTGGTGCTATATGTTCTTTTAAACACAGGATCCCTGCTGGACAAGTTCATATCCTGTGTCCTCAGAAAGAGGAACAAGTGTTTGCTCTAACCTTTAATGAGAGAAGGTTGGTGGTTCAATCCCCTGTTCCACCTGACCAAGTGTCGAAGTGTCCATGAGCAAGACACCTAACCCCAGCTGCTCCTGACGAGCTGGATGGCGCCTTACATGGCTGACATCGCCGTCGGTGTATGAATGGGTGAATGTGAGGCAAAAATGTAAAGCGCTTTGGATAAAAGCGCTATATAAATGCAGTCCATTTATAAATGCAGTCCAAGTATTCAAAGGACGTTTTGCATATCAAGAAATGATGCAACTCCATTTGATGGAGCCTTCCCATGCAGGACTGCAATGAGAACAAAGACTGAACTGGCAAAATGCTTTTACAACTTTTTTTGGACGACAAGTCTGAAGATGACATCTACACACAACTGGAAGAATGTCTTTGTGGACTGTGTCACCTCTGGACACTTTATGAACGTGGCTAAAGGTGCCATGGGAGGACTGAAATAATCCAAAATAACCAAAGATATTTGAAATACAAAGACATTTGTTTTACTGTGTTCCACCCCCCTCTCTCTTATCAGTGGGGCCGTTTGGGATTCCTAAAGACAAAGAGATGTTGAGGGCCTGTAGGGCAAATGGTGCCACACCTGTAGTACAGTAGGGGAAGTTTGGTCTGATTGGTCAGTTTGAATGTCTTTCAGTCACATGGTCAAGGGATGGATAAAAAAAGATTGCAACTGTTGCTCTGTCTCTCTTTTTCTCTGATGGTCTCTTTTTCTCTGGCTGTCTCTTCTAGGGGCCTTCTTAGGCTCTTCTCTTTGCTCTCTTCTCTTTGTCTCTCTTTCTGTCTTTCTATCTCTCTCTATCTCTCAGGTAACATTCTATACATTCTGGGTACAATTAATGGTATAAGTTTTTATCATCTCATTCATCTATTTTCTAATTATTTTAAGTGTAACCATAACCGGATTTTGTCATTAAATTCTTTCAATTATAAATTATTTGCTAACTAGTTTTGATTTGGTATTGACTTTGAAGTGCTACGTATTGCAATACAATATAGTCACATTAACGCAACGCTCTCCCACATATATTGCTGTTGTAACTGCGATTATTTCCGTCATTGGTATAAGTTGCAGGGGGTGGTTATAGACATGAAACGTACAGTTTTTTACCATCACGCTGATAACGTTTCTTTTGTCGTTCAGCAACCCTGCAGTCAGAACCACTGTAGGCAATCCACCTTTCCAGTATTGATTCATGATTTGGATCGCTTGTCAAACTGCCAAACTGCTGAAATCACGTGACACTGGCGATCCGAATCCTGAATCGACACAATGATTCATAACGGTTCAAAGTTTCGTTTTGAAATTGGCCCATCACTATACAAGTTGTTATTTAGTTGTTGTTTTTTTGCACACAAACACTATACTCGTCGTCATTTCATAAAGTTATTGTAGAGCCGCTGTAGTGAGATGGACTTTGTAACGATATCTTTAGTGCCTTTATGGGTCTTGAGAGAGGAAATGACATTGGTGTCAATGGAGTTCTTTCTGAGCCATCGGATTTCAACACAAATATCTTAATTTGTGTTCCGAAGATGATCGGAGGTCTTACAGGGGTGTCGAACGACAAATGGGTAAGTAATTCATGTCAGAATTTAAATTTTTGGCTGAGCTAACCCTTTAACTCTTATTACATGTAACCACACTGTGACAATATGAGCAGCAGTACAGAAACGGTTGTAGACCCCGCATTTAAATGTCACACAATGCAAATGATAAGACAACTTACTCTACATCAGAAAATACAGGTCCTTCTTAAAAAAAATAGCATATTGTGATAAAGTTCATTATTTTCCATAATGTAATGATAAAAATGAAACTTTCATATTAGTTTCATTGCACACCAACTGAAATATTTCAGGTCTTTTATTGTTTTAATACTGATGATTTTGGACACAGCTCATGAAAACCCAAAATTCCTATCTCAAAAAAATAGCATATTTCATCCGACCGATAAAAGAAAAGTGTTTTTAATACAAAAAAAGTCAAACTTCAAATAATTATGTTCAGTTATGCACTCAATACTTGGTCGGGAATCCTTTTGCAGAAATGACTGCTTCAATGCGGCGTGGCATGGAGGCGATCAGCCTGTGGCACTGCTGAGGTGTTATGGAGGCCCAGGATGCTTCGATAGCGGCCTTAGCTCATCCAGAGTGTTGGGTCTTGCGTCTCTCAACTTTCTCTTCACAATATCCCACAGATTCTCTATGGGGTTCAGGTCAGGAGAGTTGGCAGGACAATTGAGCACAGTAATACCATGGTCAGTAAACCATTTACCAGTGGTTTTGGCACTGTGAGCAGGTGCCAGGTCGTGCTGAAAAACGAAATCTTCATCTCCATAAAGCTTTTCAGCAGATAGAAGCATGAAGTGCTCCAAAATCTCCTGATAGCTAGCTGCATTGACCCTGCCCTTGATAAAACACAGTGGACCAACACCAGCAGCTGACATGGCACCCCAGACCATCACTGACTGTGGGTACTTGACACTGGACTTCAGGTATTTTGGCATTTCCTTCTCTCCAGTACTCCTCCAGATTCTGGCACCTTGATTTCCGAATGACATGCAAAATTTGCTTTCATTCGAAAAAAGTACTTTGGACCACTGAGCAACAGTCCAGTGCTGCTTCTCTGTAGCCCAAAGTGGCTTGATGGGGAATGCGGCACCTGTAGCCCATTTCCTGAGCACGCCTGTTCACTGTGGCTCTGGATGTTTCTACTCCAGACTCAGTCCACTGCTTCCGCAGGTCCCCCAAGGTCTGGAATCGGTCCTTCTCCACAATCTTCCTCAGGGTCTGGTCACCTCTTCTCGTTGTGCAGTGTTTTTTACCACACTTTTTCCTTCCCACAGACTTCCCACTTAGTTGCCTTGATACAGCACTCTGGGAACAGCCTATTCGTTCAGAAATTTCTTTCTGTGTCTTACCCTCTCGCTTGAGGGTGGCAATGATGGCCTTCTGGACAGGGTCGGGTCGGCAGTCTTACCCATGATTGCAGTTTTGAGTAATGAACCAGGCTGGGAGTTTTTAAAAGCCTCAGGAATCTTTTGCAGGTGTTTAGAGTTAATTAGTTGATTCAGATGATTAGGTAAATAGCTCGTTTAGAGAACCTTTTCATGATATGCTAATTTTTTGAGATAGGAATTTTGGGGTTTTCATGAGATGTATGCCAAAACCATCAGAATTAAAACAATAAAAGACCTGAAATATTTCAGATGGTGTGCAATGAATCTAAAATATATGAAAGTTTAATTTTTATCATTACATTATGGAAAATAATGAACTTTATCACAATATGCAAATTTTTTGAGAAGGACCTGTGTGTGTGTGTGTGTGTGTGTGTGTGTATATATATATATATATATATATATATATATATATATATATATATATATATATATATATATATATATATATATATATATATATATATATGACTTTTTAAATATTATTCGTCTGAAAGAAGAATGTACATATACACCTAGGATGACTCGAGGGTGAGTAAATCATGAGTAAAACACCTTCTTCCATTGTAACCCATGGTGGTTAAGTGTTTCAGTCACTCGATGGCACCAGACAGTCGACGACAGCAGAGTGAGTGACACGTTAAGCATTTAAGTAACGGCCAAGATAACTCGTAGTACCCGGGTGAGCGGTGTGTTAATCAACTTTGGCGGTTGTTATCATACAGCTGGAATGCGTGATTGACCAATCAGAATCAAGTGTTTCACAGAACCGCGTAATAAGTCATATAACATATAACTAGCCTGACGTGGTCATATTCAATTCTAGTCAGAATATGAGTCTGAAACTGCTCCATTGGGCTGTAATTATGAAGCGTGTTTCAACCAAACCAGGAAAGACATCAATTGGATAGACCTACAACCAATCAGAGCAACGAAGCAACGCATTGTCAAATGTCAACAGAGTTCAACTGCACTGTGTTGCCAAGTCCGCGTTTTTTTCCGCGGGTTGTTTTCTATGTCCACGGGTTGAAGCGACTATTGCCAAAATAACACACATTTTACCCCCCAAACGCCATTTTTTCCCCGGAGAACCCCCCGAGAAGCTATTGTATAGGGCTAGTAGTTAGCGGGTTTAATTGTAAAAACTTGGCAACCCTGTCTTGCACGTGCGCTGAAATACACGATCTTTGCCGGTGTTGTAAAAAATAAATACATTTAATGATACAGAGTACTTACCCAACATGATCATCATTTCTGAGAGAAATTGTGATTGTGAATGCTTATACAAACAAGCTCTCCGTTTAGGATTCAAACAAATATTATCCAAGCCCCTTTGATAACGTGCATGATTATGTTACTGTTGATCATCTGTCCATCATCGTCTAAAGCCCGCCCTGATGATTTTATTGGTCACAGCCTCCATTGTCCCCACAGTTTCTGTTCGGGGATAATTACTCCTCTATGGAGTGAGGCCAGACCGAACTGCTCAACCTAAAAAAAAATTGGGCAGGGCTAAGTTCGGCTGGCATCCAGGCTAACATATAATAGGATTCCTTCGAAAAGAGATGTTAAACTAAAATCCTGACTCTGTGGTCCATCATGACACTTCTAAAATAGTAGATGTCAAACCTGATGTCATTGGCCACATTCTTCCATTGGCTCTTATTAATCATGACCTCTTAATAAACACTGAATTGGCTCAATCACTCTCTTTCCTGTCCACCTAGCTGGTGTATGGTGAGCGCACTGGCAGCATCGTACTGTGGCTGCAATCGCATAATCCAAGTGGATGCTAAACACTGGTGGTGGATGAGGAGAGACTCCTGACATGTTTGTAAAGCACTTCGGGTGTACAGGAGTATAGGAAATGTGATTTATAATTTTAAAAAAATAGGCATAAAGTCTTAAGAGCTGCCAACTCTCACGCATTGGCCGTGAGACACACGCATTTGAATGGTTTCACACGCTCACACGCCACACTCTTGATTTCTCACGCTGAAGTGTCAACCCTGTCGGTCAAATGCCTGAAAGATAAGTTTATCTATAGATCTACCTGATGAGCCACTCGTAATCGATTAGTTATGCTTTCGGTGAGGGGGTTCAAGATAAATGTGCAACTAAATAAGTGTATAGCGCGACCAAAAGCTACATTCCGTTTTGAGTTCTGACGAGAAGCTAACTTCTCTAGTCTCTAGCTCTAGCTAACTATGGTCGCAAGTTCCATCATTAACGTTAAACGAGTCGGTGTTTCCCGAAACATTGTTCCAACAAACGTTTGCAAACTGCATCACAAAGTTGGTTGGAATGACAGCTCTCGACCTGTGATTAGAAGCAGAGTTTCTTGGTTTCATGACATGTGGACTTAAATGTCCATTTTTTTAACGAAACAATTCGTAACGAAAATAAATAGTCAAGCAATGCGCACGCGAGCAGCTCATGACTGGAGTCTCAGAGCGGTTCTGTTTGCGCTTCATCACTGCATGTGTTGTGAGTAACCTGCATCTTTAGCCTAATCTCATATGAGTATCTCATTTAAGTTGCATACATTTTGTTCTTGCACTGATGTTAAATTTGTAGCCATTTTGCACTTTGACAGCCAGTTTGAGATATAGGCTATATTTCAGAATTTCCCATTGAAATGACTGGGAAAAAGTGTTCCAATAAACCCGAATTCACCCCATGCATACTCTGTGAAATCATAATTACATTGCATTATGTTGCTTGTTGGAACCCCAAATATTACAACATTCTTCATTAACAGTTATTCAGTTATTTGTAACAATCTCATTGTAAAAAAAGAAGAAGAATAAAGTAGTTTCAATATAGCTAGCTACTTTTTGAAAGTAGTGTAGCTACTTTTTCATAAGGGTAGCTTGAATGCAACTTAACTACTTAAAGTAGTTTTACTACAAACATTTTTTTTAGATCACCCACAGCAAAAAAAGAGCCGCACAACAGACAGGACAGACAGATTTTTTCCTTTTTCTTCCCTGTATAAAGTATGCTGTAGGTTGATGATGTATAATCAATTTGTTCTATTTAGAGAAAATCATGGCTCTAGTCAGGGGGCGTAACTTCAGTGCAAACCTACCCACATCGGGGTACTGGCGACAAAGTGACTCCACATGATATTGTGACACTCACATTTCAAATGAAATGCACTGGTTTCAGATTCGAAAATCACACGGCATTCGCACTCAACCGCCACGCTTAGGATACTGACCACCTTTTCATCAGAGCATGTGAGCGAAGCAGACTGGTGTGATGCTGCGCTAGATATTCCGTTGTATGCCAGTGCTCTCCACTCACACTTCCCTCTAAAATGTGAATTGTTTGATTTAAAAGTAGCAATTTCAAGCTTTCTTTAGATGTATGTTTCATGTTTATGTCATGTGATAAGTATTCAGAGTTCCAGATTCTCTCGCAGACAGAAAGTGCACCGTTTTTATTTTACAAAAGCACAAAGTTTTGTTGTTATTGTAAGTTTATTATAAATTATGTCTCACATTTATCTGTATGACCAAAAATGATATCCGCTATCATGATTAGTGAGGGAAAAAAAAACATCAGAACTCGCCGGCGCGATTGACGAGTGTAACGAAACCTCTTGCCTGTTTCCGGGGCCTTCCAGTTAAGCTGAAATGATAGGCTAAGTCTGTCTGTTTTTAATACATTTCTTGAATACATGTTTTAATTAGGCCTATAGATAGTTATTATATGTGTGCCTATTATAGCAATAGGCTATGCTATATTTTATAAAGTGTAATAGATGTAACTTGTCTGGAGTGCTATATTGCAGAGCTGGTGCAAACGTATCCATATTGATATGATCAAATCAGATGCTTTCTCTTTAAAATGTCGAATTTGTTGTTGTTTTTTTATTGTTTTTTTTTAAATAATAATTGCACAGCACATATTCACATATAGGCGATTCATCTAAACGGTGTCGGGATGTTCATTAACCGTATAACGCTGTGAAGTTAGCCAGTTTTTTTAACCCCAAAGCAAAATATGATCAAGAATACGAGCGTGTGTGTTGGAGAGAGATGCACGAAAAAATAACTATACCAAACTAAGCTACTGATTTTAGTTGGTCTAAATCATGGGCGGCCAACTAAAATGGTCTAAATCAATTCCATTTGTAGCCTTAAATTAAATAGCTCAGTATTTTTTTCTGCCTGTATTGGGCATAAGATTAGTAGCCTAATGAATGTGTGCATATTGTGAATTAATTTAATAAACATAATTACCTTTCCCAGTAGCCTTCAATAAATTAACGTGTCTGCGAAAATGATTCATAAAACATAAATATCAGTTAACCAGATTTACTTTCTTCACTGACGAAAATTGTCCCTGACATGGTTTTTAAGCTATTTTTATCAATTTTTTTTTGGTCTTCAGAACATATTAAAATGCACATATGTAGATCATAGAAATCAAAATTTTCTCGGGGGTGCATGCCCCCGAACCCCCCTAACTAACTCACATTTGGAATCTCAGTGGGAGGGATGTAGGTCCTATACAGAATAAGGCCTTAATATTTGATTTATAAGTAGCAATAAACAGCCAATATCGCAATATAGAATTGGACGCTAAACTAAAGTGTTACCATTTTTGTAATACCCTCACTGGCCTCACTGGGCCCGTCATTACTAAGTTACGCCACTGTCTCTAGTGCTTTAAAATGTGTGTGTCTATAGGATGTATATACAAACCGTCATATAGATGCAAAAAACAAACAAACAATAGTACCCCATTCAAATGCTGATGCATATATAGAGAGCGCTATTATGAATATTATTTATTTTTGCAATTTATTTTTGCAATTTCTGCTTTGTACGGCAACATTTTGGTTGGCACCACCAAATCTCACTCTAAGTTTTTTTGAAAAGTTGGCAGCTCTGATAAAGTTGTTACAATAATAATGCATATACATTTTTCAAATATGTCTCTCTGTAAGGTTTAACAATTGTATATTAAAGGTTTGTGTGAGCGTAAGTGCTAAATGAGTGCTCTCTCTTCCATTGGCAGGTTTAAATCAGTTCCGGTAGTCTTGTCTGAATAAATGATAGTCACATATTGCATGTTACATAAAGGCAGTAAAAAGTAACTGTTGCACAGTGCTTAGAGGATCTATGGACACACCAGATGTCTCCTAATATGGAATAATTCAATGCAGCCAATTATAGCAACTTACAGATACATCAAACTTAAACATTCATAATTCAGCTCTTCAAAGGTAATGCATAGTCACTCAATGGTATATGAATGCACTCTGTAACAACAATGCTAGCTGTGCCCTTATACTACTTAATTACTGCATCCTGTTAAATCGTTAAAAGTAAAAGCTGAGTCATCAGCGAAATTCGTTTTAAAGTCACAAGGGGGCGTTAATGTATCTGTATACATAGCGGGGATTTTCTACAGTAAAATTTTTTGCATTACACCGGATTTACACCAGGGAAGCACGAGTGATTTGCTTTTGTTTAGATAGACTATGATTGTGGGAGTGGTAGCTTATGTGCTTCAGCACACGTCCATCCAGATAGTTTTGTGAGGTCAAAATATACATACCATGTCCAGCTCCTGCTGCCACGTACAGTTAGCCTACTGTTTTCAATCGATTTTGTCTTTGTTATTTTCCAGATTTTATATATAGCCTACATTTCCTGTAAGGCAATTGTTTATTTTGTATCCAAAGGTACGTATCTGTTTTTCATATTACTTTACAATTTGTTTATTTGGGGGTAATAATAAAAGCAACCATAATGAAATTGCACTTGTTGAAATAGCTGTTCTTGTGTCAAGTAGCCTATGAGATTTCTTTACTAAATCGTAAGGAGCTCCGTATGAACAGCCATGGAGTTCAGCATGTAATTGTTCTGTTGTGATGATTCTTACTTTAATGTCACTATTGCTAAATCGCCGTTATTTCAACAAATGCTTCATCAGAGCAGCACAAGTAACTGTCTTTTTGTGTGTAAATCAAACTATAGAAGATAGGTAATGCATACATTCTGTAATTCTTGTAAGCATAAATGACCAATAAGGAAGAAAGAATGAAACGAACATTTCCACATTCAAAACCTGGTTTATGGTTACCATGTAAAACATTCAAAATGATGTCAGTGAACATAAACAATAGTTAAAGGAATATTCTCATTTCAATTCAACTTATTGAAAAGTTACCAGCTTCTGTGGTAATCAGTCGGACTACTGCGTTCACGGCATGGTTGTGCATTATTAGGTCTGAATTTTTAAATTCCATATCAATTTCAGAAATTAAATTGAGGTAGCAGAAAGCATGCAGAATTACAATTTAAATTTTAATGTAAATAAGTAGGCTATAAATTCAAATGGATACTATTATAAAGAAAATCATATAGGGACATTTTTTCCAAGTCATCTCAATGGCAAAAAGTGTCCCAATCAACCTGAATTCACCCTAACTAATTTTAAATAGAAAAGTGAAACTGTAAATGCAACTTTGAATACTGGCTTTACAAAGCCTGGTTTGAAAGTTTTAAATGAAAGTTTTTAAAAGCCTAAAATTTGAAGGTTTACATGCCTTACGGACAGAAAGTAATACTTAGATAGACAGTGTGGACATTTTCTTAAATAATTTTTTTCTTTACTCTGCAGGAACTAATGGACAGATGGATAAAAGCACATTTAAAAGGTTTCTTGCTCTCTCGTGTGCTATCACTATTATTTTCACACTGATTTTGGCATACAGAAGCAATCATCCTCTTTACCAATATATGGCTTATTTATATAATATGCAAACCATCCCAGAGGCTTCGATAACGCCCATCAAAATCTCAGAGCAAAAAATCACAGAGGCTTCGATAACGCCCATCAAAATCTCAGAGCAAAAAATCACAGAGGCTTCGATAACGCCCATCAAAGACTCAGAGCATTTCATGGTGTCTGCGTTTATCGACCACAGACTGGACGGGGTCATTCGAATCATCAGCATAATCAAGAGGAACAGTCTTCAGCCACTTTACTGTGTTTACTGCAACACTGAACATGACTGCAGAACTGTTCGGGCAGATGTCCAGATACACACAGACCATTTTGGCTTCCCATTTCATGTCTCAGATGTGATTTGTGAAGGCAAGCCCATGCAAAGTGCAACACATGTCCTCATATCAACTAAAGATTCAGACAACAATAATACAGTGTTTCTACCAATAAAAAATCGTTTCATAACAAATACTTTCAAGTTTGACTTCACCATTTGTATCTCGAACCTTTTTGGCCACTACAACAATGTACTGCAGTTTGCTCAAACTATGGAGATGTACAAGCTTCTGGGTGTACAACACGTGGTCATCTATAACACTAGTTGTGGACCAGACCTGGAAAAGCTCTTAAAACATTATGAAACAGAGGGGACACTGGAGATTGTTTCATGGCCTATTGACAAGTTTTTGAACCCGTCCCCAGGCTGGAACTTCCAGGAACACAAGGGCGATGTCCATTATTATGGTCAGTTAGTAACACTTAATGAGTGCATTTACAGACACATGTATCAATCCAGGTACGTCCTCCTGAATGATATTGATGAGATCATCATGCCGTACAAACACACCAATTTATCATCTCTTATGAAGGATCTCCAGTCTGCTCATCCCAGTGTAGGGGTGTTCCTCATAGAGAACCACATATTCCCCAAAACACAGTTTGAGGACAGTGGGAAGTTCAAACGAGCAGAATGGAATAATATTCCTGGTGTCAATATCATGGAGCACATTTACAGAGAACCTGATCGAAAGAACATTTACAATCCCACAAAGATGATTGTCAACCCAAGGAAGGTGCAGCAAACCTCAGTGCATTCCACTTTGAAAGACATTGGAGGTGTTTACCATGTACCGTTTGATGTATGTAGAATTGTTCATGTGAGAGTCCCACTGCAGGGGCATCTTACCAAAGACAAATTGTTTGTAGACAAAAGAGTCTGGGATTTTGAGCAAGATCTGATACGGAACGTTGACCAGACATTACATTTTTCAGGTTTGTTAACCACTTCAGCTCCGCAGCACATTTTGCATTTTTTTGAGAATTAGGCATACCTGAATTTAAAAGAGAGGCCCTACCCACATACATTGGAGTAAATTGATAAAATGTCTCATTTGTTGAGAAAACGAACAGTATTTATATTGTTTTTACCTCTTGTACACCACAGGAAAAACGCACGCGCACCCTCGAATCAGTCGGACGTAGTGGTTTACAAGAGGTAAAAACGATATAAATTTATTTTCTCACACAAACCACTCATTTCATGTCTTAGGCCATCAGTGTCTACTTATTTATGCGGCAGTTGTCCGACATTTTGTTTAAATCTAACACAACGCAACCCGATCACACATAAATGCGTATAAATAGTACGAGTGTGATGAATGTATACGCCAAAACTCATTTTGGCGTGCATATGATACGCTGTTTTTCGCGTGCATATGATACGCACTTTATGGCGTATATATGACACGTGCTTGGGTAGGTTTAGGGTGGGGGGTTCGTATGTATAATGCGCCATAAAATGTGTATCATATGCACGCGAAAAACAGCGTGCCATAGACACGCCAAAATGGGCCCTATTTTTTACAGACTTCCTAGTCACGATTCACCTGTGAGAGTGTCCCTAATTACGACCAGAGGGCACTCCACTCTGGACTGTCACTCCATCAAAGACTACATTACCCATAATCCTTTGCCCGGACTCATTAGCACTCACTGTTTACACCTGTGTCTGTGTTACCTGATTACCTCTGCGGCTGCCTATACAGCCATGTTCAATCTGTCATTAGTTGTGAAATCTTGTTTTGTGTAATACTGCATCTCTCGTCTCGTGTCTCTTGTCTCGTGTCTCTTGTCTCTTGTCTCTTGTCTCTTGTCTCTTGTCTCTTGTCTCTTGTCTCTTGTGGCTGTTCTGTGGATTACCCTTTTACCTGTCTCTTCTGCCTTGGTTGTCTTTTTGGACTGCTTGCCTGTGTATGACTTTTTGCTTGGTTTTCGCTACGATTGTGGATTACCCTTCAATCAATACTGCACTTGGATCCTCAGCCTTCGTCTTAGAGCGGTGACATTACAGTATGTATGTGCGTTGATCAATGTGTATGTGAATAAAATACTAAATTAAATCTTTTCATCATTATAAAGCAGTCTTCAGAAAACTTGGATTGAACTTCTTGATCATGTCATATTGATTCACTGATTCATGTAAAGGATGTACATTTAAATATGAACACATGTTTGATATGTTGTATAAAAAGCACATTTTGAAATCTCAGTAGAAGAATTTTGCTACAGCCATAACTAAAGGTCATTTTGGACACAAGACTTTCTCTAAAGTGGCATCACTGCAACCAGTCAAAATAATTTTTTGTCGTTTTGGTTCTTCCAGTCATTTTTGTTTAGCACCAATGCAGCTGCAAAAGCTATTTTTAAAAACATTTTTTATTAAACAATGAAAAGTATTGGTTACACTTTATTTCAAATGTTAGTTACCTCAAAAAATGAAAATTCTGAAGATTCTGAAAAATGAAGATTCTGTCATTAATTAGGCAAGGCAAGTTTATTTGTAAAGCACATTTCATACACAATGGCAATTCAAAGTGCTTTACATAGGCCCCATTTACACTGCATGGTTCAAGTGACCCAATTCCGATTTTTTTTCCTCTCATGTGACACAGATCGGATATGACATGTGGACGTGTAAGCAGGAAAAAAAACGCATGAATTCCGATATCCTCAGATTGGATTCAGGCTTCACTCATATGTGGTAATAAATCCTGGTCAAATCGGATATTCCCCAGTAAATGCGAGTCGTACGTCATTGAAAAAAGGATGGAGGCGTATGACGTCAACTCAGGTGGACACAAACTGCGCGCAAGAGCCAGTGTTGCCAAGTCTGCGGTTTTCATGTGGAATTGGGCTACTTTAACACAGTTTTAAGTTGCAATTGGATGGGTTTTGTTGTGAAAACCTGGCAACCCTGACAAGGGCTCTCCTCTTTTACTCCGCCTTGTTTTGCCGACCTTTAAAAATGTGTGGAACAGTGCAGACAGCAAAACATTGCGCAATCATTTTATCTGCGTCCATTGCATATCGCGCTGTTTTACTTCCTTTCATTAGCCTGACAAGCCAGACCCACATCAAGATGTTTGACACTTGCGGGCAAATTAATGACACTTGCGGGCAAATTAAATTTGCTGCCGCTAGGGTCGTCTAGATTTCTAGGCTATCCTTTCCATAGACAGTAAAAGAAGTGGACACAGCGACCCCATTGACGTCAACGGCGAAATAATGAAGTCAACCTAGGGGCACTCACTTCCTGATGGCTGAGCGAACTGCGCAGGCTCAGACTGAGCTTGACGACGTAGATGTGACGTGAGCTTCCTGTCTGACAGCTGTGAGTCTTTTAGTAGTTGTGGAAAGTGAAAGCTGAATCACGTTGTTTAAATATTTTCTCCCATTGCTTTCGGCTCACTATGGGCTTCTCCCCATTCTTCCCCCTTGACTTTATCTGACTTTATGTCTCCACGTCCCCCCGACTGTCTCATAGACAGTAAAAGATTGCCTGCGAGCGTCTCCTCAGGTCTATACGGTAATTTCTCAACTGTGCGACAGAGTCGCGTTGGTTATGACGCAATCATTAGCCTATTTTTACAAAAACAGCTTCTGCGGGGCGATAGTGTAAGATACAAGGTAACGGAGCCTTTTATACATTGTCGTGTTTCTTTAGAAATAAACAATGGACAAATGGAGTCTTTAAACGTCTCAGATGTAAAGTTATTCACTGTCAAAGTGACTCAAAAATGAATGGGAGTCAATGGGATGCTAACAGCAGTTGATGGCTTGGTTAGCAATGGCAGCCCCTGGTGTGGAACACTTTCCGAGCGCTAGATTACCCCCTTGATCCTTTCACCGGTTAAGAACGTTTTGGGCTGTTTTGCCAGTGTAGAGTGTAAATGCAAATATCGGATGCGGGTCGCTTTTGAAAAGATGATTGTAAGCATGTCATCAAAAAAATCGGATATAGTCACCAAATCGAAATTGTGCAATAGGACCTGCAGTGTAAATGCAGCCATAGAAATTAATTAAAATAGTGATTCATGATTCGGATCACGTGTCAAACTTCCAAACTGCTGAAATCACGTGACTGGCATTCCGAGCTGATCCCAAGCTTTAGGAAGTGTTTTGAAATTGGTCATCACTACATAAGTCGTTATTTAGGTTTTTTTGCACACAAAACCTATTCTTGTTGCTTCCTATTGTAGAACCACTGTAGTGAGATGGGCTTTTTACAAATTCTTTAGTGCCTTTTATGGGTCTTGAGAGAGAAAAAGACATTGGTGTCAATGAAGGCCTGTCTGAGCCATTGGATTTCAACACAAATATCTTCATTGTTCCGAAGATGAACAGAGGTCTTACGGGTGTCAAACGACATGGGGGTAAGTAATTAATGACAGAAATTTAATTTTAGGGGGAACTAACCCTTTAAGGTGTTTTGGTTTCAACTCTATAATGCACTGGCAACCAATTAAGAGACACTAAAATCTGTGTAATGTGTTCTCGTTTACAAACCCCAGTTAAAAACCTGGCTACTGCATTTTGGACAATCTGAAAAACGCTGTTTTTCGCGTGCATATGATACGCATTTTATGGCGTATTATGCATACGAACCCACCACCCTAAACCTACCCAAGCGCGTGTCATATATACGCCCCACCACCCTAAACCTACCCAAGAGCGTGTCATATATACGCCTTGACATGGAGGATTGGGGTAATCCAATATATAATGAGTTACACAGTCCACCCAAGATAAAACAAAAGCATCTCTGACTCCTTCAAGGTATACAAGCTAGAAAAGTTCTAACTTTGGACAGAAGTTTAAGATGGAAAAAACAAGAATTTACTACTGATATGTTGGTCAAATTTAAGGCACGAATCAGAAACAACTCCCAAACTTCACAAGTTTGATATAACTATTTAAATGACCAGAATCAATCAAATTTGGGTGTCCTTTTCCAAGCGAGGGCCCAAAGACAATTGCTTCTCAAGGATGATCTGTGGAAACGTGATGCACCTGAGCTAAATGTTGAGTGTCATGGCAAAGGCTGTGAGAAAAAAATATTTGTTTGTGCATTATTGCTATTGGCATCCTTTTAGAGATTAATCATTAACAATAGTACATTGAAGAAAAAGTTAACTAATGAGATGATTCATGCATTAAGACTATAATGGGTAAAAGAGAAATAGGGTGTGTGTGTGTGTGCGTGCGTGCGTGCGTGCGTGCGTGCGTGCGTGTGTGTGTGTGTGTCATCTTCTTTTTTGTGTATAAATATTGGGGTCAAAGGGAAACACGGGTTGACGTCGCGGACTGCCCGCCCGCAAGCCTCGCATAAGATTGTGTAGCCTAACCTGTTTCAGGGACCGCTGTTTACCCAGAGCTCTGTATGCTTTCTTCATCTGACTTAATTAGTAATTAAACAGTTAAACTATATTTTGTTTCTGCTCTCCTCATTCAACGAACATGCGGACTCGAGGAATTGGTGAGTCCAACATTATGTACATGTGATTTTTTTTTAGTTTTTTTATATTTAATATCAGCAAAGATTTCAAATAAACTTCTTTCACGCTATCATTAGGGCATTGCTTGTAGAATTAAGGAAACAATAATGAATATCCCTTTTGGAATAAGGCTATGACATAAAATGTGGAAAAAGTGAAGCGTAGGCCCTACTGAATATGGGATGGGCGTTTGAAAAATGTGTTGGACACTGGGGAGCTTTCCAGGCAACAATTCTGGGAACCACTGCTTCCTGCTCCATAGGAAATGGCCTTCTCTCTGCATGTCAAGCTATGTGGTTTCTCATGGCTTATGAGTCATTGAAGGTTAGCATTGACAATGCAAGACATTGGTCAATTAAATGCATAAAAATATTTGTCTTATTTAACCATTGGAGGTTTGCACATTCTGATTTTGCTTTTGACTGATTTTATTAATATTGAGGAGTAATTATCCAGTGCAGGATAATCCAGCGAATCTTTATTGTGCAGGTAAGATTAATAAATGCATTTAGTCTACAACAATAACATGTTTACACACAACACATCTGCACTTACGATTTTTCTCAACATGGGGACAGGAGAGCTGTCAGTCAAATGTGAAAAAGTAACTAGCATTACTTTTTTTGAAATATACATTTTGTTGTAAATGTAAAAGTAAACCCCCAACACTGTTCAGGATATGAAATTGTGAAGTGTTAGGGACATTTAGGTTTCAAAAGCATATAAATGTTAATCCTGCAAAAAAAAAAAAAAATCCAGCACCGTTTGTATAATTGTGCTCTTATAAACTAGTCTACTAAACTAGTCTACTCAACGTTCTGGGAAAATGTTTTTAGATTAAAAACTGAAAGAGTTTAAGCAAGGTTAACTGAAGCTTAGCAATGGTGACGTTAAAGTCTAGTGACTGCAGTTTGTTCATAGCCTTTAGCTTTTTACTTCTGGCGAATGTATTTAGGCTTCGAAATTCATAAAAGTTATGTTCATCTATGACAACTATCTTGATGGACAAAACGTCCAAAAGTGTACGTATCAGAAACTTTTGTTGATCGTAGAGTTGTTGTGGTTGTTGTTGCAATAATCCAAAAGCCTATGGGATAATCCTATTGGTATTTTGTTGAGGGAACCGGTAAAATAGTAACTGCCGGCTAGCCTACTCTATTGTGTGTTAGACCCTGTCACCCTGAAGTAGGAGATAATTGAGTCCCCCAAAATGTATTCCTAGAACTAAAATCGTTCCCAGTTCATGCGGTGCGAACATAACATGCCAAAAAGCAAGTACTTATGCCATTAGTTATAGGAACTATGAAAAGGTTCATCCCTAATATCTCCCTTGCTAAAGACCTTCTGATAGCATGAAACGCAGGCCTATGTGACAGTTGCGTGCATAATGGCGTATTAGCAGGGTTCTCAAAAAATGCGTATAAATAGTACGAATGTGCAATTTCGTGGAATGTATACGCCAAAACTCATTTTGGCGTGTCTATGGCACGCTGTTTTTCGCGTGCATATGATACGCATTTTATGGCGTATTATGCATACAAACCCCCCACCCCACCACCCTAAACCTACCCAAGCGCGTGTCATATATACGCCATAAAGTGCGTATCATATGCACGCGAAAAACAGCAAATCATATGCACGCCAAAATGAGTTTTGGCGTATACATTCCACGACATTGCACACTCGTACTATTTATACAGTATTAGAGTAGTCCAGACACTGAATGGGAGAGATGTCTCTGCTTGAATGCATTACATGACTTATGCTTAGACATAAAGAGACTTTCAGCAATGAAGATTGAGCTTTAGTTCAATATGAATGAACAAATGTCACCGACCAATAAAAATAATTACACGCCACCATAGCCCAATCAATGCCTTGATTATGAGTAGAACGTATAAAAGAAAACAAAATAACTGCAGCTTGCTGAGTAGAAGCTTTGATGGAAACTAGGGGAGGGGAAAACAGGATTAAAATTGCTTTCAAATCTAGAATGGCTCTTAATAAATGTAGCTATATATCATGATTTTGACAACAGTGGTGTAATAAATGCTCCTTTGTTCTGAAGATGTATTCACTAAC
Organism: Pseudorasbora parva; assembly: GCF_024679245.1. NCBI lineage: Eukaryota > Metazoa > Chordata > Actinopteri > Cypriniformes > Gobionidae > Pseudorasbora > Pseudorasbora parva. The sequence goes on from NC_090184.1 coordinate 23,969,426, forward strand.
AAAAGCAGAGCTCCAACTTTGTGGAGACATTTATCACACAACAAGTAGGCTTTGTAAATAGTCAATAACTACCAAACTGGACTCATCATTGATGCAGAAGAATAACACATTTCTCACTAAAACAGCCTGTGAATGAAATATGTGTCTATATTTATGTTAAATTATGATTATGAAGTTAGGAATGCAAATGTATCATCTGTTGTTTATTAATAGAGCATGAGCCTAGTCGTGCAGTGCATCTGACAGCAGATCTCGCTGCTTTAAATTAGATAACAAACTCAATGCTCAAAAATGTTGCAGACTTGTGCCACACTGTGGTCACAGTGAGTAAAAGCTTCTCGTCCTTGCACGTGCTTGGGACGGGGCTGGTCAGATGAGATAGATCGGATTTTTCTGTATTATTGTGTATAAGCCTACTTGTTATGTGGCACGTGTTTCGATGTGATTATGACTGAAATGTAAATTTCTGAAAATTCTTTACTCCTTTCCAAAAGGAGTTTTGGAATTGATTAAAACCAATCTTTAAATTAGATTCACAATGTCTTCTACACTGTAAAAAAAATTGTGTTGGTTTTTGTTGGTTTAATTTAAAAAAGTAAGTAACCTGGTTGCCTTAAAATATTTAGTTTATTGAAATTAAATTATTTGAGTTGATACAATGAAGGAAATTTGTTTAATAAATAGAAACTCAAAATATCATTGTGTCTGAACCACATAAAACATTTGATAAATCATTTGATAAATCAAAACACACACAATTACCCAATATGCTTACAAAATCTTTTAATAATATTTTAATAAAGGTTGTCGAATCTCAAAAAATGTTTATTGTATTAATACAAAATTTGAATTTCAATGAACTCAATTTTAAGGCAACTAACTTTTTTTCGGAATAATTTTTTACAGTGTACTGAAATATTTGGATTTGTAAATTAGTTGTTATTCTAATTTCATTAACGCATTTTCATTTGTCCACCATGTTATTATTTTGTCCACTCTATCACTGTGCACCCCGTTAAGCATTTTTTAAAACAATAATGTCATAAATTCTGCAAAAACATAAAACATACTAATAATTCGGTGACTATAAAAATGTACAAAATGCACTACTTTAAAAAGTAAACAAAAATGCCTTCAAGGGCATTTGTAGGCTATCTGAAAACGAAAAATGTAAAATTATGCGTTTGTGAGAGTACAATTCATACACAATATTTATATTTTCTGATAATTTATAACTGATATACTTTTAAAGGGACATGGCCCATTAAATAATAATTATAATTATTTGAAACTGTTATTTGTTATAACAAATTTTGTCCCTAATGGCATAATTTTTTTTTATCTTCCATTTCATTTCTTTTACTTAATAAATGGTTAAATGCATATGCCAAAGCTTAACCAAAATCACTTTTCAAATGTTTTACATCACCCTATCATGACCACAAAATTTATTTTTAAAAACTGAGTTTGATTTTCTATTTTGTATGATTGCCAAACGGCACTGAATACCACGACCCAGCTTTGTTGGTGCTGTTTTCGTTTTGGCCTTGGTTTAGAGACTTTCGTTCTGAGAACCAAACATTTCTTATATTGGAATATTGGATTCGGACGTGCTTTGATGTTGTCTGGCTATCACCAGACCAAGCTCAATTTAAAGGTGCACTATGTAGTATTTTTGCAGTAAAATACCCAAAAACCACTAGGCCTGTGTCATATATTTTGTTCAGTTGAGTACCTACAATATCCCAAATGTTTCCAACTATTTGTAAATTTTGAGAAAATTGCTATTTTAACTAAGGACCAGGACGTTTCAGCATTGCATTTGAGGGAGTCGCCTGTCAATTGCTTCATATCTGCGCTACCCTTGGTTTCGGCTTTTATTTGGCAGGAGCGCTTTACTCTTAGCAGTGTAAACAAGTGAACGCACGGAGTAACGTCATAACATCATTTTAAACACACTTAAATGTATCTAATATGATAAACAGAGCTCCATTACCTCATAATCATAACCGGAAAAGCAGATCAATGCAAGCGCCCGGTGAATGCGTCCCGTCCCGTCATTATAAAAGTCCCGGTATTCGCGAGGCGTGTGTTTGTGTAACAATCGCTCCAGCAACCGTGCTCAGCTCCACAACACTCGGTCCTGCTCTGCTTTACACTACAGTAACGTTAATAACCACATACACGTGATTTCTGCCCGAGTCCATTTTCCACCGGCTCTGAGGTGAAGACCACATGTCCCAAGATACTGTGCTCAAACTTTGCGTCATCAAACTACGCATTTGTTTTGAATAGGCGCCCTCCAGTGGACGGAAAGTTGCATAGTGCACCTTTAAGATTGAGCATAGATATCCAAAATAAAGGCTAGATGTCTCGTGCGCGCTGTTGGCCAATGGAGGTCGCCGTCTGCAACCATAGACAGTAAAAGAAATGGACCGAGCGTTCCCATTGACGTCAACGGCGAAAGAATGAAGTCAACCTAGGGGCACTCACTTCCTGATGGCTGAGCGAACTGCGCAGGCTCAGACTGAGCTTGACGACGTAGATGTGACGTGAGCCTCCTGTCTGACAGCTGTGAGTCTTCTAGTAGATGTGGAAAGCGAAAGCTGAATCACGTTGTTTAAATATTTTCTCCCGTTGCTTTCGGCTCACTATGGGCTTCTCCCCATTCTTCCCCCTTGACTTTATCAGACTTTATGTCTCCACGTCCCCCCGACTGTCTCATAGACAGTAAAAGATTGCCTGCGAGCGTCTCCTCAGGTCTATACGGTAATTTCTCAACTGTGCGACAGGGTCGCGTTGGTTATGACGCAATCGTTAGCCTATTTTTACAAAAACAGCTTCTGCGGGGCGATAGTGTAAGATACAAGGTAACGGAGCCTTTTATACATTGTCGTGTTTCTTTAGAAATAAACAATGGACAAATGGAGTCTTTAAACGTCTCAGATGTAAAGTTATTCACTGTCAAAGTGACTCAAAAATGAATGGGAGTCAATGGGATGCTAACAGCAGGTGATGGCTTGGTTAGCAATGGCAGCTCCTAGGGGTGGAACGCTTTCCGAGCGCTAGATTACCCCCTTGTCTGCAACTTGCGGCCATCTTGTCACAGGCAGCTCGCTCACTCGTAACAGTGTGTTTTAATGGTGCATGTACTTTTAAATAACCATAACTTGATCAAATTTCAACCGATTTTCAAACTGTTTTGTTTGTTATAAACGTCAGAGATGTAGTTATGCCACTAAATACTTATGAATAATTATAACCATGCACTTCAATATGAAAGTAACATTTAACAGAACAGATAGATGCAATGAATATACACACACACACACAATTAAATCAATATATAGGCTACTAAAACTGTGCAAAAATATATATATAAGCTATAGCTAGCTCTGAAAAATATCAGAGCTGTTTGACGACGTAGATGTGACGTGAGCAACCTGTCAGTTGTAATCTGATGTGCAGCAGATGTGATGTCCTTGACAGGCAACGCATGGACATTACCTGGTTAAAATAGCTGATTTCTAACAATGTTCTAGTTTTTGGATATTTTAATCTATACATCTTACATATTGTGCCTTTAATGGAACTCTAACAAGTCTCTGTATAAGCTATTCTGTTATGTTACCCCGTTAAAATCAGTTTAATGCACTGCCTCCCTAATTTATTGCTTTATGATTATCATTCAAAAAAGCCATTACCAGAGAAATGGAGACATATTTATTTGATAGACTTTATTGATTATGTGCACATTTTAGCATAGTAATTTGACACCATTATTAAGCTACATTGAAGATCACATCAAAGTTGCATCTGTTTGTGTAATTCTACACCAATTTTTAACAATATTTCTCATTTTTAATAGGACTTAAGACTATAATTCTATATATTTGTGACTTTAATTTTATATCTTCCTTTCTTTATACAATTGGCAGGCATGAACAGACAATAAAATTCACTAAGATTTAAACAGTCCGAACAGGATAAACCTATTTATAAATTATGAGCCATTTGAATACATTTTCTTTAAAAGGAGATAATTCCTCTGTATATATTTATAATAAAAAAAATTACACAAATGTAAATATGTTGAAAAACTAAAACCAAAAGTACAAACCTCAGGCATGGGTTCCATACTGCAACATTCAAATAAAGTACTGAAATTCCATTTGCCTCCAAACGTGATTGCATCAGTGATACAGTTATTCATTAGACATTCAGTAAAGCCATCATTTAACATACATATCTATCCTAATTTGTAAAAACATGAACCACATAGAAGAGCACTGCGAATTTGCCTGAGCCACAATAATAACATGGTGGACTATCTAGATTACCACATATAAACCAGTCAAGCCACTTACAATCATATCAATGGACACACTGAAGATGGCTTTAACAACTGCAATTGTCACAAAATGGGTCAAATAAAGAACACACACCTGTTAGGTTTAGTTAACAGTAGAGATATTGCACAACCTAAATCACATCTGATTGAAGTAAAATCCTGTCATACACAAGACCCACAACGATCATCTTTTGAGGATCAAATCAAATACAGGATGTTTGCATCATTTGAGTTTAAGATCTGTACAACACTTCTATTTGGTTTAGACAGTTTACGGTACAACATTACATTATACATTTATATATATACACACATTAACGCACCATTTGTCACAAAAGGATCACTGTGAATACACAACAGGCTGGTGAGCGGGAAGCAGAGGCGGTTTCGGGATGGGTCGGGACTCAGGACTCCTGGAATGGCCTTGACTTAATATATTGCCTAAAACACACCAGTGTTGGGATGTTTTATCCTCACTTGTGGAAGACACTGCCGGTTCAGCTCTAAACTCCTCGGGTGAGTTTCAAGAGTAGTTGGTTTAAGTATCCACGTTGTGTAACTGGGATCACACTGGGACATACTATATATGCATTTTAGTCTTAAACCCAACATGTGACGAGTATCTCCCTAAAGGTGATCTATGTGAAGTGGTTTGCTGCTGATGGCATCCTTGGCTTTGTATTTTGGCTTTGCGTTTTCATAGGGCCCAAGTGTGATGAACAAGCAGCTCCAAACACCTACATGCTTTCTTTTACTCATCCAGGCATGCAAAATATACCTTCTCTTAATGCAACAAACCTTCCTGAGCTTTCACTCACCTAATATGTTCTCTAGTGTTTCAGTATTAGTGTGCAAACATTTTTATGTAGCAAACAAATACATTCGACGGATTCCTCCCGTTACTGGCCTTCACGATCAGTAACTCTCTACAGTAATGGGTTGGAAGACCGGATCAATGACACTAGGTCATTGCGTCTTTCTCTTCAGGACATCCCTGAGACATATGTGATTGCACAAAACCAGTCTCTTTACTTATTCCTATCTAGCTAAGGCATATTAAACATTGAAGGGTGTACCATTGTGTGTTTTTTTGTTTTTTTTTGGTCAGGAAGAGGGACATAGGGAAAGCAGCGACAGCTTGCTCACAAGAATGAAACACCGTTTTCACTACAACTACCTTATCTAGGTGCAACGACACGACACAAAGCAAGAACACCCACATTGTGCGACTACGTTCTCCTTAAGTGACATGCAGTTTCAAAGTAGCGCTAACAGCCGTGGGGGGTTAAGTTTCGACGATGGAAGCCTGTGCAAAATTTTAACAACATCACAATGGGTCATCATTGCAAAATCCAAATCTGCTCAAGCATGTAAATTACGGAACGATTAACCATTCGGTTGCATTACAATGTGGCGCACGGGTTAAAATCATAAAAATGGTCCCCCTTATTGTAACAGAACATGCTTCAGACAATTAGCAGACATGATTCAGATATCGTATATCCGAGAGAGAGAGGTGGTGGATGATTTTGCAACCAAATGTCCACCAAAACATTTCATTTTCAAAAGAATCTATTGATTATCAGTAATAAGTTAATCATAGGCGACTGGAATAAGTAGGCAAGTATTAGCACGTGTAGGTCCAGTCACTGCGTAGGTAGTGTAAAAGGGTGTGTGCAAGTGTTTCTGTGTGCGTGCGTGCTTGCGTGTGTGTGTGTGTGTGTGTGTGTGTGTGTGTGTGTGTGTGTGTGTGTGTGTGTGTGTGTGTGTGTGTGTGTGTGTGTGTGTGTGTGTGTGTGCGCGCGTGCGTTTTTATTTTCACACCTCCCTCCATCAGTTGGACTCAAAAACTGGGAATGTGTCTAAAGAATTCAGTTGTGTTAAAAGATTTAACTGCAATGATGCTGTGATATCTCACTTCATATTGCAGTCTTTAGCAGTGCAGGCAGTGTTTGATCAATGTCGCATTGCAAATTGACGTGCGCAGATCTCATGTGCACTGCAAAGTGCGATATAATTGGTCCTTTCTGTGTATATTTGACAGGAGTGTCTGTGTTTGTATGTTTTTCAGAAAGACTGTGTTACCTCTCTGTCTGTGCATGTGTGTTTTGTGTATGTGTGTGTGTTTATTCCACGGAGAAGAGGCTTGCAAAGGATTTCCGAAGGTTGCGGATGGTCTCAGCCTTGGCTTCGTCCTGACTAGGACTTTGGTGCTGGGCGGCCGGCGTTTCTGGAATGTTGAATGTATTGGTAAGAGACTGGGATTTGCTACAAAGAGAAGAAGTGGCAATAAAGGAGAGGAAGAGGCTATTAAAGTCATGCAGCAAACCCATGGAGATGGCTTTATAGAGGTATGACAGAGAAAAAATAAATAAGCTGTGAGAGAAAGAGAGAGAATGAAATTCATGTGCTTTCTTTTGTGTCATTCATTTAAGCAATCACGACTCCAGTGCAATGTTTACATCAGCCCTTGGACTTATGGGAAATGGCACCTAAGGATGTAGAGACATGCACTTTTCATTCTGCATCATTGTTTTTACTGGGCCACTATTCCTAAATAAAGAACCAGGTGCAGAGGCACATCTCAGTAATATAATATTTTGGAAGAATCTGGATTATAATGTATTAGTCACCTTAGAACTTAATTGAGGAATAGTGGGAATAAGATGATCACATTCATACTTGCTGACAACCGCTTGACAGTGAAAATAGATCAAATGCACATTTCCATTCAGAAAAATGCAATTTCCACAATCAAGTGCATGAATGGTTTGGGGGTAAGACTGAAGGAAGCCATCTTTTTTGGCATGCAAAATACCAGATCGTCTAGAGTGCATACTTCTGTATCTCCATTGTTTTAATTATGCGTCTGCCTATATGTATAAGCCACATTCATCATTATTGTCAAATGTCATTTTCATTATTATCATCACTATTATCAAACTCCAAATATTTAAAGTCATCATAGTATGCTTTGCAGAATCTGTTCAGGAGCTTTTGGACATGTGTATCCATTCATTTGATGCTCATCTGAGTTGCAGCCGTGATAGTAGCCATTCACCAATGGCCAACATGAAATATATACAACAAAATGCTTTGGCTAAATAAAGCTAATTATATATAACATTTTGGCTGTGTGAATTAGTTAAAGGAAGTGTATGTAAGATTGTGGCCAAAACTGGTACTGCAATCACTTTCAAATCACTGTAGAGCGGTATATCCCCCCCCCCCCTCCCCCCTGACTCGAGGTTGCCAGATAGGCTGCAGGATCAGCAGGAACGTTTGTAGCTGCAGCTGTGCTAACTAGAGAAAAGTTTGCAATCCGGATGCCGAAAAACTACTGACTTCGTGATTGGTCGATAGTTGGAGGGCAGAGCTTCAGGCCAAAACACAACATGTCAACATCAACATCAGTTGAGGGCTGCAAAAACAACTTTTACATGACAATATCCTGGCCGGCTACTGTTGTCAGTGATATAAGTATTTCAAATTAACAAGATTTCTTAATGTCTAGTGACATATCAGGGCCATTTTATGATTAATTGAAATACATTACTTACATACAGTTCCTTTGAGACCAATAATCTGTGACGTGTAAAGATGAATAAAAAACTTAATTTGAATACCACATGAAAATCTACAATGCTTCCAGTCCTGCAGGTGACACTGAGTTCTAACTAACTGCATAGTTTGGGGCCTGGTTTGGTTGAGACCCACTGCTTTACCTTAATTCACACAATTATTGTCAGTCATGCCATCATTACCATGAATTTGTCATGCGATTTGTGAATCACCATCTGCTGTAGTCACATTCATTGGTGATGAACATCATCAGTAAATGGAAAAACAAGTCCAGATGCTTATGAATAATCAAACCTTTCACATTTAGTCAGATTAACTTTTCAAGCACATATGACAGAGGACAAAAAACATCTTACTTAAGCTGCGGTGATCCACTCAGGGCCGGGTGATCAGGACTTGGTTTCTGCGGAGGTTGAGGCTTCTGCTGCAAAGGAGGTCGTGTGCCTCCTGGGCCTCCCTGGCCCTGTGCGGTAGGCCGTGGTTGCTGAGTGGTAGGAGGGCGAGGACCACCCTGCTGTTGCGGGGCAGGTTGTGTGGCGTCCTGGGTTGGCTGCGGACCACCCTGGGTGGGCTGCCTGGTTGGCTGGCCTTGTCTTGGCTGCTGTGGCCTCTGTTGGGGCTGGCCAGCTGGCTTGGGACCCTGGCCACCAGTTTGAGGCCTCTGCGTCTGCTGTTGGGGGCCACCTTGCTGAGGCCTCGGTGACTGAGGAGAACCACCCGAGCCTCGTTGGGCAGGACCCTGCGTGGGCCTCTGCTGACCTGCAGACCCTTGACTGGCTTGTCGCTGTGGGGGCTGATTGGGCCGGGTTTGTTGAGCAGGGGGGTTCTGAGTGTTAGGGCTGGTCACAGACTGGGTTTGGGCAGGGGGCTGGCCCTGGGGAGAGGGCCGCTGCTGCGGTGGGGCTCCTTGACGGGCAGGAGTAGTGCTAGCAGCTGCTTGTTGTGGACCTCCTAAAAACAGAACTCATTTTTACAGTGTAAACATAGTTGGAACATCCACCTTATTTTGCAATGCAGAAGTAAGCATACATTTATAATGTTACAAAAGATATCTGTTTGTGTGTAGCTACATATATGATAATGAATGAAATAAAATATGATAATATCAAATACCAGAATGAAGTTTTGCTGGTTTTGTACAGGGTCAGCGCACGGTGATCGTGACGTGAATTCCATCATCAGAAGAGTACCCGCACCGCCGGATTTTTGTAACCATGCATACTTTACATGGAGGTCGCACATGCGCGTTACATTTTTTTGCAGTATTTACATGGGTTATAACTCTAAGATTGCTCAAAACTGTGCATGCGTTGAACGTCTATGTACAAGTCAAATGAAGTATACTTTTTGCAAGGCTGCATGTTGACTATGCACGTACACTCGCGTATAAATAAAAAAGGAACAACGAATTCCTTAATAAGGAAGCTTATTAAGGAAGCATGTCATAAAAATTCAGCATGATGAACATTTTAATTATATTTTTTAATTTCCTTATATTTACGGAAATGTGTTTAATCTCTTTTCCATCGCACTATGAAGAAAATTGGCCAAGCAGTTTTGCACTTCTGGTCAGATGCGCATAGTCAATTTTGGTAAATAAAACTTTATCAAAGTATTTTGCAGACAAACATTGAATAGTAGAGATTAATATATTGAGCAGCTCTTATATTTTGGTGTTGTTTGATAAATGCCATGTAATACAATTTTTATTTTTATTTTTTATTTTGCATATAAAGAAAATTTACCTATCAAAAAAGCAATTTACTTTATTGCTGCACATTACTTGTCTTGTGGTGAAAAATTAATTCCAGTTTATCTTCATATTTAGTATAGATCTGAATTTTTGCTTCCCTTCTGGAATTGTGTACCTTCTCTGACATCCTTAAGCATTTCCCTCCAACTCTATTGTCTACTGTCATCTTATGTAAAACTGCAGCTTTTCTCAACTCAAAATGTATCCTTATATGTTTGCTCTGTGATTATACATGGCCTACCGACTCGTGGCTTAATTTCTGTTTTTCCCAATTGCTTACACTTTGTTATAATACCACTTAGAGTTCAACGTGGAATATTTAGTAATGAGGAAATTTCACACATGGATGTATTGCACAGCTGGCAACCTATCACGGTACCACACTTCAGTTCAGTCTGAAAGTGACCCTATCTTTCACAAATGTTTGTAGAAGCAGTCTGCATGTCTAGGTGCTTGATTTTATACACCTGTGACCATGGAAGTGGTCTGAATTCACTGATTTGGAGGAGTGTCCCAATATGTTTAGCAATATAGTATAAGTGATGATGCACTTATGACCATTTTTAAGTTTTGTAGTAAAAAGCACTGTCTACTTTCATCTTATGTAAAACTGCAGCTTTTCTCAACTCAAAATGTATCCTTATATGTTTAACGTAAGAAAGGAAGTCATACAGCTTTTGAACGACACAAAGGTATGTAAATGATGACTGAATTTTCATTCATTGGTAAACTGTCCCTGTAAGGTTCATTATTGCCTCATTATTATTATTCATTAAGTGCCTCATTATTGCAATATTGTAATCCCTTACCCTGTGGAGGAGGGCGCTGTTGTGCCTGTGGGACATTAGACGGAGATACGGGTTGAGGTGAAACAGCTGGGACCTTGGAAAGGAGATAAAAGTGTATATCAGATTTTACCATTCGAAACACACAGAAACAGAATGCTGGCCCCCACAAGTTCAGTGCAAGTTTTAGTATTTTTAGAAACACTTTTAGCCACTCTTATTAAAAGTGTTCTGTCTCAAGTAAGACCTTTAAACAGCTATAACGTCCAAATTTGCTGAACACCACTCTCGAAACATAAATAAATGGCTGATGCAGACAAAAACATAATCATTAATCTTCAGGCAATTAGTTTAGCAACAAATGTGGAGGGAATTAAAACAACGACAGAGCGGTGATGAGATATGTTGTCTGAGTCCCTAGCTTATGCATTAAAGGCATTTCTCACTCTTATTCTCTGCCATCTGTGTGACTATGAATCAATACAATCACATCTTTAGGAATAACGGACAAAAGCAGTCTCTGCACTGCAATCAAAAAGGATCTCAAAATCATGCTGAGACATGTTTTGCATCATATTTTTTTCTGCTGAACATCTCAATTAAAAAATAGTCTGTGGAAACTATTTGCACTGCTGTATGCTGCATAACCAAAAATTGAAGCTTTTTGTAAGCATGTTCATAGGTCAGAAATGCTATTAAGTAATATCAATATTTTGAGCCATCAACCTGATTTTGTATGGAGCAAAGCTTTTTCAAATTCTCACATGAGAACATACAAATTTTATTCCATTTCCCGCAAATGATGATTACATGGGCAGATTGATCTGTTCTTTGCACAATAATGCTATATAGTGCATTTGTAAACTAATACAATTTGATGTTTTCTGATGTTGTAAACTTGCTCAGTAGCTGACCTAGTACAGCCACGATAAAAGAGACAAAAGACTTGTTGAAGCAAGCTAAAATAGCATGGTTGCACATTTTTTTAATCTCACATTTGCTTTAAAGACTATGATTTATGTTTATGGAAGGGTATAGTGTACATTATATATTCAAATGCATTAAAGCATTAAACTTTTAGCACCACTCACCAGATATTTTATTTCCAAACTCCTGCATTATGTACAACAACCAATGTAATAACGTTGCCAGATTCACATTCATCTGTTTTGTGTAACTGAACACACTTTCAGTGCCACTCACTGGATTTTTCACTTTGAGAGTGTCACTTACCATGCATGAAGCAACGTAATATCATTTTGCAGGAATCATTTTTTTCCAATGAGCCTGGGTTTTGAAGCGAGTGTGCTAACCTGAGAACGGACTGGAGCGGGAGATGTGTGTAGCATGGTCTGGTTCATTTTAGCCACAACAAGATCAGCCATCAGAGCCCTGTCCTCATCCTGTTGGTCTCCTATGAGAGGCATTGAGCAACCCACCACCTAATAGACACATACACACACACACACACAATTGGTTGTACGTGGCACTGTGTGTGTGTTGAAAGCTGCCTGTTTTTGCAGTTGTTGTTACCTCTATGATGTAATCTCGACCATCTTTACCATGCAGTGCTTCTACAGCGCATATATCAAGACCCCCGAAAACCTCAGAGCATACGTCCACCCACATACGATACCTGCAGGTGAAAAAGTGCAAATGATGACCCCGTGCATTCCACAAAAAGCATCCACCCACACTAACAACACACTGCCCAGAGCAAACAAGGCATTCGGGATTACTGCAGTGCAAGACATTAATATTTGGCATCGACTGTTTTTATTGAAAAGCCTCTTACAGCAAACTAACACAGTTTTTTTTTTTTTTAAGTCAGTTTCAAGAAGAATGTGATACATGTTCAGTTCAAGCTTTTGAAAAAACAAACCCCTAATAATTTTGCATGTAAATAGTTGTTACTTCACTATGATGATGATTATTATCTCGCAAAGGTGCAGTGTGTTTTTTTACACACAAACAACTCATGATCTGGTGTTTTCAGTGTCTCCGAGAGGCTCGGTTTGCAGTAAATGCTGCTCTACATGAACTCATCTTTGCATTTGTATTCACTCTGGGCTTTTGTTGCTTATAACAATTGAAAATAAATGTTTGACGGTGAATCGTTTGAAAATAAAATTAAGACATTAAATATTGGTATTGTCTAGTGTTTTTATTTTACAGTGAAATAATTTAGTTTAATATTTTTATATAATAATAATAATAATAATAATAATAATAATATAGTAATATTTATACATAATCACAAGTTTTGGGAAAATTGTGCAGCCCTGCAAACAACCATGGAGCAAACAAAGAGTTTTATTATTATTAATATTATCATTATTATTATTATTATTATTATTATTATTATTATTATTATTATTATTATTATTATTATTATTATTACATTTTATTGGCCAGATTTACTAAACAGGGCAAATTAGCGTGAAAGCGCAACTTCAAAAAAGCACAAATGGGATTGGAAACTTCAGCACGTGATCTTTTGACAACATGCAAATTAAACATAGACTCAACCGGATATTTTTCATAATAACCAACGCAATCCATCAAGAGCAGCGCAAATTAGCGTCTGGTTTAAGAAATGCTTTTTTGGGGGCTGTAAATAATGATGCAAAAAAAAAGTTAATTGACGAACGCAAATCTTAATAGATCACCTTTCATGATCCAATCAAAATACTCTCCTCTCATACATTTTGCACCTGAAAGGGGAACTCCTACAAATTCATATGCAATAGGGTCAGCTGCAAAAAAATATCCCTGTCCACGCCTTTTCACTAATTTAACACTTTTTGCACATTAGTGTCTTTAGTAAATCCTGACAGTAGTTTTTAAACACCAAAAGAGGATTTGCGCTGATGCAAGCTGTTAGTAAATCTGGATTTTCCCAAATCGTACAGCCCTAATGATAAAACAATTCTGGTCCAAATCCTATTGAATTGCATTGCTGCCTACACAGACAACTGCGTTCTGCATCCTAACTAAAATGGAAAATCAGTAGTGGCTTATTTGGGACATTTTACATAGGAAGCGACTAGTGTAAAAAGCACAGGAGACACCGACGTACAATTGATTTCAATAAAGGCGACGTAATGTTCAAGACTGAATGGAATATTAATAAATTCATGAGTACATTATTATATTCTAAATTTCTATTGCTTCATCCACCATGTTGAATGAAAATGTGATGCTGCCTAAAATGACCATTACCATTTAATGTCTCATAATGCTGTCTACGGAGGCAGCTGATGAGCTATTAGCATGATATGCATAATACATAATATGTTAAATTATGCAAAATATGTCATTTTTAGACAAGCAAACATCTAATAAGGTTATCTGATGTCATATTATAGGAGCTGTATAATATGCCTTGTATCATTGCAGAAAGAACATCCTGTAAGACTTGCGTACCTGTCAGACATAGCCACCTGCTCTAACATGGCTGATCCTGTGTTGGTCTTCCAGTTGCCAGATATAGATGTCCTCCTGTCCAACCACACAACAGCAGATATGTTACAGTGTTTTAAAACCATGATATTACCAAAGCCATATATGTCATCATGTCACTGAGAACAATAATGTAGCTGTAATCTCTTACATGTAGGCCTTGTAATTGTCACCAATTTTCTGGATTCGGATGTCATACTTGGCGTCGATGAAAGGTTCAGATGTGGCATATGTCTTTGTCAAAGCCACAACACTAGCAATGTCTTGGAAATCATATTGATTGTCCACTTTGACCTGTACAGAGAATTTTAATTGCACTGATACTGCTATAACCACAACAACAACAACAACAACAAAAACAAGCCATACAATAATATAGATAGTTTTGGGTTTCTAAGTAATTTAAGTACAGATACAATTTAGTGAATACATTTTTATCATATATTTTAAAAATAGCAATTAACATGAACGTATAGGAAAGGGTTTCAGTCATACCTTTCCCATACCAGAGTGAGCATGACCCATCTTCACTACCACAGGAAAGCCAGGTGTAGTAATCTAATGATAAGAGAGATATATTAATATATATTTTTAAGAAAATAATACTTTTATTGTTCAGAGATGCATTAAATGATTGACTCATATTGTTTCTATTTTTTTTTAAACTGTTCTTTGGAGTTTTCTCTCCATCAAAGAATCCTGAAATTTTTTTATCACTATTTCAGCAAAAATGTTAAGCAGCTGTTTTCAACATTAATAATAATAATAAGTAGGGGTGTAACGATACACTCGTTACACGAAACAGTATATCACGATTCGATATACTGTATATCACAATACTGAACTCACCATACAATATGTATCACAATATTTTAAGCCAACATAATAAGGTTTTTTGTACTTATTATTATTAAAATAATAATAATAATAATAATAATAATAATAGGACTGCAAATATTCCCCTATTGCATCATTATACATTATATTCAACATTATATATAGTAATATATAATGAAACTCCCCCGTAAACTTTAATTTTTTCACCTCACGCATTACTTGCGCTTTAAATGCAGGCAGCATTCTCTCCCAGTGCGTCCTGCCTCTCCTGCTAAAGCACTATACATATAAGAATAAACCATATAAAATGCTTTGAACAATCATACTACTAAAACTAAATGTGTTCTGGTGATGTTTGCGCTTTGACTTCGACGAGTGCCACCTTAAATGATGTGTTTGCGCTTTTGAAGAGTGCCATACAGGTGTTGTGCCGAATTCCGAACCCCGCCAAAATTATTACCCCGGGGAGGGGTTAGGATTAGGGGAGGGGTTAGGATTAGGGGAGGGGTTAGGATTAGGGAAGGGGTTAGGATTAGGAAAGGGGTTAGGATTAGGGAAGGGGTTAGGATTAGGAAAGGGGTTAGGATTAGGCAATCAGGTAGTGACTTCAACGAGAGGGGTAATAATTTGGCAGGGAGTCGAAATTCACAAACACCCATAGCGTGTACACTTCATCAATGCAATCCGTCACATCTCTAATTCCAAGAAATCTCTCAAAATGACTGCTCTAAAACTGTAAATGTTTAGTGCATAAAAGAACTCTGCATTTACTCACTCTCATGTTGTTTACGCCCATCATGCAATAATATGAACGTCCGCGTTTACTAGTGTGTGCATCGTTGTAAATCTGTTCATTATAAACCATCATTCTGTTCAGAAGACTTGGATTTGAAAAATCAGCTTTGCCATCACAGGAATAAATTAAATTTGAAAAGATATTAAATTATGAAAAATGTTACTGGTTTTACTGTATTTTTGGTCAAATAAATGGTGAACATAAGAATTTATTGAATTCTATATATTGCATTACTCAACCATGTTCTTATTTCAAATGTTAATACCCAATACTGGGATGATATTTTTATTATCCGAGTGAAAAATGTAGGAGAAAATGACCCCAACAACAAGTTGGTTTACTTTGAACTATTTATTAATATGAGAACGTGTTGTATTGGCAGTCTCAGTGGTACTTGATAGGCATCTTCTCTATATTGCTGCAGCTGGAGAAATGCGAGAGCAAAATCTTCCTGCTCAGGCACAAAATGAGTCCACAAAATTACGTCTAAGTCTGCTCTGCTTTATCTTAGAAAAAAGCTGGTGAGAGAGGAAAACATTCTGGCAGAGAGCGTGTCTGGGATCATTTGTGTGTAAAGATGCCTGCAGTGCAGGAATAGGAGGAGGTGGTGGCACTGCAGCAAGCCTCTGTCTCCTTTTAAACCCTGAACTATGTCTATAAGAACCATTATGTACCCCACACATATTGTACTAGTCTGAGGTTTATGAAATGTCTAGTCTAGACAGGGATAAGTTGAGTGGAGCAATGCTGAACTGGGGCACTGAATATTCATGAGCCCTGTATATTTGTCTATTTACTGCATCCAGGCACCGCTGTCTCTGCCACAGATGGGAGATTTGGGACCGTCTACAGCCCTATAGCTCAGGGTTTACTGGTGAAAAGGAAAGGGACAGATGGTTAAACACTCACCATCTCCTTGTGGTTGGGGTAATAAACCTGGTCGATCAGTGGGAACTCCTCTGGACCCAACTGCTTGTACAATCTGGACAACTGAGCGAACTAATAGATCCATGGCGACCCGCATACAGACATACATACATACACAGAGACAAATATTATGTAGCAGAAATGAAGGACATTCAATTGTAAAATTGTATAAATGCCATTTTGATGATGTTCTATTTCTAACTGGAAACATGATGGATATTAGTGACCCTACATGGACCATGAGTCATAAGTCACTGGTATATTTGTAGTAAAGCCAACGACACATTGTATGGATCAAATTATTTTTCTTTCGTGCCAAAAATCATTAGGATATTAAGTAAAGATCATGTTCCATTATTTTGTAAATTTCCTACCATAAATATATAAAACATTTAGTAGTAATTTGATTTTCTCAATATTTAGATTTTGTTTGCACCGTAAGATTCCAGATGTTCAAATATTGTCCTGTTCTAACAAACCATACATCAATGGAAAGTTTATATTTATTGAGATTTTATATGTATAAATCTCAGTTACATAAAATAAAAAAACTTTTTTTTGACCAATTTTTTCCCCATGACCTTTATAGTTCTTAAAAAATAAACTCGATTCAGAACTAGCTTGAACCAATTAATTAATTAAATAACTGACTAAAGAAAATCTTTTATATATTTATCTATATACAAGAGCAGTATAAAGCCAGTGAACCTTTAAGAGCAGAGCATCCAGTCAAAGAAATGTATATTCACTATAGAAGTTTACAGAACTTTAAGGATTTTATTTATTTACATAGTTTTTTACAGGCCCGGAAAACACTATTTTGTATCACTGTGGGAATCCCATATACGGAAATGTTTAATTTTCTAATGAATGGTGACATGTTCAAAATACATGAATATTTTCTATTTTGGATTCATAAGAACATCCTTAATCGCATGATCAGTGTGGAAAGATGGGTGTATGCTCACCACCCATGGTTTGTCACAGAAGTTGTAGACAGAATGAAGGGAATTGACACTGGGCAGACCAGCATACTGAAGTCCAATCACAATGTTCCTGTGGTCGCCATTCTTGGCCATGCTGAAAGCGTGCTGTCGCACCAGCACAAAATCTGGCTTGAAACACCTAAATGACCACAGAAATGTTGGTATTTATTATCAGTCAAATACTGTGATCTATCTATCTATCTATCTATCTATCTATCTATCTATCTATCTATCTATCTATCTATCTATCTATCTATCTATCTATCTATCTATCTATCTATCTATCTATCTATCTATCTATCTATCTATCTATCTATCTATCTATCTATCTATCTACACTCTAAAAAATGCTGGGTTAAAAACAACCCAAGTTGGGTTGAAAATGCACCGACCCAACAATTGGGTTGTTTTAACCCAATGGTTGAGTTGTTCTTACCCAGCAATTGGGTTGTCTTAAGCAACATTTAACCCAACCACTGGGTTAAAACAACTCAACCACTGGGTTAAAACAACTCAACCATTGGGTTAAAACAACTCAATTGTTGGGTCGGTGCATTTTCAACCCAAGTTGGGTTGTTTTTAACCCAGCATTTTTTAGAGTGTATCTATCTATCTATCTATCTATCTATCTACCTATCTAGTTATGCAGTGTCTATATATACAGTAGAATGTACAGTAAATGTAGCTTATTCAACTAATCATCTCGAATGGTGCTCTAAATTCCTAACATACATTAATTAATCTCAAACATTTGTTATATTTATATAATTGTATGCAAACTAAATTAGACAACAAAGTAAAACCCACTGAATTACATTGTTTTCCTGTGCAATAAATAAAAAATAGAGGAAGAGCTTTAAAATCTGAAACCTACTTTGTGATTTTGTTGCCATTACGGATGGCCTCGATGTCCACGCTATAGCTTCCCGTTGCGTGAGCCACCAGATTAACCTCAGAAAAATCAGCCTTGAAAATCAATGAAAATCACCAGATGAAATGAATGGATCAATGCATGTGATCAATAACGTGAAGTTTTCAATACACTAAAACAGCACCTGAGGGCCTGTGATGGGTTGCGAGTGTGGTTATTTGAACTACAAAAAGGGCTTTTAAAGCATAGTAAGTGGTACTATTATGGTATAACAAAAGGTTTTTTCAACTGACATATCATTAAAAATTCAAAACACTAATGTGAAATTGTTAAAAAGGCATTTTGTATTTCTGTCTGGTGTTCCAGATTGCTGCCAAAGTCTTACATAATCACTAGATTAATTAATATTATTGCATATAAAACTCTAACCAAACATAAATGCAAGCAGTTCAATAAAAATATTTCTTCTGGTAGAAATTACTTTTGGCTTATTGTAAAGCTGTTACCAAATCTTCCTCGGCCGTGACTAATTATTTAAAGGATATTATTTGTTGACAGAACAGATTAATTTTCTTTTATCCTCCTCTAGAATTGATTAAATCTTGCATTTCATTACTAGGGACTGTTGATGTATTTTCCTGACGCATTTCAAAAACACGAAAAAATGCCACTGTCGAAATGACAAAGGCCCTGTATTGCAATTTCCTCTCAGATTGATAACAATAAGCAATGCGTTTTGGCAACATCAAATTCATTACACAAGCACATTGTTGAGTTGTACTGCTCTGGTAGAATAAAAAGAAAAACTTCCCACCTGTTCTACTTTGATGTCAAATTCTCCATGAACCTTCTTGCCTCTGAACACCTTTGCCCTAAAGGAAGAAAGATCAAAAAAGACGGAACAATTCTCACAATACTCTTGTGAGTCATAGTTAACAAAAACACTTAAACTGTGTCCAAACTGGATTATGCAACCGTGAAATGGTGTGAAAATTATGTTTCAAACAACACATAATGGGGGGTGGAGAGTTTTGTTTCAATGTCAGTAACTACGTGATTCTGTGCTATGCGTCTCAAACTGTCATACTATTCCTAAACGTATATACTATTATACTTTTTAACCACAAAACAGATTATTATCCTGTAAATTCTGTATGTTTTACACATACAATTTCACTTCAGTATAGTGGTGGTAACAAGTTTCTATTACCCTGTGTTCAAATATTCCATTCAGCATTAGTTTCAGTCACTAAATAAACAAATAAATGGATGGATGGATGGAAATGTTGTTTTCACTAAAAAGTTTCCAAAATGCATATGAAATTAAGTTTTTGATGATGTTGGTTTTAATATTCTAGTAAATGTGTCAGCAGCCCTCATAGGGAAACAGCGAGAGAAACATCACACACATTAAAATTGTAAAGATACTTGAGGCACCATGTGGGATTCCTTAGATCACCATACGAGAAGAAACCTCTCGAGAACCTTCAGGATAAAATAAGAACAGTTCTCCGAGGAACCCATAAATTCGTACAAGAACTCTAAATACTGCCAATCCATTAACCTCGTTATAAAGGAATGCATATTTCTTGAAATACATTTAGTTCCTTGAGTATAAAACAAGACATTTGATCCACCCTGGCAAGGGTTCCTATAAGTTCCCCAGAGGGTTTAATATGTGATAACTTCAAAAGTGCCACAATTACCAGGTCATTTTCAAATGCTTTGTTTCTTTACGAGCAGAACCAGTCTACTCTGAAACCCAACAAGACAACAACACAGGACCTTTTAATCTGGACTCCACAGCTAATGTAATTTACTGTACCGTGAGGTCTCGCTGCTTCTCCATTAACAGGACTCTGAAATGCGCACAAACACACGCGCGGACACACCCACTAATTCACGGGCGCGCGTGCCAGAAAGGCCCATAGATTAATGAGTCACGACATTTGGATAGTGACTCTTTTTGGCCTGTATTAGCACGAGCTACACCTCAGGTGCAAGTATGAAACGAACACCTCTGATACTCTCAAATATTCTGTTCATACACTCCAAGCCATTATGTTATATACAAAACGCTGAGATTTCCTTAGGATCACGCGTCTTACCAGTCTGTCTGCTGGTCATCAATGACCAGGAGGGTCTTGGCGTTGCTCGAGCCGATTCCTCTCTCGGTGGCCTCGTTAAAGGTGGCGGCGGCAGCGGCGGTGGTCTGTTTGACTGCGTTGGAAATGGAGGAAAAGAAACCGGCGCCCGAAGACTGGCTGGGGGGTTGACGCCTCTCCTGAGAGCCGGGCGAGAGCACTGGGGCTGGGCTCTGCTGCGGCGGATCGGGCCGCTGTAGATCGCCCATGTAGCCGTTGGGCAAGTTGGACATGAAATTACTGTCCGAGAGTCGACGTCGCAGGTAATTCATGGTGAAGATGAAAAGGGATGCGACGGTGAATTGCCCTGTAGGTTCTGCGCGTAAAAAAAAAAAAAAAAAAAAAAAAAAATATCAAGGCGAAAGGAAACCCGTCTAAATTATATATCTGATATCTGGGATGCAACCGAGCGTTTCAGCATAACACGAGACGCGAAAATAAGTCGATACGCAATTCTCCAGGGTGCACCTTTAAAGCAAAGGTCGTGCTTCACAACATGCAAAGCAGCACTGCAACAAATGAAAGAAACCAAATCAACGCTTTATTGAGATCACGATTAAATATGCATAAAGAAATACTCGTGAGTATTGTGGTTGATTGACTTACATCACTGAGAAGCTTGTTCAACAATTGGCATAACGATATTAAGCTTCTTCCATTTATGTTGATGATGTTTAGATCCTAATCCACGGGCGTGGAGAAAAACAATCCTAACGAAGAGGCACTTGTTAAAAGTGTGCTCGCTCGGTGACGCTGAAGGTAGTAATTGTCATAAATGAAACTCGGTGAGGCAAAATCTCCGGCCAGATTCTCTGTGACCCGGTTGGGGCTTCGGAGGATGCAGGGATTGCATCACTCGTGCCATCCAATCCTTGTAATCCGCCCAGTGTTTTCCCCTCGTCGTTTTGACGTCGACCCATCATCGCTTTCTCCCGTTGCGCACGTTCTTTACGCACGGGACGGGTCCGGGATGTAATTTAGATGCGTATAGATGCATGGGAAGGAAAGACGTGTTTGGCGTGTGTTTGTATTGATTTGAAGGAAGCGAGAGATTGAACATCATTGGCAGTGGGTGGTGCTGCCAGGTGATTAAACAGCTCCTAACAAAAAGGTTTCAACTCTGCAGGTGACGATCCTTGAACTGTCACCATGGTGCCCTTGAGCAACACACCTAAACCCAGGCTGTTCCCCCAGGAGTCAGGACTGCTCTTGCACATAGGGCTGCTGCAAGTGGCTTTAAAGAGAAAAGCCTCAGATACTAAATTACAATTAATTAAAGACTGCTGTCTTGAATATATTTTACAAGGATTAACTTATGCAAAATAATGTACTTAAAGGATGATGTTGGAGCAGTGTCAGAAATTAACTTTTTATTTATTTATTAAAGTGCACTTTTTGCACCATGAAATTATTATTATTATTATTATTATTATTATTATTATTATTATTATTATTATTATTATTATTATTATTATTTTCACTTTCTGCTGCATTTTTGTTCTGAACCCTTAATTTCTGACCCTTATGCCAGTTTATTATTTAATAGCTGGAGACTCAATGCAATTTTTTTTGAAAAATATACCTAGGTGTATTTTTAATATACTTTTTAATAAGCACAGCATTAAAAACATAGATTCACTGTCCGTGGTGCTGAAATCACAGACAGGAAGGAAGGGATATTTCCACAAGAGCTGTCCAGAGTACTGAAAACCCATCCTTGCTTTACAAAGATGAAAATTCCTACAATAAAATAAAAGTATACTAAACAATTATGGTATAATAATAAGAGAGACCGGGGCTAGTCGTCACACTTTTTGCTCTAGGAAATATTTCATGTTGCAAGTCAATTTCTGTATACCATGCTTTAAAAAAATTGTAAATGCATAAGTAAAATAAGTAAAGTAAATTTGATTTATATAGCACATTTAACCATAGCAAAGCTATCCAAAGTGCTGTACAGAGTAAAGAAAAAATACAGACTAAAACAATAGAATAAAAATACACAATAAAGTAAAACAACAAGAAAAACAATAAATCAATCAATCAAACAAACAGTCAGACAGAAATATAATACTATTCAAATGCTAGGCAAAAAAGATTTTGCATGTTATAGCTCTTATTGTTTACTTTTTATGACCTTGTAATGTGTCATCAAAATGTCATAACTTGATTTCTGGTGACGTCTGCCGGATTTCTCCGGTCATGGTCTGCCCCTTTCTTACAACTGACTAACAGCACGCATTCAGAACTGCCTTCAGCCAATCATTAACTGATGGGCAGATCCAAGTCCTCATCCTGTTTTTCCAATATGGGAGAAAAGATCTGTTGCTAATTATTTCATCACTACTTTAAAGTAAAAAAGTTAAATAAAAAAAACTGTATACGCCATTGTCCAGAAATAATGTATTTAACAAACTGTTTTGTAGCAACATGCACCAAAATTGAAATAAAGTGAAACTGAAACAGTTATAAAGAATTAAAAATTTAGAACAAAATAAATAAAGAAAAATAAAGAAAAAAAATATAAAATCAAAATTTGACGGACTGATAATGAAATTGCGTGCATGAACTGACATTTATGAAAACTAAATGAAACTGATATTGGATAGTATAGGATAGAATTCACAAACATATGTTACTCTGTGTTGAACTATAAGTGTTTGAAGCAATAGCACATATAGCAGGGAGGGGGGAAATCATGTGTACAAAATTTGATATTTTATTCAAAAAGTTACTAAAGTAGACTGACTTTCAAATAGAAAAACACAGGCTCCACCCATTGCAACACAATGCATTAACAACACATTTACTGCCTCTGTGTTCATGTTATTCTAAAAGGTTTGTGTGCTCCATTTTAATTGTCTACCATTTCATATTCATATTATTTGTCGCAGGTTTTTAAACATAGCCTTTGATCTTTAACCATGTCTGTTTTA
Organism: Pseudorasbora parva; assembly: GCF_024679245.1. Taxonomy (NCBI): domain Eukaryota; kingdom Metazoa; phylum Chordata; class Actinopteri; order Cypriniformes; family Gobionidae; genus Pseudorasbora; species Pseudorasbora parva. The sequence continues at coordinate 23,992,856 of NC_090184.1, forward strand.
TAATGAAATAGGACCTTACATAGACAGTCAGACCCTCAATAAACAAAGCATTGTTTACATGTTTTACTTGAGTAGTGAATCAGTCACACCCACATTAGCACAAAATGGAGGTGTAGGCAGCAGCAGACACCTTCAGGCACACAATGCAACCTGAGATGGGACTTCACAAGCGCTATTTTACACCATCTATAATTACTATAGGTCTTTCACCCTCCCATCTGATCAAGTTATATGTCTATAAGGAAAAGCTCTATAAGGAAAAATTGTTTACTGTTTTTTTCCCACACATAGTCTAATGAAAACTATAACAAATGAATAGAGGGAAAACCTATATAAGTTGTTATAGCTCTCTCTCTCTCTCTCTCTCTCTCTCTCTCTCTCTCTCTCTCTCTCTCTCTCTCTCTCTCTCTCTCTCTCTCTCTCTCTCTATATATATATATATATATATATATATATATATATATATATATATATATATTATACTGTATATAAAACAGTAGACATGCAAGATGCAAGCATTTCTTAAATATATGCATGTATGTGTGTGTGTATTCAAATATAGACAATAATTACACACACAAACTTTAATTTTGGATGCGATCATCCTGATGAATCGATTTGACGCCACTAAAATATTATTTTGTATTTTCAGCATCATTACTCCAGTCTTCAGTGTTACACGATCCTTCAGAAATCATTCTTATATGCTGATTTGCTGCTCAAGAAACATTAATTATTATTATCAATGTTGAAAACAGATGTGTGCTGCTTAATAAGCAGCCTTTAAAGAACAGCAATTGTTTGAAATATAATGTTTTGTGGCAATGGTAAAGCCTTTGCTGTCACTTTTGATCTATTTAATGCATCCTTGCTGAACAAGAAGGGATCGAATCAATATTGTATTAGTTTCTTTGAAAAGGACAAATCTAACTGACCCCAAATTAAAGTGTACATAATTTACTGTTTTAATATCATTACCGCTCATTGAGCTAGTTGTAGAACATATGTACATTGCGTTTTGATTATTTTATTTTTTCTCAGGCTAGTTTTTAGAGCAGCTCTAAAACATACACACACACTGTGATGCTCAGTTATTTTACACCACATCCTCTTCCCCATTGTTAGTGGATTCACAAAGATTTGTTTTTAAAGGTAAAATGGTCCCTTTCCCCTTGAGTTATTATCCGGATTCTGGAACCAGTTGCTCAAGTCTCTCCATACAGTGCACATATGCATGACATGAATTGAAGTGAATTGTCACTTCTGGTGTTGACACTAATTCTGAGCAATTACATTAACAAAAGGAGATTACACCCACCTTCACAAAGCTGTTCCATTAATGAATGAGCAAAAGTATTCATAAACAACACCTGAATGGTTCAGACAGTCTGTGCCATTCAAAACAACAGATGCCATTTACACCTATACACTTATACATATGGAAAACAGCCGTCAAGCAGCAAATATTTGACTATTTGTTGAAACAATGCTTGAAAAAAATATTTTGCAAAGGCTGTGTGGGTTAGTTTTAAAAAATAACCTAAAGGTAAAAAATAAATAAAAAAAGAACTACACAAAATTAACTATAGCCTACACTGTAAACAATTAAATGTCAATAAACAACATAAAACCCATTCATAATGGAAAAAATAATAATAATCATGCTGCATGTTTATTAACTTAAAATTATGATCAAACAGAGCCATGCAAATATACAGTACATCATAAAAGAATGATAATAATTTGCCATCGTTTTATATATAAGATAAGATAGATATTTACTGTGATCAAATAAATAGGCATATCGTTGGATGTAATGCATCTTTGCAACTGCTAAGAACAATCATATTGCATTGTGTCTTCAAAATAGCCTCAAGCCTCAAAAAAACTTTTTTATCCTTTCTGTGGGCATTTCTTCTTTTCTGCACAAACAACATGTGGTGCGTGCGTGCGTGTGTGTGCGTGTGTGTGTGTGTGTGTGTGTGTGTGTGTGTGTGTGTGTGTGTGTGTGTGTGTGTGTGTGTGTGTGTGTGTGTGTGTGTGGATGGATGGATGGATGGATGGATGGATGAGACGGGATGAATTCAAGAGTTGCTTCCCTGCCGTCGTGGTGACATAAAATGATTGCTATTCTTGATTTCTACCGCGAGAGGCCACTGCTTCCCACATGATGCGCCATTAGCCACCAGAGAAATCGTGCTCTGTAAAGATTGTCAAAAAATGTAACCTTCGTCCGTAAGTATAGCCCCATGTTTAGAAATATACACAACCTTTCTCAAAACATGTCAACAATATCATGTTTAACCAAACTGGACATTTCAGCGCTTGAATAATTGTGAGAAACTTTTCTCACTGGTCTGTGGAGAATAGATGCATTGGCCTATCTGTGTGTGGCATCCTGGGAAAAAGTGGTTATAAAATAGGTGGCAATCCAATAATAATAGGGAGTAAGTAGAGTAAATATTTACAGTAGTTCGTTACAGTGTTAATTCGCAGGTACTGTGAGAGGCAATCATTCACAGTAGGCTAGTCATAGAGGATGTTACAAAATAAATTACCTATGAGTAAGAGTTTTGAGAAAGTATATTGCGCTGTTCAAATGGGGTTTTTTCGGGAAGTGTATTACCGGTATAACCTCTTTAAAAGGTTAAAAAAGGTTTAAAAAATTTAAAATGAAAAAAACAGTTATGTTTAAAGGCTATCCTTATGTAGAGCAGCAGCACAATGATGGCTCTCTTGTAATGCAAATGGGGTTAACTGTGTGTCCAGAGGGAGTGTGTTTCAGTCATGTATGTAAGCATTTGTGGCTTTAGCATGCTCAGGCAGGATTGTGCTGTACAAAGCTTTCTTCAGCACTCTGAAGTCTTTGTCTTTCTGCCAAAAAAAGAAATGTGAGAAACAGATCTGTGGAAAGAAAAGGCCCAGTGCATAAAGGTTGGGAACTCACAACATAACTGCATGTATGGGCAAGATGGTGGAATGGCTGCAGCTCAGCTCAGGTGGGCTAAACACTCTGAAAAATGCAGTCGGGTGAGATTTTAGATTAGGGCCAGGGGAGGGGCTGTCGACAGGTGCTGACTCCGAGAGAGGAAACAAAAGACAGAGCAAGACTTGTTTGTGGATTCTAAAAAGATCCAGGGAAGGAAAAGTGGGATGGTGAAGTTCCAAAAGAAATTACCCCACAGTTGGGTTCAAAAGTCTAAGAGCATCTTAAAATTCAATGGAGAAAAAAAGATCACTGTCATAAATGTGCTTTCATTTTGATTTCATTAATTACATTTAAAATGTTTCGGTTTTCCTTGTGTTAGACTTAAACCATTCAAAATATTTTCAAAATCTAAAAAAAGTGAAATTTTTGATTAAAATATGATACCAAAATAAATACTTTTGGGGTTGGTGAGTTTAGCAAGGAAGGATAAAGTCAAATCAGCATATTAGAAGGATTGGATCATGTGACACTATAAAGACTGGAGTAATTATGCTGAAAATTCCACTTTTCAGAAATAAATGTATTCATAATAATAATAATAATAATAATACATTCATATTATTATTCATATTAATTTAAAAAGATATTAAAATAAAAAACTGTTAAATTGTAGTAATATGTCACAGCTTTACTGTATTTTTATCACAAATGCAGCATTCAAAAGTTAATCATTTTCGGTACCCATATAGGAGTCTTTCTGTATGTAAATGTAGTCTAATAAAGTAACTTATTTTAGCATAGAAGCAATTTTAAGTTTATAACGGCAGGAAATGTGTTTCTCAAGAACAGTGATGTGATAGCATAACAAGGAAGCCATTCATCTGTCTGCCCGGCTGCACTGGCGTGTTGATACATGGAGCGGAGGGTAGATCCACATATGACTTGATTGTTTTATTTTGAGCGGCCTTCCTGCCAGAGTAATTCAATTAAACCACAAGTCGCTATAATACACATCTTTGTGAAATCTGAACGCCTCATGCAAGCTTATGTTTTTTTTTTCCTCACCTTTATTGTTGTGTTTCACCATAAATGGTGTTCAACTAATGTACGTTTTTAATCATTTTTCTTGCTATTTGATTTCAACCGTCAGTTTTAGCCCATGTTGAGGGTGTTATGGTGGGGTGGGGGTGATAGACAGGAGGCAATTCACAGCTTTTGGTTTGTCTCTCCTCCCATAGGGCACCTGTGGTGGTAGGTTGCCTCATGCAGACAAAGGCAGAGAGAGGTTGGCCTTCAACCAGCCAATAAGAAGGAAGAGAGGCATGTTCATGGAAAACACAGATCACTTGAGCTCAGTGACAATTCAAAGCTGAGTGAGGAACAATTCTGGCGCTCACAACTCAACTTGTTAAGGAGCATTGAAGCATTGAGCTTAGAAAACGCTGAAGATTAGGAATGGCGGTCACTAATTTCCACTACATTACCCGGATGAGCAGTGGCTTCAAAGTGTACATCTTAGAGGGTAATTATCACATTTGATCTCTTAATATGAGTTTAAACTAAGAATTGCATGATGTGTGCATGTTATCTGCATTTAAAACAGTAGTGATCAGTAGAAGAAAATGTATTGTGCAACTGGAATTTATAATTTCTTGAGCTGTCAAGTAATTTAAATGTGCACTCATAAAAATAAAGGTTACAAAAGGGGGTTTTCACTATATATATAGAAGCACCATTTCTGGTGCTTCTATATATATATATATAGAAGCACCATTTCTGGCTCCCAAGAGAACCTTTCAGAGACATTTCTAAAAAATAAACCATTCTTTCTCACTGTAAAGAACATTTGAATGATTAAAAGAACCAAGAAACATTTGTGCAATGGAAAGGTTCAATGGAGGTTAAAAGTTCTAAATGGAAACTTTTAACAAGAACCTTTCTTTTTAATTCTTTGGTGATATTTATACATGTTCATTTTATTCCTGTAGCTTAAATGTATTTAAAAATTAACATACACATGTATAAAAGGTTTCAAATAAGAGGCTGGAAACCCCCTTACTGACAAAAAGGATGATGCTCTTTTATTTTTGAAGGTTAGTTAAGATGAAGACATGCTTGATTCGTGTTTTAGGCTGCTATAAGAAAAGGGATGTGGGTCTGTTATTTTGTCTTTAATCTCCCCTAGAAAAATATCCCTCCCTGAGGCACTGAAAATCAGTCATCAGTCAAGGTTTAAGGTGTGGTTTACACCCAGTCCCCCATCCACTGTCATGTAGAGTCAACCTGCCTTGTCACAGTCCACTGCTTAGGAGATTTTTGAGTGTGTGCAAGTGCAAGAGGTATTCTGCCAACAATGCCCCCTCATCATCCAAGCCATTTGAGCATTTAGTGAACGCTATCCGCTTGAAGTCTGATAGCGCCTAACGCTACACTTCATTCATGCCGTGGTAAAATGCCTCAGATGTTAATCGACACAGGTCCCGACTGGTCTAATATGTGGTTGGTTTGATATCCACAGCCCATGATCTTGGTTTTACTACTTCCTAAAATATTTAGCAGTTTAAGCGTCTAATGATTGACGTGTAGCAAACATTCAAGTGTAAAACTTAACTAAATGTGGTAATGATTCATTAGAGTTACTTTAAGTCGTAAGTTGCAGGGAATCTCTAACCTTTCTGGAGGATGATGTGAAAGCCAATATTAATGGTCAAAAGTAGTTTCAAATTTTCCATGCAATGCTAGGCAGGTCTTAACTAGTTCAAAACAAGATCTCAAAACATACATTTTATTATGCATTATCAAAATTGTGATAATTATGCATTAAGTATTTTATTACCTAGGATTTGTGTTTTGTTTGTTTGTTTTGGAGATGCACATGCATTCATTCCATACTCTTAGAAAAGTCTTAAGTTGTTTTGCTGTTTATCAAAAAAATAAAAAATAAAATAATCCCAGCAAAGCATAATTTTGAGACTATGAATTGTTAAATTAATGGGCTCTTAATGAGCATTGAATCATTATCAGTTGTAGCATGTATCAGATTGTGTCTATAATGTCAATATCTTTGCATGACACTGTTGCAGATATTAGCATGTGAATGGTGATGTGTATTTCAGTTTGGATTAGTCTGTTACTATCGTTATGTTGGGTAAACATTCAGTGAGCCACATGCTTTAACCTACAAAGCCTGTTTTGCCCCTGAAAGCATTATGAACAACAAGTCAGTGAGATATTCATTTGTTCACTGATGTCGTTTTTTTTTTTTTTTTTTTTTGGCTCGTGTTTTCCAACATTTGAATGACATTTACCGTTAGTGGTGAATCAGCTGGGTAGTTCTACAGTAGTAATACTCACAGAGCCAGTTGATCTTGCTCTGCCACTTAACGGAGTTTACATTTAACGGTGGCCCAACAACGTTTTTTCCCACAATTAAGATACACACAGAGTGATGCAATTCCTTGGATTAAGAGTCAGTTGTTTACTTGTTTGCCACACCTTTTCACAAGTAAGGGAATCTGTGACTGGCAATGACCGTGTGAGCACCCTGCAGCGATGTCATTTATCATATCTGAAGTCACATCATGGGCCTGCGTTCATCTCTTCACAGGACAGCCCAATCTAAGGAGTGAAGACAGATTTCGTCACATGACCAGCGACAGGGTGCGGATGCGCCCTACACATCCGATAAAGCGCAAACACAGTTCAGAGAGAGGACGGACACTTGAAGAGAGGTAGGCCTAATCAACCGTGTGTGAACCTTCCAACATGGAAGCAATAACCAGTATAATAAGAGCTACTGAAGAGGAGTTAGTTTGGTCATTTCATTTTTGTAACTTTCTTTTTTAGAAGAGAGAGGGCGCTTAGCAAGAGCCTGGGCAACAATGCCCGCAGATCATCTGGGTTCAGTATTCCTGAAAGCCCCACATCCACATGGAGCCCAACGGCCAGCCCCACTCACCTGATCCCCAGCCCAGTGTACTCCACCCCGGTCATGGACGAGCCTCTAGCCCTAATCAAGAAACCACGCCCAGAACCAGAGAAGGCAGAAAGCCTAAACAAAGCCACTACACTCAGACAAATACAGGTGATTATTACTACTATTAAATGATTATGGGATGTTTTATATTAAAAATGTAATGTTTTTTTTTATTATGTTTTTTTTTTACTTACTAATTTATTTATTATTAAACAAGAACATAATTACTACTTATTACAAAATATATACATAACGATACAATTTCTAATATTTTTTAATAATATAACATTTTTAAGTAATATAAACTATAATATTAACATGATTAAATCATGCATATCAGTATCTTAATAGCATTAAAATGATTTGTGAAATAATATTGTACCATTTAAGTATAATTATTAATAAACATAATTAATAAAAATGGTAATAAAATGTGTTAATAATAAATAACAATATATGACATTAATATAAGCAACAATATTTATTAATTTTTATATATGTGTAGATCCTATATATTAACATCAACATTATCTGTGAAATAATACTGCAGCATTTAAAAATATCTATTAAGAAACATAATTGATTAAAACACACACACACACACACACACACACACACACACACACACACACACACACACACACACACACACACACACACACACACACACACACACACACACACACACACACACACACACACATATATATATATATATATATATATAATGCATATTATTTGAATAATATTGAACAAATTGAATATTTTAATTGAATTAACTATTTAATTTTGTTAATTTTATGTGTATGTATGTATTTATGTATATATATATATATATATATATATATATATATGTGTGTGTGTATAGAGAGAGAGAGAGAGAGAGAGAGAGAGAGAGAGAGAGAGAGAGAGAGAGAGAGAGAGAGAGAGAGACAGACAGAGAGTACCATTTAAATGTAATTATTAATAAACATAATTGATTTAAAAAAAAATAATAATAATAATAATAATAATACAAATTGTTAACATTCATTGAAATATAAGTAATAATACATATTATTTTTTAATAAAATAATATTGAAATATATGATATAATATGTGTAGATCCTGTATATCACTACATTATCTGTGTAATAACATTGTACCAAAGTCTTTAAATATTACCATCCCTAAGTACTGTGGATACCAGACATTAGCTAAACTGCATTCAAAGCTACTTCTTAATACATAATTAAAATGTGTGCCTGTTCCGTCCTCTCATCCCCTCCTTTAGCAGTATGTGCTGACTGAACACGTTCAGTGTATTATACCATCCACCTCTTAGAGTCTATCCTGCGGCCACCGCAGTCTGTTCATCCGCACTCACTCACTCTCTCTCTATGAGACACAACAGAATGCAGGAAGGCACTTTTGTGTTCCTGAGAGAGTGGCTCTTTAGAGTATGGACAGGCCTCTGCCTGTCTCAGATATGCAATCCAGCCGGATTCAGGGAGAAAATGTGAGCAATGGGTGGAGGAATGTTGTCAACAAGTCTCAACACACCAGTGCTGTTGTTGACCTGCTAGTGGCATTAGGGTTGAGATAGAAACAGTCCATTTTCTTCCTTTTAGTTTCCCACCTTTTCATCAATTTTATTCATTAGCTATTCCAAAAGCTGCATTATGGGTGAAAAACTGTGCGGCTACAAGGATTTGCTGACATTTGCTGTCTTTTTCAGATACGGCCATCTGTCATCACTTGCGTTTCTTCTGCAACAAGGTCAACCAAAAAAGACTGCTGTGATCAATCCACAAGTAAGTGAAAATATGCAAATAAACTTGCCATGCTTCCTTTAACATGTCAGTACAGATATTTTTCTGAATTAATCGTTTTTAACCCTCATCATCTGATTTTACCTTGTCTCTACAGTTGTTACCCAGCACAGTTATGATCACGTTGAAGAGCATTTCCAGAGGAGTCTCGGGATGAACTACCACAGAGCCGCCTCCATCAGCGTGTCTGTAGATGACCACTTTGCCAAAGCGCTAGGTGATAAATGGCTCCAGCTCAAAGCTTCGTCCTCCTCCTGCCATTCATCCTCTTCTTCGTCTTCTTCATCTCCACCCAGCAGTCCAACCTTCATCCACTCACCCAAAAGGGCCCGCAAAGATTCAGTCAGTCCTTCCACAACCACACCCAACTTATGGTCTGAAAAATGAAGAAGAGAAAGAAATAAGATGTACATATGACAAAACGGACTTTAAGCCAAAGGGAGGCTGCTTTTGTGAGATAGCCAATTGATGTGTTGCAATGGTTGTTAACACTCAATGAGCAAACTTTAAAAGGGAGATATTCAATGTCTGACCATTTTCAGATCATTTCATGGTAGCTAAGCATTGTTGGAGTTAGCTTTTTCATTGGTTTTGTGGGTGCCACTGGTTTTTATTTGTCGACTGTGATTGCACTGATTATTGCTAATAACATTTCATTGTCTGTTGGAAGCTTTCTTCTGATAATACGTGCATATTTATATTAGACGGTGTACCAAGATCTTGTAACCTAAAAGGAGCACTGAGCAAAAATACTAGGTCAGAAAGTTTCATGTTTTAGTAGAAAACAAATGCTTGAAAAAAGAGGTGGGTAACTGTTTGGCATCTCTATGGGCTATTGCTATTCATTTCAATCCCTGTGTAGATTTCAAGCTTTTATACTATTGTACATAATTGTAATAAACACATTTTTTTAAATGCATTCATTGTAGTTTTTTAATGATAAAAAAATAATAATAATTAATAATTGGGGTCAACATTTGGGATCAGCATTTTTAATAAATTAATAATTTTATTTAGCAAGAATACCTTAAATTTGACATTGATACGAAATATTTGATGTTCCTTTGAACTTTCTATTCACCAAAAAATATTGAAAAATGCATCCACTAAATATTTAGCAGCCCAGCTGTGTTCAAAATGGATGTTTCTTGATCACCAAATCTGCAAATTAGAATGATTTCTGAAGGATCATGTGATACTGAAGACTTAAATTGTAAAATTTCACAATATGACTATTTTGACTGTATTTCTGATCTAATAAATGCATGTAAGCATAAGCTAAAAACATTAAAACATCTTGCTGACCCCAAATGTAACAGTAGTGTACATTATTCCCAAGAAAAGTAGTAATCAAACTTCTAGTAATAACTTGCTCTGCCACTTTTCACTTTTAATCACTTCATGATGGTTAAACTGCTATTTCACTACCCCACAGAAAATCATGTACACTTTTTAAATATGGTAAAAGCAACCAAAAGCAGCTATACTCTTAAAAATGTAAGTTGACAATGTTATGGATAAAACTACTGAAGTAACCAACATCAGTATTTTACTTGTAATATATATTTTGTAAGCACAGAAAAAACAGGTTAATGAAGTAGACTGACTTTCAGTCATCAAAAGGTCTTCTTATAACGCTTGGACACATGCAAAAGTCATACAGTTGTTAATTTTTTACTGCAGCAGAAACCAATAGAGCAGAATGCTGTGTGTTTATGTAAATAATCGTTATAGGAGAGTATAATTAGACATTATAAAAACCTTTGTGTCATCATTTTAGAGGCCAGATTCAAGTTGTGTTTAAGCATACCTTGCCAGAAGCTAAACTGCAAATAGATTTGACCTTCTTAGATTGTTTATGATAAATAGGAAACAGTTGGAAAACAACTTGCAAGCATGCTAAAAAAATATATATACATCAACTGCCAGTTAGATCAGATGCAAAACTTGTCAATCACAAGATCAGGTTCAAGAAGCTGAGAAACAGGTTTGAATGAAGATTGTCTGGCACAAAGGTACTGTAAAAGCCATTGAACAGAGTTCAAAGAAGTCCTGCTGCCAAAAGCCCTGCCTTACACTCTTTTGCAGGCTTGACTGGCCTCATACAGGGGAGAGTCTAGTGTTTCTCAGAGAACAAAATGACTCATGTTCAGTGGCTCAGATCTCAAGGTGTTGCAGTAACATGATGTCCTTCTGGAATGTGGACACCTCAAGGCAGCTTTAAGTCACATGAAAAGTTAGTATAGATGACATCATTGTCTAACAGAGCAGGTCCGCACAATATATAACCGGCAATATTAACAATACTATTAACATTATTTTGATTGCATTGCTTGATTTGATTGCATCGCTTCATTGTGTTATTTTATGCCATCTACTTACCAACATTAGTAAAAACACTTTGCAATAAGTTGCTCTTTTGCACTTTTTATGTCAACAGTGTAAGCGTCTGACACAGGCTAGAAGAAATTGTTGAATAAAGTTGTTATTTTGTTTTGTTTTTGCACAAAAAGTATACTGGTCGCTTCATAAAATTAACAACTGGAGTCACATGGAGGACTTTTACGATGTTTTTACCTTTCTGGGCCTTGAAAGTGCACAAAATCGGAAGTTCCGAAGATGAACGAAGGTCTTATGGGTTTGGAACGACATGAGGATGAGTAATTAAATGACAGAATTTCTCATTTTTGGGTGAACTAACCCTTTAACTATTCAATTATTGTTAACTATTTAATGATAATAATGCATTGTTAGTTCCTGTTAGCTTAGGTCCATTCAATTATATTTTGTTTGTTTTAATATTTTAATAAATGTTGAAATAACATTTTTTAAGATTAATAAATGCTATTTCTCATTGCAGTTCATGTAAACTGATGTAGTTATGTTACGGATAGAACCTTGAAGAACATTTTGTTGCTCTTTCATAGTTCTGGAGACTTAATGGAGATTGTTTATGTTTCCCTTTAGTGTCTGTGTCTCAGATGTCGCTCCTTTATAATTAATTCAGAGAAATAAAAATAGAAACTTGAAAAACCTGACAGTGAGACAATTGTTATCGAGCATTGTTACAATAGCTCAGAAAATGTGGTCTTGCATTATTTTTATGGAAAAATGACAAATATTTGAGTTGATGTAGAAATCTTTGACTTCTGATTGCACAATGTGAGACTTTATTGTCATAAAACTCTATGCATGTGACATTACTGTTAGCAGTGTGAAGTATGCCATGAGTCAAGGTATGCGAATGAGATTTAATCCCATTTTTGAGCCCCACAAAATGATGAAAGTACTATTCATTCATATTTTGAATAACTTGTCAACTCTGATGGAATATTCATCTCTTAATTATTAAATAAATGTATAAAGCTATAAGTATCATCACCCTTCCCTTTCTGCAGCTGAATATCTAAACATGTATTTGTGCAGTCACTTTTTGCTCTGTTATCATGTCAGCACTGCTGTAATTGAACCCCATCCCTCAGGCTACACATACTGTGGCTTGTCGTGGAGTGTACTTATAAGTCAAAGGGAGAGGGTCTGCGTAGGAGGCTCTGAAATCAGAATATCATCCTTCAACAATAATAACGGTTTGAATGAGCATTTAAAATGGATTTGTTTTCATGAGGTTTTTAGAGGAGAAGAACATTTTTAAAAGGCCGCACCCTATTATCCATGTCAAAGCATGTGTTGAAACAGATCCCTTCTGACATCAGTCATAGCCATACACTTTATATTCATTCCAGGACTAGGGTGGTACCCTAAACAAGAGAACTAAAATAGAAAAAATATATATATAATTCACATTTTCCATTGCAATGCAAAAACTAAAGTTAGGTTGGAGGACCCTACATCACTAGTGTTTCCATAATTTTCCAAAATAGGAATAAAATAAAGAAAGATCGCATCAAATGTTAAATTTGTTTGTGAGCCATTGGATTAGAAACACCCTTGCAACAGTGTTTACTATTCTTTTTCACTATAGCAACCTAAATTTCACATTAATAAATGCAAGTTGTCTTAAAAAACTTAAAAAAGAACGTCATGGTTTTGTTGACCGAGGTAAGGGTGCATAAGAGACTCTTTGAATAAGAACGCATTAGGCCTAAATTTGAACACTTTTGTGAGCTTTACATATTTTATGGGGATATTTTTATACCCGATTTTAGCGACTTTTAAAATACCCAATTTTATATACCCGATTTTATTCTGAGATTATGTTGTTAATCATTTTGTTTTTATTGTTCTTTTTTTGTATGCATGATTTTGTAGTGTTTATTATCTTCATGTAAAATTCTGAAGAGAATAAATGGTGAGTTCAAGTCATGTTGTAAAGATCGTATTTACGAGTTGCATGCACATGAACGCCACCACAAAGTCGTAAATACCAGTGAAAAGTTCGGGATTTTCTTTAAACCCCGATCTGAGTTGGGGGCGTGTCAGTGAGAAACATGGTAGAATCAATGGATGCAACTTCTGTAACTGGGTAATATAACTGGTATTAATGCTGCCTTCACGCGCTCTCGGAGTTTCCTAGGTAAAAATTGCACATCAACGCCTTTCGCACTTCAAAAATTTAATGCGATGAGCTCATTATCACGACTTAAGAAGTGGGAATTATCACATTTCCGATAGCACGCAAATACGGCATTAGCAGCGACAATGTCATGCTTTATCTTTTACAAAGTAAGCTAGCATTGTAATATAACAATTAGCCTAACATGTAACAATGTTTACCATGGCTTCAGATGAATTAAAAACGTACAAGATTAAAACTAACCTGATGTGCATTCTTTGTTCTTCATTTTCTATAAGCAGAGTTAACAAGTCTTGCTGTGTTTTCTTGGAATCTTGCTCCAACCAAAACAAAGAGAATTATCGAACCAAGAGTCGTAAACAGGACTTCTCCCTTCGTAAATATGAACATCCCAGTAGGGCTAGAAGGATATCTTCTAGTAAGTAACCTTCTAAAAAGTAAGTAACTTAAAATTTTGAGTTTATTAAAATAAAAAATTTGAGTTGATACAATGAAGGAAAATGGTGTAATAAGAAAGTCAAAATATCATTTTATCTGAACCACATAAAAAATTTAATAAATCATGAAAATAGCAATATTTGGCATGTTTCACTGCGTCGTCACAAATAAAACACACATTCACCCAGTATACTTACAAAACCTTTTAATAATATTTTAATAAAGGTTGTCGATTCTCAAAAATGTTCATTGTATTAACTCAAATTTTTAATTTCAATGAGCTCAACATTTTAAGGTAATCAGGTAACTTTTCATTTTTATTTTTTACAGTACATATATAATCACATCTTAGTAGTATGAGTCAACATTTGAACCATTTAATTTTTTAACTGTCTATATCAGCAGGATCAATATAGCCTATTTTTGCCATTCAAAGAGGGAAACTAAAACTAAAACTGCATATATACCGTAAACAAAGCAGCGCTTGCTTACAATTCTGAGTATCAATCACACATATCACTTTCTTCATTTCAATCAGCTCATGTTATTATGAAAATATTACTGCATTCGAATACTCAGGTAAAATTACATACAATTATAACAGACTTCTCTCTGTACCGCCTTGATTTCTTTGCTCTCTTTCATCACTTTCGTTTTTCTTCTCGTGCACTTGTTCGCTAACCTGAACATCAGAGTTCTCTCTCTCACCAATTAATTCTAGGGAAGGATCCATCTGTTGTGTGCTTTATCACATGGGGAACAAAGGATGCATTTGGAGGCAGCATTTGGAGCTTTCCAATTGGGACAGCCTTCGTCACTCAGCTGTGACGCAATCGGCCTTTGAATGCGACCTTCGAAAGATTCAGCCTCTGAATTGGGAAGCAGCAACTGAATCATTAACGCAATGATTCATTTAAGCATACTGATTCATGCTCAGAGTCAACCCGATCACACATAAATGCGTATAAATAGTACGAGTGTGCAATGTCATGGAATGTATACGCCAAAACTCATTTTGGCGTGCATATGATACGCACTTTATGGCGTATATATGACACGCTCTCTTGGGTAGGTTTAGGGTAGTGGGGCGGGGGGTTCGTATAATATGCCATAAAGTGCATATCATATGGACATGAAAAACAGCGTATCATGTGGCGTATACATTCCACGACATTGCACACTCGTACGATTTATACGTATTTTTCGTGAGATCCGGCTGTCAGAGTTGTTCAATGCTTCATGTGGCTTTATTTGAAACTCTATTCAATGACAGAGCAAAATTAATTGTTAGTATTTCATCTAAAATGTACATTACACAATATACTATTTTGTTGTTTATTTTTTGTTGTTTAAAAGCAAATCTAGCATCCTGGGGGCCATGATGGCAGTTGAACAAACTCAGGGTTACAGGATTAGTTTTGAGTTGACAAAACCAATCCAATCCAATCAGGTTTTGTTGGTACCATGATCATCAACTTCCTCTGTCAACTGATACAGAGAAACTGCGATTCCCTGAATCCTGCGAGAAACTCAGCATCATTCTCTCTTCTGCCCAAAATTAAGATATTGAAGAATTATAGAAGAATTAAAATCAATTCTGAATAATAAATGCCAAAGCATAAAATTGACTTGCGGTTACTTTTTAGACTTGCATGTCCAAACTTACCTAGCAATGCAAGCATGTCCTTGGTTATTTTTATTAACTCTTTGGACAGAAGCTTCATAGTTAGAAGCTTCTGATTGATGCAGACTTGACCTTTTTTGTGTTGTGGAGCACTCCCTGCATTATTCCAGTAATTAAGTGTTCATGCTTCTGACTCACTTCCGAAGGATTACAGTTCAAAAAGAAATTCAACCAAACCTACACATTCCCACCTTTACAGGTCTGACAGACAGGTAAGTCAGCACCAACACAGTCTGTGACACATCAACTGTCTGCTCCTCTTCTCCCTGCTCCTCAGGCTTGACTACGTTTCCAGGGAGGCCAGGCAACATCTGTGAGATTTATTCACATTAGGAGGACAAACCAGTCATTTCGCTGCTCTTTGTTTTTCGCATCACCCTTCTCACTTTCTTCCCTAAAGGCAATTAAGTCAGGGCAGCACAAGCCGAGGCTTTAGTCAGGGATTTTTTTTGAGGGGGGGGGACAAACCTTTCCATACAGGCCACAGCAAGTATTTTGGGTCTCACACACACAACATATCCACACATACACATGCAGACATTCCTCACTTCTGAGAAAATTGCTTTGAGTGATCCTACCGATCCTGTTTGGCAAGGGAATGGAGGGAGGGAAGGGGTGGATGAAGGAGTGACAGATGGAGGAAAAAATGAGGAGAGAGATATACTGATAGACAACACGTTCCTTGTGAACTACTTTTAAGGGGTTTATTTGCATGTTGAATCAGGTTTAACTGTTACAGTTCAGGGTTTTTACCATGGAAATAATTATTATGATGCTGTTCGTTATTTTGACAATCTAAGGAGGAAATAGAAGTAAAAATAAACCTGGCGAAATGCACATAAGAGGTTCACTCTTTGCTTGTGTTTAGGTGCAATATGGAATCCTTCACAATTTTTTTTTTTTTTACATGAATAAGTAAGACCTAATGTAATCTTTTTATTAATGAATGGGATTTACAAAGATATTGATCAAGTTCAGAGAGCAGGATATAAACTTTGAACATAGATTAGCTATTTATCATATTTACCTATGACTAAATGACTATGGAGTTTATGTGAATATCAGTAATTGCATCTAAGGATTATGAACAATAGTAAATGAAAGTCTCTAGTTTCTCTTTCTTTCTCCTTTGTTTAATTGATTGATTGTGTATGATTGAGTATTAAAAACATAATTAAAATGGAATATAATTCAAATAGAATATTAATCTTTTTTTTTAATATATGTGCACAATAAATGGCTTGATGATGAAATGCGTTCATCTAAATCTACTGACAAATCATCAACAAACACATTTGTTTTTCCATCATGTTGGGGACTAATTATATTTCCATAATAATAAACATCACACAAACCTTTTTTAATATTTTGATATTAAAAAAAGGACACTTGCTGATCCCCACAATATAGGTAAAAGAATGAATGATGAATTTGTGTTTTACTGGCATCTAGTGGCCATTGTTTTGTGTTTCGGTACTATCACTGAAAGTTGATAACCAAATTGGTATATTGATCAGAGAGAATTAACAGTATATCAAGTTAGTGGCATAATGGTTAAAGATCTGGTGTGGTAACCAAAAGGTTGTAGGTTCTGCATCCACAAATAATGGCCTAAATCATCACCATTTTGTCAATGCAACTAAATTAACTATGAGTAGACTAATAAATGTCTGTCACAATTAGTAAACTGTTATCAAACCATCATGATTTAAAGGGTTAGTTTACCCAAAATGAAAATTCTGTCATAAATTACTCACCCTAATGTCGTTCGACACCGACCTCCGTTAATCTTCGGAACACTAATGAAGACATTTTTGTTAAAATCTGATGGCTCAGACAGGCCTTCATTCATTGACACCAATGTCATTTCTCCTCTCAAGACCCATAAAAGGCACTAAAGACGTTGGTACAAAGCCCATCTCACTACAGTGGCTCTACAATAATTTTATGAAGCAACGAGAATAGTTTTTGTGCGCAACTTTTATCATGACCGGACGGGACTCTGTCGCGGGCGCCATTTCCACATTTCCGGTCATGAGTAAGAGCCTATGAGGTAAAGCTGCTCTGTTTATCATATTAGATACATTTAAGTGTGTTGAAAATTATGTTATGATGTTACAGAGTTACATTATGAGTTCGCTTGACGGCTGCTGTGACACTTCTTCACACTGCTAAGAGTAAAGCGTTTCTACCAAATAAAACCGGAAACCGAGGGTAACGCAGATATGACGCGTTGAATTGAATTGACAGGCAACTAACTAAGCGTTACCTCAGACGATATGCTTAGACATCCCAGTTTCTTGGTTAAAATAGCAATTTTCTAACAATTTAGAAATAGTTGGAAACATTTGGGATATTGTAAGAACTCAGCTGAACAAAATATACAACATTTTGCAGAACCAAAGTCAGCGCACTGGTGGTGGCTGATGACAGCCAGTCCCTCCTTCACAGTGCCTTAAAGGAATAGTTCACCCAAAAATTAAAACTCTGTCATAATTTACTCACCCTCAAGTTGTTTCAAACTTCTATACTTTTTTTCTGCTATGTAGAACATAAAATAAGCAAGGTTGAATCAAACCAAGCAGTTATGGGGCACCATTGACCTCCATAGTATTTTCCCCGTAATATTTTAGAAATTTTGACTGTTCAGTGACCGACATTCTTTAAAATGTCTTCTTTTGTGTTTAGCAGAAGAAGAAAAAATCATACTGGTTTGGAACACCCTGAGTGTGACTAAACAATGACAGAATGTTCAATTTTGGGTGAACTCCCTGAGTGAGAGTGAGGTGACCTGAAGGCCATGGCAACCCATATTCAGAATTTGTCATTTAACCCATTTAACCTATCCAAGTGCATAAACATAGGAGCATTGAGTAGTAAAGTAGTTATGGGTATTCTCTAGCAGTTGCGAGTATGACTGCAAGCGCACACTTCCATATATTATAGGCAAAAAAACGGTATGTGACAAAAGTATAAATTCATAGTACTCTTAAAAGAGTAGACAAAACCCGGATGACCTACTTTATCCCAGTGGTTCCCAAACCTGTCCTAGCACTGCACATTTTGCATGTTTTCCTCTTTAGACACACCTGATCCAACTCATCAGCTCATTATTAAAGATGGCAAGACCTGGGAGACATACAAAATGTCCAGTGCTGGGGGTCCTCCGGGACAGGTTTGGAAACCTCTGCCTTATGAGGCCAAGAGAGGATATGTGAAAATGCCGGTGATGCGACGCAAATGACGCTGGTTGGTCAAGCGTTAAGGGCAACATGGCGAATGTACATCCAGATGACATTGTATAACTCATTCAAAATAAGTAAAAGACGATTTCAGATGGAGCTATCATTTGTACACTCGTTATTGCGGTGCATTATGGGATTGAATGAGTTCACTTGATAAGGTCCACTATCTTGACAAAAAATGTATGTAGATAACATCAAAATATGTATTTCTGCAAAAGTCAAGAACTCTGTAAAGTCTCTTCCAGTACATCCCAAAGACGTTCAATGAATTTAAGGTCTGAATTTAAGAGGTGCCAATTCATGTGTGAAAATGATTCTTCATGCCCCCTTCCAACCAATCTTTTACAATTTGAACCTGCAGTGAATCTTGACATTGTCGTCATGGAATGTCCTAGAAACATAATAATCACTGCAATAATGGTCCAATCGTAGATTTGAAGCATTTGTCCATGTAAATCCAAACAGGAACTGTTTTTTTTTTTTTTTTTGACTGGGCAGTGTATGAACATGAAACTGAGCCGATACAGTATTTTAAATAAATAAATAAAAACGTGTTTTATTATGCCAGTCCTTCTGATGTGTTAATATCGCAGCCTTCAATGGCTCGACTGCTTTGAGTGTCCATGTTAGAAAAGGTTTCTGAATAGATTTGTTGTATAAGAGGTGTTGGCAGCAGAGACTCGAGGGAACTGGGTTGCTTTGCCTCAGGCAAGCACTGACATGTTCTTGGATTATGATTGCAAACTTGTGTAAACTATTGTTAAAATAGACTTGTTTATGTGCGGGAAAAATCTGCCCACTGTTCTTTTCACTGTTATTGTCTTATCTTAATGAAAAGATGTCTAGGCAATTCTGGCTGTTTCTGTCTTTCTTAATTGAGCGTCTCCAGATTCATGTTAACAAGATGTCAAGGTAAAAGAACACATGAAAAAACAACTAACAGTTGTCCTTGTGAAATGAAAAAGACTGAGCAATTAAACTAAACAGCACCAAGTACATAAATAAACAAAACCTTGCACTGTTCTGGGTAAATTGTCATTGTACTCTATAATAGAGATTAATTTAGAAAGACGCCAATGAGTTCTTCTCTTTGTGTTTACAGTTCAGGTCTCCCACAGCTTTTCACATGTCATTATCTGTTATTTCAAAAGTGATGTTTTCAGCAGAAGCGAAAAGTATTTCAAATAATCTCTTATTTACCCTTTCACGTGCTATTTAACATTTCTCATTCGTTTTTTAGCTACCCATTGTGCATTTTATCTATATAATTACAGTAGCAGGCTTTGTTAAATTGCATGTAATTGGTGGTTATTTTGGGTGTGGTGATTTGTTCAGTCAGTGTATCAATGTCATTTCGGGCCGTTGTATTGTGTCAATAATAATAAGGCTTCGTGAGTCACATTTAAACCTACAACAGCCTTATCACTTTACATGTGTATTTTCTTACCACATAATAAAAAATGTAAGGGATGTCATATAAGGACTTAAGCATATTTACTTAAGAAGGCCTCAGCCTAGGACAAAGAGTGATCTAATGATTATTGATGATTTAATAGATTGTTAAAGTCTACTAGAAAAATAGATATTGATTTTTATATATATATATATATATATATATATATATATATATATATATATATATATATATATATATATTTATAATCAACATCTCTTTGACCTACAGTAGCTTGCCTGTTTGATCGGACCACACAAGCCAGACTTCAATTCCCTTGTGCATCAATGAACCTTGGACACCCCTGGCAACAGGGTCATAGGTGGCCAAGGCTCATTGGTGCACATGGGGAGTGAAGTCTGGCTTAGTCTAGCTCAGATTGCTCAAGAAGTTAATGGTGGTTATGACAGAAAGGTGTCAGAATACACAGTACATCACAGTTTGTTGCTATGGGGCTGCATAGCATAGCATCCCCATGCTGACCCCTGTCCATTGCCCAAAGCACCAACAGTGGGCACGTGAGCATCAGAACTGGACCATGGAGCAATGAAAGAAGGCAGCCTGGTCCTATGAATTCACTTTTTTTTTTTTGTTGCGTTGCTTAACTGAGGAACACATGGCACCAGGATGCACTATGGGAAGAAGGCGAGCCAGCAGAGTAACTGTGATGCTTTGGGCAATTTTCCCCAGATCTCAAACTAATCGGGCATCTGTGGGATGTGCTGAACAAACAAGTCCCGTCCATGGAGGCTCTACTAGACCCCTGAAGGTGTGCTGTGGTATCTCTGGCTCCAAGATGTTAGCAGAAGATCCTTTAAGTCCTGTAAGTTGTAAGGTGGGGGCTCCATGGATCAGACTTGCTTGTTCAGCACATCCTACAGATGTTCGTTTGGATTGAGATCTGGGAAATTTGGAGGCCAAGTCAACACCTCAAATTTGTTGTTGTGCTCTTCAAACCATTCCTGGACCATTTTTGCCACAGCCACCAGGGAATACAGTTTCCCTTAAAGGGTGTACAAGATCTGCAACAATGTTTAGTGTCATGAAAGTGCTACATGAATGACAGGACCCAAGGTTTCCCAGCAGAACATTGCCCAAAGCGTCAAACAGCCTCTGCCGGCTTGCCTTCTTCCCATAGTGCATCCTGGTGCCGTGTGTTTCCCAGGTAAGCAACGCACAAACACCCTGCCATCCACATGATGTAAAGAAAATATACAGGTCCTTCTCAAAAAGTTTGCATATTGTGATAAAAGTTCATTATTTTCCATAAATTAATGATAAAAATTAAACTTTCATATATAGATTCATTGCACACCAACTAATATACATTTCAGGTCTTTTATTGTTTTAATACTGATGATTTTGGCTGATTTTGGATTCTCAGCTCATGAAAACCCAAAATTCCTATCTCAAAATTAGCATATTCCATCCGACCAATAATAGAAAAGTGTTTTTAATACAAAAAAGTCAACCTTCTAATAATAACAATATTCAGTTATGCACTCAATACTTGGTCGGGAATGCTTTTGCAGAAATTACTGCTTCAATGCGGCGTGGCATGGAGGCAATCAGCCTGTGGCACTGCTGAGGTGTTATGGAGGCCCAGGATGCTTCAGGCATTTTGGCATTTCCTTCTCCCCAGTACTCCTCCAGATTCTGGCACCTTGATTTCCGAATGCCCTGCTAAATTTGCTTTCATCCGAAAAGAGTACTTTGGACCAGTGAGCAACAGTCCAGTGCTGCTTCTCTGTAGCCCAAAAGTGTCTTGACCTGGGGAATGCGGCACCTGTAGCCCCTTTCCTGAACACACCTGTGCACGGTGGCTCTGGATGTTTCTACTCCAGACTCAGTCCACTGCTTCTGCAGGTCCCCCAAGGTCTGGAATCGGTCCTTCTCCACAATCTTCCTCAGGGTCCGGTCACCTCTTCTCGTTGTGTAGCGTTTTTTCGCCACACTTTTGCTACAGCACTCTCGGAACAGCCTATTTGTTCAGAAATTTCTTTCAGAAGGGTTCTCGCTTGAGGGTGTCAATGATGGCCTTCTGGAGAGGGTCGGGTCGGCAGTCTTACCCATGATTGCGGTTTTGAGTACTGAACCAGGCTGGGAGTTTTTAAAAGCCTCAGGAATCTTTTGCAGGTGTTTAGAGTTAATTAGTTGATTCAGATGATTAGGTTAATAGCTCGTTTAGAGAACCTTTTCATGATATGCTAATTTTTTGAGATAGGAATTTTGGGTTTTCATGAGCTGTATGCCAAAATCATCAGTATTAAAACAATAAAAGACCTGAAATATTTCAGTTGGTGTGCAATGAATCTAAAATATATGAAAGTTTCATTTTTATCACTACATTATGGAAAATAATGAACTTTTATCACAATATGCTAATTTTTTTAGAAGGACCTGTAATTCATCAGACCAGGCCACCTTCTTCCAGTTCTCCGTGGTCCAGTTCTGATGCTCAACTGCATGGACACCCTGACTGGTCTGTGGCTATGCAGCCCCATATGCAGCAAACTGATATGCACTGGGTATTCTGACACCTTTCTATCAGAACCAGCATTAACTTCTTTAGCAATCTGAGCTACAGGATCATCTGTTTGATCTAGCTACAGGATCATCTGTTTGATCTAGCTACAGGATCATCTGTTTGATCTAGCTACAGGATCATCTGTTTGATCTAGCTACAGGATCATCTGTCAGCCTTCACCCCCCACATGCATCAATGCATGGCCGCCTATGACCCTGTCGCCTGTTAACCACTATTGCTTCCTTGGATCACTTTTGATAGTTACTGACCACAGCATACAGGGAACACCCCACAAGAGCTGCAGTTTTGGAGATGCTCTGACCAGGTCATCTAGCCGTGACAGTTTTGACCTTGTCAAACTCTTTTCACTTTACTTTTTACCTCAGAAATACACAAGATCATAGCTTTTTTTAAAAGGCATATTTCAGTAAATGTTTAAACAGTGTCTTAGACACTGAGCTGCAAACATGTATCATGGTATTTACAGAGAGAGGATCTAAAATTCCATGTGTAAAAAAAAATAAGAATTGTTTTAAAGAAATATTGACAAGTTACATTACAATATATATTTTGCACATTGATGTATTGAGGATCATAATTTTTATGTTAGGGTTTTAATATGCCAATTAAACAGTTTTTCTCTTAGGTGTGCATAGGTTTTCATTCTTTACATTTTTATTGTGTAGCTCTTCCTATTCTGTTTGTTTGTGTTATTTATATTTAGATATGGTATTGCATATTTCTCCTTTTATTTTACATTAGTCTTCTGTTAGAGTTTGAATAAAGTTTTGCTAAACTGAAATTCAATTTTCCTGCCAAGTTTTTGGTATAGCATGCAGCTCATCATCATTACTCCTCTTCACTGAGCTGTACGTTTATTTCAAATCAAATTGGTTTACATATGTAGTGGCACATTTTTGTGTTTTTATACAGTGACCTATATATCTGTTTTATCAGTGAAAAAAAAATCCCTATCTTGGGATTTATGTTGATCTATGTCACAGTTCAGAGCGTTCAACAGACCAGGAAGAAAACAGCTTATTTTAGCATCTTCTGCTGTGCGTCAGTGTGCTAACCTATTAGTGGAACGACTGAGCAGCCTGCAGACACATGTGGGCGAGACGCAGAGCAAAAACCCAACTATTTAGTCTGAAGATTCTTTTCCTGTTTTCCTACGCGTCGAGTTTAAATACAGGTTTAAGCAAGCGGTTTTGGGGGAAAACAGAGCTGCCACTGTGCGCCTGATTTTTTTTTATTTTACTGTATTTTCCCAGAGAGAGTTAAAATGAGCAGGTTATCTGTTTCGTAAGACGACAGGCAAATATTATGATTGAAAACTGCTTCGTATGAGTAGGCTAAGTTCAAAATTTCAAGACTGATTTCACAAGACTAAACGCAGGTTAGATGTTTGCAACATCTGCCAGTCTCTGAATTACAAAGAAGAGTGAAAGACCTGTCATTTCAGACAAATACAACAACAGGCTTATTTAATTTTGGTCTGGCCTTGAGCCAGAACCTTCTTCTGTATTTCACAAGGAGCTGCCTGTGGTCTCGACTGAGGTCAGGGTTTGTGTGGAAGCAAAAAAATCCTGTAGGGGAAATTCCTTACTCCCCTGTGACTGAACCAACATGCACATGAAAACATGATTATAGCCTATATCCATATTCATATGATATTATATCCATAATGTTTGGGACTTTTACTCAGAAAGGTTGCATTTAATTGATCAAAAGTGACAGTAAAGACTGTTTTATTGAGTGTTATTTTGACATTCTGTTTCAAAATAATTGTAGTGTGTGCGCTTGCACGTGTGTGTGTGTGTGTGTGTGTGTGTGTGTGTGTGTGTGTGTGTGTGTGTGTGTGTGTGTGTGTGTGTGTGTGTGTGTGTGTGTGTGTGTGTGTGTGTGTGTGTGTGTGTGTGTGTGTTCTGGTGGTGACATCAACCTGAATGCACCTTGGGGACCTAAATTTGTTTGTAGTTTTGTGTGATGAGTAGGGTTAGAAGTAGGCTTTGTATAAGGGCATAGAATATACAGTTTGTACAGTATAAAAACCATTACGTCTATGAAGAGTCCCCACAATGATAGTAAACCGTGTGTGTAAATATTTTTATTTCAACAAAACTATTAGACTGCACAACTGTTTTCAACATTGGTGATAATGTTTCTTTAAAAAAAATTAATAATAATTATAAGAAGAAGAAGAAATATTATGGTTTTCATCATAATAGAATGATTTATGTAATAATGCTGAAAATTCATCTTTGCAATCACAGAAATAAATTACATTTTAAAATATATTAAAATAAAAATCAGTTGTTTTAAATTGTAATGATATTACATTATTACTGTTTTTACTGTTTTTTGATCAAATAAATGCAGCCGTGATGAGCATAAGAAACGTCCACAAAAAAAAAATCTTACAAACCCCAAACTTTTGAACAGTTCATAATAGATTAAGCACTAGATACTTATATAAAAAAATGTAACTGTTGAAACAAGAGAACACACGTCACCTTAGTCATCTTAAATCATAGCAGCAGAAAATATGTCCTCAGGTTCAGCATTATCATATCTGCACTCAGATATCTATTGTAAGTCATATTTTGAAGATGCATCACCGTGATCTCTTTTACCAATTTTTGTCACATTGAAATTCTGTTTTAAATGAGACCATTGCCAATATTAAATACTGTAATGAAGATAAATAACTCTTTAAGAAGTACTTTGTAGATTGTGGGTCACTGACATGGAAATAATCTCCATGACATTACGTGTTGACAGACCCTCAGGGCAGGCCCCTCAGGCCTTCCCAAATAGGGTTCAAAGTTTGATCCAAAAATATCTGCCTCTTTTCTTGTTTTAGCTGAGAATGCATTTTCCATATCAAACATACCATCCATCACTTTAAAACGGTAAATAATTACACGAAGGAAGTTGTCAGCAGTCTAGTGTCCATCGTAGCATTTTGGTCCTGGCAGAGTTGCTGACGGTCAAAGATGTGTCTATGATCCATGGAAAAAACGGATGTTCATTAGTCACTGATAATGGAAAAAGACATGTTCATAAGTATGGTGCACTAATAAATGATTAGAGATTGGTAATTGTATAAAGATGTATCCTGTTCTGAGTTTAAAGCTGTTTTCCATTATCTAAGTAATTATGGACTGTAGACCAGAATACGTTAGGTAAGAAAAGTTGGAAACAAAATGTTTTAAAGTTAATAAATGTAACGTTTTATTTTGTATACATACATTTTAACTGCTCTGAACTTGAAATATTTGAGTAAGCTAATTCATACATTTAACTTAAAATTATCATGTAATCGCAACTTAAATATTTTTAGTAGTGGAAACTTGCCTAATTTTTACCAGCTAATTCAATAAATGCTAACTTGTTAATTGGTAACACAATAGCTGTGTCCCAAATGACACACTATACACTATGCACTTATACACTATGTTCTTATGTACTCAACCGTGTAGTGTATGAACTTTACATGGTTATATTGTCATTCAGTGTCAGAATCTGGTAGTGACTCCCCCTCCAGTAATTAAAGCTGTGACAGTTGAGTGCATGAAGTGTTCAATATTCCACCCTTGTTTTTTTTCCATTAATTTAGTGCATCATGCAGCTATTTAAAGTGCACTTATTCTTTTTGGAATTTTCAGTGTGAATACTTACACTATTTATCCTTAAAAACATTATAGAATAGCGCACAAGTACGCATTTTGGGACACAGCTAATGCTTTGATAGCATTAGCATAGCACTTGCTAAATGAGTACATTAAACTACTAAACTAAATCTCCCACTTAAAATTAATCTTGCACACACAAAAAACAGCATTTTAGCATTTACTCTCCCTTGAGTGTCATGGCAAAACATGTTGGGAAATATAATTTTTTGTCTAATAAAAAAAAAAAACAAGTTCATAAAACTCAAAACAAAGAAGATAAACTCAAAAGAAAAAGAAAGTTATAAATACTAATAAAAGTTAATTTTATTGAACTAATTTGTTGAATTTGAGTTGGCTTTTCAAGTTTTTTGTTAAGTTGTTTTTATGGCCCCCTCAAACTTTTATAAAATCTGGTAACACTTTTTTTCAATGGTCCACTTTAAACATTCTACTAACTATAAGTAACTTTGCAACTGCACATCAACTAGTCATGAGAGTATTGGTAAATTAACACTTTATTCCGATGGTCCCCCAACAGACATTCCTTTAACTTTGCAACTAGTCTATAACATAACACCTAACTAGGGCTGTGCGATATTGGAAAAAAATGCGATATGCAATATCTTGTTAAATAATGCGATATCCGATATGCGATACGATATCGCTATTAGTGTGTAAAATCTATTTAAATTATATTAAAACAATTATTTAAAAACTGAGAATGAAACCATTGATGGGTAAAGAAACAATAAAACATTCTTTCTGGGTAAAGAAAGCATCGCTACAATTTCTGAAAGTGACCTGAAGTGTTTTAGCAAAAATTGATGTCATAAATCAGACAATATAATTTTAACATCAACGTAAACAAACAAAAAAGGTAATGCCAATATTTAAATACCAAAAACTCTTTGCTTGACTTGATAATATATAGTTATATCAACCTAAAACTGAACATCCAGATAAACAAAGAAACCTGATCTAGGGGTGGACGATTATTTTTGTTATTTTAATTTATCTTTGTTATTAAAAATGACAACTAAAAACAGAAGTCTTTACATTAATTAAATATACATTTAATAAATCCACAAAGGTTATTCAGCCAAGAGCACTGAGTGATTTTTTCTTTTTCTCGTTGTTTACTCTATTAGCAGGCTCTCACTTTAAGAGCTAATGCACGGATCTCATTGACACGCAATCGGTTTCTTTCCCCAACTGATATCCTTCACTTGAAGCATAACCGACTGGGTTTACATGAATACTCATCAAGACAGCCATTTTGACATAACTGCGTGTATATACACAATGTTAAAGTAGCCTATTAAAATCATTCAGATATTGCGTGCCGTTGCAATATGCATATTGCGATATGCACATTTGCGATATTTCAATACTTTCGTTATATTGCACATCCCTACACCTAACCCTGACCTATAACAGTCTACTACAGTCTACTAATACTCTAATGACTGCTAGTTGACAGTTACAAAGCTAGTTATAATGTCTAAAATTGAACATTTTTGTAACAATTGTCTTTCCAGACTTGGCATAAAGTCTGAATATGAGTTATTGTAAAAACAAATTGATGTAATATTTTTTTCACATCCCATTAATATTATACACAATTATGTGCATTCATATAGAGAAAACACATGCACATGTTAAGCCACCTTTATTTTATATCATTTTTTACAATGCTGAGCAGCTTCACAGTGTTAACAGGAAAGTAATGCAATAGAGTTCAATTATCATATAGTGTCATATGTCTTCATGAAGGCACACATGACGAAATATTACGTGTAATTGGTTATTTGGTGCAAACCTCTGGCTAAACATTAAAAGTCTTTGGCTTTAACAGAACTCAAAGTCTCATGATCCTCTGGAGGTGTGGTTCTCTTCACTCTCCCCTCCTTCTCTGGTAATTATATATAACAGGCCAGACTGAGCTACAGTTAGTTGAGTCGTGGAGTTTAAAAGCTTCAGGGTCATATTTACCTTGTGTTTTACCGTCAGTCAGTTCTTTGATAACACAGCCGATCAAGCAGAAGTCATACAACGCATTTGGTGAGTACTTTGTTTAGTTACTTTTATGTTACATCTGAGAGTTTTTGTCAAGGGTTGCAAAATTCAGCACTATTTATTCAACAGTGTGTTTGAACTCCATGAACTATTGAACTACATTTTCATTCATGCCCGTGACAGAATCTCACAATAGAACTGCACAATGTTGGTCATGAGACTCTTACATCAACTGTCAACTGTGTTTTCACAACCATCTGTATTTAATATCACCAAGACTTGACACTTTCATAAGTGGTTAACAAATTATGATGATTCTTGTGCATCTTGTCTGGTCATTCGTCAATATTGTCTGGTACGCAGTCAAACTAAACACCTGTTCTTGTAGAATAATAAGTCATTTAACAAATCATTCATCTACTTCACTTAAGAAGCATGTGTTCAAAAGTCTCTCTAAATCCTGTCTGAAGTCACTTATGTAATAGTCTGTGTGTTACATCAAAACTTGCTATCAAAAAGCTACATGTTGCCATCAAATTAGCAAAAGTATTTTCAGGCTCCTAATCAAATAACACGCTTAATGAAGCATTATTAAGCCTCTTTTCAAATGAATATGGCACTTTGTTTTGGAAATTCCTTACTTGGCTACTTACACTGGCCCACAGTAGATCTTAATGTTCCTTTGGGGTTGTTTTGGGGAAAAAGCAGCATAATTTTTATGGTGGATAAATAATATGCTGTACTAACAGATTCAAAAAAAGAGTTTACTAATACTAATAAATACTAATAAATAATTAAAAGCATTAAAATCCCCATCCCTTTGTCACAGCCACGTGGGTCTTTGCTGGTTAACCACCCCAGTCACGTGATTAAGGTAGAATTACTACATAAAATAGCAAGATATTGCTGCATGTTAGTGGTAGCGTGCTTTGCACTGCTTTTAAACAGAATTATTACAGTCTGAGCTGAAACATGGCATTATTTTATACTGTATGGTCAAAGTTGCATTCTCAAAACATTTGTAGGCATTGTCTGTTTTGCTTTTATAGTTACGTAGACTAGGTTAGGCTGTTTTGCACCCAAAAATCAGACTTTGTAGCAAAGTAAAATATCTAAATCAAGGCATATAAAAGCAGTGTGTGGTTTACTTTAATTGTGTGTTTCTGTTTTGTGCTTTTTAATAGTGAGATCTTAAAGTCTCTAATTTATCCAAATGGCTCTTTCTTTTACAGAATGTACCGTCGATCACTACTAAGATCTAGTCCACAATGGATGTCTCTGTCTGTGTAGCCACTCAAAGCCAATGCAAAGCTCTGACTGATTTTAGTATATGTAGCTAACAGTTGCTTTTTACTTCCTTTTCATTTGTGGAGACAGACAGGGTGTAGACTGATTTTTAACTTGTCTCCTTTACTACTTTGGATATTTATTTATTTAATAAGAAAAAAATACCTCAATAATCAGATCCAGTTTGATTCACAGTAGGCCAACAGTGCAGTTACTCTCCAGCAATGGAATCCACTACACTAGCATCCCTTGCAACCTTTACCACGCTAACGTCGGCCACACAGACAGACATGTCTAGTGTTCTCTGGCTGTTGATTCTGGGCTTCGTCATCGCTTTCATCCTGGCATTCTCTGTGGGTGCCAACGATGTGGCCAACTCCTTTGGTACAGCAGTGGGTTCTGGGGTCGTGACCTTGCGCCAGGCCTGCATCCTGGCCACCATCTTTGAGACAGTGGGTGCCATCCTTTTAGGGGCCAAGGTCAGTGAGACCATCCGATCGGGTATCATCGATGTTCACATGTACAATGGCTCGGAGGCTGTGCTGATGGCTGGTTCCACCAGCGCCATGTTTGGTGAGTGCATACTTGACACCAAGAAAGAAAATTCATTTTCTCATCCACATGTCATTCTGAACCTGTATGACTTTAGTTCTGCTGTTGTATGCAAAAGAAGATATTTGTGAATCAAATTAAAGTCAGCGGGGTCCAATGTTGTTTTGGACTCCATTGACTTCCATTGCTCTCTCTTTCACGCAAAGCCAATACATATTTTAACACCCTCAAAGTGTCCATCATAGTGTGTTACACAGTAGAATGTGATTCAGCTAAATCCAGTAAATTGCGAGCATGTCACCTAGGTGGAACTTTCTCATATTGTCATGACTTGTGATGGTCACGTCTCAAGCGTATGTTTGTTTTTTGCACTATTACAGGATCCGCTGTTTGGCAGCTCGTAGCTTCGTTCTTGAAACTCCCCATCTCTGGGACACACTGCATTGTGGGTGCTACAATCGGCTTTTCCATGGTTGCTAGGGGTTATCAGGGGGTCAAATGGCTGGAACTGCTGCGCATCGGTATGTGAAATTAAGTATTTTTGAGATTTTGCGTAAACATGCTTGGTCAGATTCAATAAAAAATTTTCCCTGAATAATGAGTAGGATAATGAAAAGAGAATATTTTCTCATGTGAACCCAGAAATAGTAAGCAGTAACACCACTCCAACATGATTTAATGCAGATCTCTTATTATTCTTTTCACATGACCCAAATGAGAACTATTTATGGAACAGAACATTTTGGACTATACAGACAGGAAACATGGTCACATGCTTACCCCTGGTGACTTACTGGGTGTTTGTTGATACTCGACGGGCAGCTCTGAGAAATCTTGGGCCATACCATTTTTAAATAACAGAGATTAGCATTGCTGTTTGGATGTTACATTATGCATGTTTGTGCAACTCATTGATATATGTGTTTCAGTTGCCTCTTGGTTTCTCTCACCTCTTCTCTCCGGCACAATGTCTGCCATTCTCTTCTACTTTGTTCGCAAGTTCATCTTGAATAAGGTAAAAAGCAAATCTAAGCTCACCTGTTTCACAATGTGCCCATGTCTGTTTTGGTACTTCGTAATCTCTTGTTGTTGTCAATAAAGAAAGAACATACTTTTTTTTGCCATGTGCTAAACAGCAATATATCAATGTGCTCTAGGAGGATCCAGTGCCCAATGGTTTAAGAGCATTACCAGTTTTCTATGCTGTTACCATGGGAATCAATCTGTTCTCCATCATGTTTACCGGAGCACCAAGTAAGTTTTTTCTACTCTAAATAAATAATTTTGCCTTTATTATTTGATTAAAAGACATATACTATATATATATATATATATATATATATATATATATATATATATATATATATATATATATACAATATTGCTTTATTTTTTATTTATTAATTGATTTTCCTATGTTTCAGTGCCACTAAAAGGGGGTTATGTCAGATTTAGCCTATTGAGGAACATTTTGTTCCTAAATTGTCACTAAGAATGTTCTTTGATACATTTTAATACACAAATACATTGACAACATGCTGAGGTCATGATCATATGTATGCATCCACTACCCCTCCCTTGTCTAATTAACTTCAATTTACATTCATAGTATGTAGTACTGTGTAGTAGTAGTACATTCATCATACAGAGGCCGGTTGGTTAAAAACAGTATTCTATATTGCTAATGAATATATGTGCTATGTAACAGTGTATAGCTGTTTGTTCGGATGATGGAATACCGAAATTATGAAGTATAATTTTGGCCCAAGTTCAACAATCTGTATTTTTAAGCAGACTTTAGGAGGATCATGATGTACTCAAGATAAAAAAGGCAGCTGTAAGCCAACTGTTGTCCTAGAGTCTGTATACTAATCAGCGGACCACAGGGCCGCCCTCTTCCTGGTTATCTACCGAGCCATGCTACACATGACCCTGTTTGATACTGGTTCTTCTCATTCAGAGGAACTGAAAAATAAATTAGCCATAAGTTATAATGATAAAAAAGACTCTTTCACTGGAAAGTTTCTTATTTCAACCTGACTTGAAACTGAAATTGTATAACCGTTTGCTTATCTCACTGTTTTGTAAGCAAACACAACAGGGTTAAAGTAATTCTGAAGGAAAAACGTAAGCTATCGTTGTTTACAAAAAAGATGTCCAGGATTCTTTCCCTTGTTAACAATTTGTCTTATATTATTCTTATTTTGTTGTATTTCAGGTTGACTTATCCACACAGTTTTGATATTAATAAGAATTTGAAGTTATGCTAATGCTAATTTGCTAATTTAGATAAACCCGGGACCTTTTTTAAGGAGGAATGGAAGTCTTGAAGTGTACTTGTTGATGTTCAAAATAAAAATTGTTGAATATGTAGCACTGTTTAACACTTACACGTGTTAGGTTTTCATCTCTTACTTCTCTTTATTCTACAGTGTTGGGATTCGATAAGGTACCATGGTGGGGCACTCTGCTGATCTCACTGGGCTGTGCCATGCTTACGGCTTTGGTGGTCTGGTTCATCGTGTGTCCACAGTTAAAGAAAAAGATCAAACGTAAATATTTATATTATCATGTCTGCAATTTTGTGACCATTCTCAGTATTCATTTTAAAATACTCAAAGTACAAAACTCTTAGAAAAAAAATGGAATGTTGTTTTTGCAGCATTATTGAATTCTTGAAGTCTTTTTTTATTCAGCAAAAAAGCATTAAAATGATCAAAAGTGACAGTAAAAAATATTATATAACTTTCCATTTATCAAAAAATACTGAAAAAGTATCAAGCAGCACAACAGTTTTAAAGGAACTGTATGTAAGAAATATATTTCAATGAATCATAAAATGACCCTGATATGTCACTAGACATTAAGAAATCTTGTTAATTTCAAATACTTATATCACTGACAACAGTAGTCCGGCCAGGATATTGTCATTTAAAAGTTGTTGTTGCAGCCCTCAACTGATGTTGATGTTGATGTTTTGGCCTGAAGCTCCACCCTCCACCTATCAACCAATCACGAAGTCAGTAGTATTTCAGCATCCGGGTTGCCAGCTCTGCTCTAGTAACCACAGCTACAGCTACAACGTGCCACTCTACAGTCATTTGAAAGTGATTGCAGTACCAGTTTTGACCACAATCTTACATACACTTCCTTTAACATTGACAAAAATAACAAATGTTTAATAAATATAAATAAAAGGCTGCTGAAAATTCACCTTTGTCACAGACATAAATTGCATTTGAAAATATATTTAAATAGAAAATATTATTATAATTTATTTCACAATATTACTGTTTTTACAGGGTTTTTTTCTGCAGATAAATGAAGCTTTGGGCATAAAGATACATTCTTTCAAAAAGATAAAAAAATCATACCACGCTCAAAATTGTGACTGGTATATCACCATTGCAACTTTATTTCTAGCAATTGTGACTATGTCTCACAGTGTGTCTTAATTTATTATTTTAAAGTCTATTTTCCAATTACTTTACCAGAAGCCTATTGTATTTCTAATAAACTGCCTCATTGACTTTGCATGCATTTGGATCCCTTCTTTTAATATAATTATTTCCCTAATTGTTTCCACCTTTTCAGGTCAGCATATTGCTGATACTAGTGGGACACAACTGATTGAGAAGAAGCCATCCCCAAATGGCCTCCTGGACCATCCCACCCAACCTCGAAGCTACTCTCCTGTTCCACAGACACCCCCTGCTGACAGCAACAAAGTGGCCTTTGACATCGGAGGCTCAGCGGAAACCGACCTGGACAACAAAGATTTTGACACCAAAGATTTGGATTGCACTCATGGTCAGCCTCTTGAAATGATACACACTCTGAATTGATTGCATTTAAGATTATGTTTTGATTAACTGATTAAGCTTTAACTTCTCTCTTTTGACTTTATTACTCTTTTGTTATTCTTTATTTATTCTTTATTTTTAATTTCTTTATTCAATTTTCGGTCATCCATTCTAGCTTTAAATGGCAATGCTGGAATTCCTGTACCAGACTTGAACGGAAGCCAGTTTCACACCGTACACAAAGATTCTGGAATCTACAAGGATCTACTGCACAAACTTCACCTGGCCAAGGTGGGCGAATGCATGGGAGAGACCGGAGAAAAACCTATCCGGCGTAACAACAGTTATACTTCTTACACCATGGCCATCTATGGAATACACGGGTCACTGAAGGAGGGCGAGGGAAGCCGGACCGGACTGGATGGAGAGAAAAGGCGCTCGCGGTACGACAGCTATAACAGTTACTGTACCGCAGTGGCTGATGGAGAAGGCGCTGAAGGAGATGGAGCTCTGGCAGTGGAGATGGTAGATGAGACCGTCAGAATAGACTCGTTGGAAGAGGAAGTAGATGAGCTTGAGATTGATAAGCCGGAGGTGTCCACGCTCTTCCAGTTCCTGCAGATCCTCACCGCCTGCTTTGGGTCATTTGCACATGGCGGAAATGACGTTAGGTATGAGAAGCATAATAAATGTGAATTCAGCATAATCTGAATTCAGGAATCACAACCTCAAAGTATACTATGAAAAATTGCTATTCATTTTGGGATTTGTTGGGGGGAGTTGTGGCCTAATGGTTAGAGTGTCAGACTTGTTACCTGAAGGTTGTTGGTTCGATTCTCAGTCCTGGCAGGCGGAGTGAATGAACAGCGCTCTCTTTCACTCTCATTACCCACAACGGATGTGCACTTGATATAACTACCATTTCCCCCATGGTTCAGCGAAAATGGATGTGTTTGTTCAATACTCACTGCTGTGTGTGTGCACTTGGATGGGTGAAATGTAGAGCACAAAAATATGCAATCTTTAACTGGAAGTGATGTGTGGCCAAATATGGTGTCCCATACTTTCACCTTCAGTTAAAGATTACATTAAACTATTACTGTTTTTAAAAACTAACTTTAAGTGGCCATTAGATGGGTTATTCTATTGCTGGCTAAAGTCTTCTATAGCTGAAAATCATGATTCCTTGTCCAAATTAGGCAATATATCTATCCATCAAAATGTTTTATTTATAACAGTCCTAAATACTTTAAATTCTTTCAAAATAACTTGTATCTTATGTGTCCATAAATTGTGCATCAATTCTTTTACCATACTATACTTTACATTTAAATTTGTGGAATTAATCCCACAACTATGTAAGATGCAGGTCACTTTCCCTCATTGATAAGATCTGAAGCACTGAAAGGTATATGTGCTCTCTCTGAGAAAAGATTTGAATCTAAAAAGAACAAGAGTTATTTTGTTAAACGTCAAGTGTTACCACAATATCAAAAGGAAAACAGATTTTATCACTGATAACACTGTGGGATGTTTAAAATACTTTTAATCATGAGTTCATTGGTGCCATATGCTCTTAGCATTATGCTAGCAAGTGGAGTTTTGGCTAAAACGTTTAAAATGGTCAAACTCTGTTACCATTACCTAATTTGTCTGTAAAAGAGTTGACAAAAAATACTATATAAAAAATTCTGTTAAAAGTAAAAAAGACAAGCATTGATTTAATAAAACTGAATATGTTTTCAATAAGATACTGCAACTGATTTCTGTTAGTGAACAGTTTTTTCCCCCTGCAAAATGTATCTCCAATTATAGAATTACTGTTCCAAAGTTTGAGTTCAGTAATATGGGGATTCATTCAATGATTGCATTTAAATTGATACAAAAAAGCGACTGCCAAGACATAGGCTAATGCTTCAAAAACATTTTTTTTTCTTCAAAATTAATGCTGTTCATTGAACTTCATATTCATCTAAGAATGAGACAAGGAAATTATTTTCAGCATTGATAATAATAAGAAACATTTCATCAAATCAGCATGATTTCTGAAAGATCATAAAAATTCAGCTTTGCATCACAGGAACCTTTTTAAAAATATATATATTTAAATAGAAAACATAAAAAACAGCTATTTTTAACAATAATATAACATTTGTTGTGCATAAGAGACTTTCAAAACATTTTAAAAATGTAAACGACCCCAAATTTTTAATGCATTTCTATTATTTTTCTCACATTGTTTTATAATGACCACAGTGTTAATGGGTTATATAACACATCATTCTTCTCTTACAGTAATGCGATTGGCCCCCTCGTTGCTCTCTGGCTGATTTATGACAGCGCTTCTGTAGCATCCAGTGCTCCTACACCAGTTTGGTTGCTCCTGTATGGTGGAGTGGGTATCTGTACAGGACTCTGGATTTGGGGTCGGAGGGTCATACAAACCATGGGCAAAGACCTGACTCCCATCACTCCCTCCAGGTAACAAGCTGCGTATGCCTTCATACATTCACTGAGCAAAAACTGATGATAAGAGCGATTATTTGTGGGATCAGACTTTATAGTTCAGTTTATCGCCGTGGTTCTCATGGGGCTTAAGGGCTGGTTCCCACTTTCTTATCTCTGTTGACTTTGCAGTGTAAACAAACAGTTTAACAACACTCATTGTCTCATGGAAATACCCTGAAGCACCAAAGCAGTAAAGAAAATTTGTCTTGTCTTTAGTGTTATGACATTTTGACAATGCCGCAGTACTTTTTCCCCGTTCAAACAGTCCTTTGCTGTGTGTAAAGATGCTTATAGTGCTTATTATAATCATCATGTCTGTCTTGCAGTGGGTTTAGCATTGAGCTCGCCTCTGCTGTAACTGTGGTTGTCGCTTCCAACATTGGACTCCCAGTCAGCACTACTCATTGCAAGGTGAGTCGCTTAATTGTAGATTAAATCCCTAACAGTTGTAATTTATAATATTAAACGTCCAATTTTATTATCTTCTTTGTTTGTGTGTGCATGGACAGGTTGGATCAGTGGTGTCAGTTGGCTGGCTCCGCTCCAGAAAGGCTGTTGATTGGCATCTGTTCCGGAATATCTTTATCGCTTGGTTTGTGACCGTGCCAATTTCTGGTCTCATCAGTGCTGCTATAATGGCACTCTTCTATTACGTTATACTGCCTATGACCTAATGTGTTACATTAAAACATTCACTCCTT
Organism: Pseudorasbora parva; assembly: GCF_024679245.1. Classification (NCBI taxonomy): domain Eukaryota; kingdom Metazoa; phylum Chordata; class Actinopteri; order Cypriniformes; family Gobionidae; genus Pseudorasbora; species Pseudorasbora parva. Next base: position 24,029,997 of record NC_090184.1, read on the forward strand.
GTAAATATCCTCAGTTATGGAATGCCCCTTAAACTTGTCCCATCATATGTACTGTACATAGCAAATCAAGGACTGTGTATGTTTGCACATCACACCCTTACTCTGTGATTTTTATTTTATTTTTTTAGCTGTAAAATGTGTGAGATATGTAGTATGAAAATGTTTAGGTTTACTTTGGGCCTCACTTTTTTATTATAAAAAAAGTAGTCTATTTCAACTTTTGGCAATTTCAGTAAAATTTAAATGTATTATCTGAGCTGTACGACAACATATATATATATATATATATATATATATATATATATATATATATATATATATATACTTGCATGAAATTTTAAATAAATCATGTTCCTGCTGACATGTGCATGCTTATTTCCACCTGTAAATAAACTTCAGTTTTTACAAAACATAAATTATGCTTTCTTGTCATTTTAAACTTTGAGAGACCTGTTTTTAATAAATAGTAAATCCATATTTATTAGAGTATGTTTATATAAGAAAAGTGTATTACATGGAGATTATTCTATAAATCTTTCAAAAATCCATGAATGTTTTCTTTGAAATCCAAACAAAACAAGGTAATCAGTGGACATGCACTTCTATCTTTCCCTGTTAATTTTTTAAATAAATTAAGACTGGAAGCCCATAATGGCTGTAATACTGTAGATTATAACTATTTTGTTGGTGATTGACCAAACTTTTAAATGGCTCATGCGCAATGCATTTCAATAAATGAGAAATGTATAACTCTATAGTAATCCCTTTGATAGGCTATGCTTATTGCTGAACACATTACAATTTAATGAAATATATTCTACACAAATGAAAACTTGTTTTTCATTTAGGCCTACGTCTTCTTATTTTCTTTACTTTATCCCTCATCCTCTCCTCGCATTCTGTAACAAATCCTTACCTTGCTTAATGCATTTTTTTATTTACCTTTAAATTACTAGAGTTTATCAATAAATAATATATTCGTCATATTTTTACATTCTTCACATTCTTTCAAATTAAATTCAAAATAACTCTTCAAAACATGCTTAAACCAACTCAAATTAGCTGAAATAGCTCACATTGGGTCAATTTTTGTGTCTTTGCTGACCTCTTGTGGAAAAAAACACAATTCAGTCCCCACAATTCACAAAAACCTAACGCGCGCGTGTGTGTGTGTGTGTGTGTGTGTGTGTGTGTGTGTGTGTGTGTGTGTGTGTGTGTGTGTGTGTGTGTGTGTGTGTGTGTGTGTGTGTGTGTGGACCATAGGTGTGGACATTTAGACATTAACCGGTGGCAATGCACACGGACGTAGGCCTACTCATTGAGTCTCGTGTCACTGGATATGAATTGAGGTCCCATGGCACAAAAGCTTACACCATACAGAATTATTTAAATGTAAAAGGACGTTTTGTGTGATGGCCGATGAACCCTCAATAAAAAAGGGAAGATGGATGTAAATTAATTCCAATTAATTTAATTGCTCTTCTAATTGGGAGGAATCGTTCAGTGCACATTATTATTTTCTGATATATTACCGAGGCTTATGTTGCCTTTTCAACAAAAGTGTGTGCCTTAAAAAAGTACCATTCCTATCCAGAAGAGGCAGAAAATTTCACGCACTACATCCAGAAGCGAGCAGACCCGGAAGAGGAAATTACACCAAACGGCGTTTTGAAACCGTCGTGCGTGTTTCAGACGTATGGTGCAGTTACGAATGTAAAGAAAAGAGACTTAACTTTAAAGTGTGTTGTTATTGTCGTGTGTATACTAAGCTTTTTATTGTTATTTTTTTATTTTTGCATAACTAGGGACATACATGAATGCCTTGTAGTTAATTTAGTCGCCTGTCTCTACGCTAGCACCAGGTGTGCTGGTTGATAAAGAATATTTTCATTTTGAGCGCATTTACAGTAATAAGAAGTCATGGCGGATGTTACTGCGCGTAGTTTGCAGTATGAATACAAAGCGGTAAGTATAATAAGATATTTTATATCACCTTTAAACGACTTTGATATGTTTCGTAGCTAAATTTAGTCATTTAGCGCTAATGCTGTTTGTTTTGGTTTGCGCAAGTTTTAACACACTGGCTGAGTTTTAAACCTAGTGAGCTAACTTCTATAACGTTACATAGATTTCATTTTTGGTATGCATAGTAGTAGTAGTAATGTTTATTTTAATTTTGACTTAAATGGTCTTTCAGTAGAACAATCGCATATAGCATGTGTGTGCTTCTAATGTTTACAAGTGCATCTCACTAGGATTTGATACACAGTCGTTGATCCGATCCTGATTGTTTGTTTCTCCTCTGCAGAACTCTAACTTGGTGTTGCAAGCGGACAGATCTCTGATCGACCGTACGCGCAGAGATGAGCCCACCGGAGAGGTGCTGTCTCTGGTCGGAAAACTAGAGGGGACCAAAATGGGAGACAGGAGCCAGAGGACCAAACCTCAAATGCAGGAGGAGAAGAGAACAAAGTCAGTCTGATCAGAAACTTTTAGTGTTTGCATTATTGCATTGAATTCTCGTGAAAGTCTTAAACAAATGTTGTTCATTGTATGACTCAGGAGGAGAAAGAGAGACGAGGACAGACATGACATCAACAAGATGAAGGGCTTCACATTGCTGTCTGAGGGGATTGATGAGATGGTGGGCATTGTGTACAAGCCCAAGACCAAAGAGACCAGAGAAACATATGAAATCCTTCTGAGCTTCATTCAGGCAGCCCTTGGAGATCAGGTAAGATCACAGACTCAAATGTATTGTTTATCTGCTCTATTACAGGCTACACTGGCCGTAGCCATTTTAAATTAGAGGCAACACCTGCGTTTTAATCACGATCCAAGCAAAGATGTTACTAAGGTTGCAAGATTTGGGGAATTTGTTTTTGGATGTGGGAAATAACAGGACTTAATGGGAATAAACTAGAAATGTGCAAAATTGCAATCTAGCCTATAACAGGGAACTTAAATGTAGTGGGGGGGGGGGGGGCATCTTGGTTAAAACAACCAGTTTTAATGCAAATTCAGTAGAATAAATTAAAGTCCTACTCACAAATAAGTCAAGAATGTCTTTTTTTTTTAAAGAGCTTCCCTGGTTGTGACTATACAAAATGTTTATATTTATGATTGTATATGATACAGTTTGGATTAATTACTCTCAATTTCTGATTAATTCCCATAAATTCTTACATTTCTAACTTGGAATATTTCCAAAGTTTCCTAGCTTTAATTTCTGTGGAAAGCATGGGCTGTTATTTAAAATTGATTGTATCATTTCAATATTAAAAGCATAAATAGAATGGTTTGACTTTAGATTTGTGAAATTATGCTACATAAAACATACCTGCTCAAAACAAAAACAGCATACAAACTGAATAAAAATGTAAATTCACTCTGACAGTAGGTTACGATCATGGTACAGCAGCGGTTTCTTTGGGTACCACTGTACACAAATCAGTGCTGTGCCTTATAAACACTATTTTAAAAGCATTGTACAGAGTTAAGAGAAAAATAATAGGTCATCAAAAAACAGAATAATTCCCTTAAGAGATGCATTCTTATAAATCCCCACCTCTAATTCAATATTTAGATTTTTCTTTCAGTATTTTGAGTATTGCGAACAGTGGTGTGCCTGGTACCGTATTTTTAGAATTTATTTTAAATAAATGTTTTTTTTCTATTCATTAAAGAATCAACAAAAAAGCTTTCATAAATATATTAAAAGGTTAGTTCACCCAAAAATGATATTGATGTCATTATTAACTCACCCTAATGTTGTTCCACACCTGTAAGACCTCCGTTCATCTTCGGAACACAGTTTAAGATATTTTATATTTAGTCCGAGAGCGTATCTAAGTGTATGCACAGTATACTGTCCATGTCCAGAAAGGGAATAAAAACATCATCAAAGTAGTCCATATGTGACATCAGTTAATTAGAATCTCTTGAAGCACCGAAAATACATTTTGGTCCAAAAATAGCAAAAATTACGACTTTATTCAGCATTGTCTTCCCTTCCGCGTTTGTTTTCAAACCTCAAATAAAGACTTCAACGGTCATGAATCAGCTTATTGATTCATGATTTGGATCGCGTGTCAAACTGCAAAACTGCTGAAATCACGTGACTTTGACGAGGTTTGAAAACAAACGCGGAAGAGAAGACAATGCTGAATAAAGTCTTTGTTTTTGCTATTTTTGGACCAAAATGCGTTTTCGATGCTTTAAGAAATTCTAATCAACTAACTGATGTCACATATGGACTACTTTCTGGACATGGACAGTATAGTGTGCATACACTTAGATACGCTCTCGGACTTTAAATAAAATATCTTAAACTGTGTTCTGAAGATGAACGGAGGTCTTACGTGTGTGGAACGACATTAGGGTGAGTCATTAATGACATCAATTTCATTTTTGGGTGAACTAACCCTTTAGCAGAACAACAGTCCATTTCTTGAGCACCAAATCAGTATATTAGATCATGTGAGGCTTAAGACATTTAAAAGGTAAAATTTAACCATCTTAATATTATTGAATGTAAACAGTGAATATTGTTTCATAAATTGCTGCTCTTTTTATCCACTAAGCCAAGAGATATCCTGTGTGGAGCTGCAGACGAGGTGTTGGCCGTACTGAAGAATGACAAGATGAGAGACAAAGAGAGGAGGAGGGAGGTGGAGCAGTTGCTGGGGCCTACAGATGACACGCGCTACCACGTCCTGGTCAATCTGGGCAAGAAGATCTCTGACTATGGTGGAGACAAAGAGCTCCAGAATATGGGTAAATATTTTGGGTCCAACCCGGGTCCAAATTCCTCATCAAGATGTTAAGCCAGGTCACATTTCAGCTTTTCTCTTTTTGTAGATGACAACATTGATGAAACCTATGGAGTCAATGTGCAATTTGAGTCAGATGAGGAGGTGAGCTTCTACATGCTGGTTGTTTGTGGGTAGATTGTGTTTTGGGGCTCGTGAGGTGGTATTAAATGTGCATTTTGTTCAACTGTAGGAGGGCGATGAGGATCAGTACGGAGAGGTTCGGGATGAAGGCTCTGATGACAGCGAGGGAGAGGAGGCAGATGAAAGCAGCACCCTGACTGCCAATGTAAGTGTCTCATGTGTTTCTGTACATGTTGTCATATAGCAAGGGTTCTCAACCAGAGGACCCACTAGGGAGTAAAAAATTAATATAGAGTTAAACAACCAGCATGCTCTCTTCTCCATAGCTGGGCAACACGGGTGACGTAATGATGACCAAAAAGAAAGATCTTCATCCGCGAGACATCGATGCCTTCTGGCTTCAGCGACAGCTCAGCCGCTTCTACAATGATGCCATAGTTTCTCAGAAGAAAGCAGATGAAGTCTTGGAGATCCTTAAAGTAAGAAATACTTTGGAATGATCATGTCCTTGCAGACTTTGTTTGTATGTCTTCCTGTGTGACTGATTTTTTTCTTCCCTGTGATTAGACTGCCAGTGATGATAGAGAGTGTGAGAACCAGTTGGTGTTGCTTTTGGGCTTCAACACATTCGACTTCATCAAGGTGCTCCGGCAGCACAGACGCATGAGTAAGTAGATCACAAAGGTCAAGTTTAAAATGATTGTGATTTTTGAGAATATTCCAGCAATATGACTTATTGTGAATGGTTTAAAGGTTTGCAAGATTTTTAGAAACATTGTTTCATGTTGCTTTTTTTCTTGCCTTATCTAGTCCTCTACTGCACTATGTTGGCCAGCGCTCAAAGTGAGGCTGAGAAGGAAAAGATCATGAATAAAATGGAAGCTGATCAGGATCTTTCCAAAGTTCTTTACCAGCTGCAGGAGACTGAGAAAGAGGACATCATCAGGGTCAGAACTTCCCCTCCTTTTTAGTTGGTTTAGCTGAGTGTCAGATTGTTGTGCTTTTAAAAGAAAGAAGAATATCCATCAGTAAGCTAATAATCTTTTGTTTCCTTGCAGGAGGAGCGATCTCGCCGTGAGAGAGTGAGGAAGTCTCGTGTGGATGATCTGGAGTCTATGGACATTGATCATGGAGAGGTAAACCATCTATTGTTTCAAACCAGAGTTTACAATGTTCCTGATATTTTAATTAGGGCCGGGACTTTAACGCGTTAATTAAGATTAATTAACTACGGGACTTTAACGCGTTAATTAATTACGCAAAAAAAAAAAAAAAAACGTTTTTCAATGAATGAGTTTCGACGGACCGATTATACTGGAACACCAACTAGCGCTCACGACGAGTCACGACAACAACAAACCAGTGTGAACATGAACGAAGAAGCTGATGAGACTGCATTGCTTGGCCCCGTGGATGGGAAATTTTGTTTTAAAGAACGAAAGGATGGAAGCGTCGACAAGAGCATGGCTGTGTGCAGGCTAACGTTATACAACAGGGGTGTCCAAAGTCGGTCCTGGAGGGCCACTGTCCTGCAGAGTTTAGCTCCATCTTGCCTCAACACACTGCTAAAGTTTCTAGTATGCCTAATAAGACCTTAATTAGCTGGTACAGGTGTGTTTAATTGGGGTTAGAGCTAAACTCCGCAGGACAGTGGCCCTCCAGGAGCAGGATTGGACACCCCTGCTATACAGCAAGGAATTAGCGTATCACCACAGCATAAATATCACAAATATGCTTTTGCTAAACTTAATGGCAAACATTGCACTGGTCTGCTGGACTGAAATAAATAAACAATATTTTGTTGATTAAGCTTATGTATACAGTCATTATTCAATAGTATACTAAAAATCCATGTGAAAAATTACTTCTCATTGTTCCAGGTCAAATATTTATATGCAATTAAAATGCGATTAATTTTGATTAATTAATTACAAAGCCTCTAATTTATTAGATTAATTTTTTTAATCGAGTCCCGGCCCTAATTTTAATTTGACCCTCACTCCTAATGTTCATTTTATGATTTTATTTTTTTGTTATCTTTTTCTCTAGCCTGTGGCCTCGAAGCAACTCCTAGATCTGGAAGATCTGGCCTTCTCCCAGGGCAGTCACTTCATGGCCAACAAGCGTTGCCAACTGCCCGACGGCTCCTTCCGCAAACAGAGGAAGGGCTACGAGGAGGTTCATGTGCCTGCTCTCAAACCCAAACCTTTTGGTGATGATGAGGTATTTTTTTATTTATTATTATTTTTAAGTGGATCGAAATTGTTTGTTCAGGAAATTATGTATGATTGTTTAGTTATTGCATTAAATTGCCACACAAAAATTCACTACTGTTTAATGTTTTGCAGTTAAAAGAAAAGAAAAAAATGATCTTATGCTAGCCAATGTTGTATTTACTTAATTTAAATACAGTAACAACATGAATATGGTGAAATCCTTGCTCAATAAAATGTATATATTTTTGAAATCTTACTGACACATTATTTTTTTTATTTTTTTATTTTAAGTAGTATAGCTTTTTTTTTAATTATTGGTTAATGCTATATATTTTCACTTCTTTCTCAGAAGTTTCACCTCTTTTCTCTCACAGACATTGTTGGCTATTGAGAAGCTGCCTAAATATGCTCAAGCTGGATTTGAAGGATTCAAAACCCTGAATCGCATTCAGAGTAAACTCTTTAAAACTACCATGGAGACAGATGAGAACCTACTGGTTTGCGCTCCAACGGTTAGTCTACTGAAAAAGCTTCAACAGTCCAGGCACTGACCTAAAATATAAATTACAGTTGAGAATATAATAATAAATATGATGCAATAAAGAACTTAAATATAAAAAAAGTTTTATAATTAATTGAAAATTTGACCTTAAGGACATTCAGAGATTTGTTTTTCATCTCTTATCTGTAGGGTGCTGGAAAAACTAATGTTGCTCTCATGGCAATGCTCAGAGAAATTGGAAAGCATATTAACATGGATGGCACCATCAATGTTGATGATTTTAAAATCATCTACATCGCTCCCATGCGCTCACTGGTACAGGAGATGGTGGGCAGCTTTGGCAAGGTAGGAGTACTCCGTTTGAGAGAGAGAAATAACCCTTTTCCCCATAATGTCCTGTATTTCTTCTTAATCTTATCTTTTGAAAGGCAATGGAGGGAAAATGAAATGTGTTAATCACATTTTTGTGCCTTTTAAATTAGTAGCTCTAAATAGAATTATATAAAGTACTAAATGTCCCTACAACATTTATTGCTTTGTTTGTAGCGCTTGGCTAGTTATGGCATCACTGTTTCTGAGCTGACCGGAGACCATCAGCTGTGTAAGGAGGAAATAAACGCCACCCAGATTATAGTGTGCACCCCAGAGAAATGGGACATCATCACAAGGAAAGGAGGGGAGCGCACATATACGCAGCTTGTGCGCCTTATGATTATTGTAAGTAATCTAGTAGTCCCAGATTCCCTTTTCAAAGATTGTTCATATTTTTCAAGTTAACATGTTCTGTCATACAGGATGAGATCCACTTGCTGCATGACGACCGTGGACCCGTCCTGGAGTCCCTGATAGCTCGAACCATTCGCAATGTGGAGCTGACACAGGAAGATGTGAGGCTCATCGGCCTCAGTGCCACGCTACCCAACTACGAGGATGTGGCGAACTGCCTTCGTGTCGATACATCCAAGGGACTTTTCTATTTCGACAACAGGTGAGAATGAGAGACTGCTTCAGAGGAGAAATGGGAAATGGTCTTCGTTTTTGTGTAATAAAGTGCACATGTTGGGTGTTTTACTTTTGTAGTTTCCGACCTGTGCCTCTGGAACAAACCTATGTAGGAATTACAGAGAAGAAGGCCATCAAGCGCTTTCAGATTATGAATGAGATTGTCTATGAGAAGATCATGGAACATGCTGGAAAGAATCAGGTGAAGCTGAGCACAATAACTAGTTCTTTCTCCTCAAATGTATTCTACTGTTTGTTCAGTTACTAACATGCTCCTGTTTCTTAGGTGTTGGTGTTTGTGCACTCAAGAAAGGAGACCGGAAAGACGGCCCGTGCGATCAGGGACATGTGTTTGGAGAAGGACACCCTGGGGTTGTTCCTGAGAGAGGGTTCGGCCTCCACTGAGGTTTTGAGGACTGAAGCCGAACAGTGCAAGGTCAGCTCATAACTACCATGAAAGTGCTGCACATAAGATACCTCAAATAAATCTCAAACTAATTTACACTTGAAACAAGACCCACACAGAATCTGAACATGTCATTCAAAGCTAAATCTTAGCATATTCATTTTATTAAACATTTTTTATTCATTTATTAGTGGTACCAAACTGAATATGTCAAAAAATGATTATAGTTTAATTATAACAAATTACATATATAAAAAATATTATATAAATATATATACCGTATTTTCCAGACTATAAGTCGCACTTTTTTTCATAGTTTGGCTGGTCCTGCGACTTATAGTCAGGTGCGACTTGTATATCAAATTTAATTCATACTGACTGACAAGAATAAACATATAGCCGCGAGAATGCGCTCTATGCTGCTCCTGTAGCCTAATATTTACTTATACACAACAACTTAGAAAGACTGAACACAAACAAAATGCTCCCATAAAGAAAATCTTATTCTGCAAAATACAAACGGCATGTAGTAAAACATGCAGCGGAGAACGATTCTCACAGCGTTCGTCTCGCGCGGCAGAGCCTCTCCCGGCAGAGAGTTCAAGCCTCTGTGGACTCGTTCCTTCAGCTCTGGCCATCTTGCTTACAGTCCGCAAGTAGATTTCTTTTTCTTCTTCATCACAATTAAAGTAACCTCTGCTTTTCGCCAGTCCCTTACAAGTTTCTCACTCACTTCAAACTTTCTTTCTTCTGCTCGGGTTATGCAGTGAAGCGGGCACGAGCGAGTGCACGCGAGCAGGTGGTCGCATGCACGCGCGGGTGCTCGCGTGCTTGCATTCGCGCGGCTCCAGCTCTGCCCTAATGCGACTTATAGTCCAGTGCGACTTATATATGTTTTTTTCCGCGTCATGACGCATTTTTTGACTGATGCGACTTATACTCCGGAGCGACTTATAGTCCGGAAAATACGGTATATTTATTTTATTCCTCCCATGTGGCTCAGATTGGAAATGACCCATGAATGTGTCAGCAGGAAGAAAAAAATCAGGGAAAATCAGATATGAATTGGATGCCTGCATTTGCCTCAGCCATGTAAATGGACAAACTTGAAATTCCCATCAATGCGAGTCATAAATTATTGACAATGTATGAAAATTTGCGAATTTTGCAAGTGACGTCAATTCCGGTGGACACCAAAAGTGATTTAAGTGACTCTTCAATGGTGCCATAGAGGACAGCCTCAATCCATTGTTTTGCTGACTTTTAAAGCAGTGTTTGACAGTGACCATTTCACTTGCATGTATGACTAAAAATAGATGCGTACAAACTGTAAAAATAATTTTTGAGCACGAGCAAATACAAAATCCCTGCAGATCAGTTTTCTTAAATGTAATATCAATATCATATCAAGGTCTTCAATACCTTGAATTGTATAACAAGCATCTTAATGATCATTTTAAGGCATCTTTGGGGATGGAAAAAAATATATTGCGATACTGGCAAATATATATATATATATATATATATATATATATATATATATATATATATATATATATATATATATATATATATATGTGATTAATGATATATCATTATGGGTCACTTTTAAAAGATATAAACTGGTCGTCAAAAAAGTGGATATTGTCAACAAATCAGAATAAGGCATCAAGACCTACTGTGTAAATGCAGCCTAACCGAACACGCATTTATTGTATGCTGATTTTAGTTTTTGTTTGTTTTGTTTTGTTTTTGACAGAACCTGGAGCTGAAGGATCTTTTGCCATATGGTTTTGCTATTCACCATGCTGGAATGACCAGAGTGGACAGAACGCTGGTAGAGGATCTGTTTGCTGACCGCCACATCCAGGTTTGTGTGTAACATTCAGTAATGTCAAGAACATTTTGGATTATTTCATATTCTAAAATACAGAAGACTGAACATGAATGTGTTTCGTAGGTATTGGTGTCCACAGCCACTCTGGCCTGGGGTGTAAACTTGCCAGCACACACTGTCATAATCAAAGGCACACAGGTGTACAGCCCAGAGAAAGGCAGATGGACGGAGCTGGGAGCCCTGGACATCCTACAGGTCAGTAGTTTGTCCACATCTACTTTGTGTTTCAATAAGTTAAATAAATCACAAGTAACAGCTTGATTTCCACTCAACTTTGTGATGCAGATGCTGGGTCGTGCTGGAAGGCCGCAGTATGACTCTAAAGGAGAGGGTATTCTGATCACTTCTCATGGAGAGCTGCAGTATTACCTGTCCCTGCTCAATCAGCAGCTGCCCATCGAGAGCCAGATGGTGGCCAAACTGCCGGACATGCTTAATGCAGAGATAGTGTTGGGCAACGTGCAGAGTGTCAAGGTGAGTCTGAATGTAGTGTTTAAATTTCATAATTCAGACAAATTTTAGTGTTTTTGTTTAAACATTTTATGTATGGTCAATTTAAGAAGGTTTAACTTATGAACTTACTATATTGTGTAAAATGAAAATTAAATGTGATGATATAAAGACCACAACATTACAATAAATTATACAAAATTATCTTGTCATTTCATTGAAGCATATTCAAATATTTTTTTCTTAAGTTGATTTGTTTACTTTATTGCACATCCTAATATAAAAAATTAAAAAGGCATTTATATTGATAAAATATTTAGGTTTTATTATGCTGAAAATAATTAGTATTTTTTTCCAAAAAGTAAAGCATTTTACTCAAGACTTTGTTTTAAGTTTAAATTGTTACATTGAAATTACATAGTTTTGCATATGCCTTATTAGGGCCCAAGCCCTGAAAGGGCGCAGAGCCCTATTGTTCTTCTAAGGACAATTTAGCTTTTTCGACTATTCGGGCACTTTCGGGGCCCTTATCATGCTCGAAAACTCTTGAAACTTTGCACACACATCGGAATCTGCGGCCATCAGGGTCGGACCAAAGCTGGTACCTGGGCGTGGCAGGGGGGCTCGACAGCGCCCCCTAAAGTGGGGTCTGAAAACATGGTCTATAAATCAAACACACTTGCACGTACATATATGAAACTCGGTACACATATAGAGCTCATGGGGTTAAACAACTTTCGTGCTCTAAGTTATGCGTCAGCCCAACAGGAAGTGAGCTATTATGGGTTGTTCGGAAAACGCATGCTCTGGAATTTGCGATACTCCTCCTAGACGATTCACCCGATCAGCACCAAACTCGGTCAGCATGAAGTCAAGACACTGAGGATGCTAAATTGCGAGCAACTTTTTGATATCTCAAACGGTTAGGCTGTGGCGAGGAGACGAATTTATGGCGAGAAAAGGGAAACAGGAAGTGTGTTATAACTTTTGCATTCATTAATTCATTTTGATTAAACTTCAGCTGTGTGTTCGTTGTAAGAGGCCGATCACATGGATATGACTTTTGTGAGTCAAAGTTATAGCGCCACCAACTGGCAGCAGGAAGTGTGTCACTTTCAAAATGCTTTGAAATCACCATCTTATTTTTACCCGATTTACTTCAAACTTCATCAGTATAATGTCAAAACATAGCAGATATAAAGCTGGTAAGCACTTCCTGATATTGTATATACTGTTGCCACAGCAACACATCAAACTATAACATTCTTTTTCGCTGCTTTTGAGACTCTTAAAATGCTTCAAATTACATGAAACTCAACACACACATCAGACATGCTGTCCAGTAGATAAGGGCAAAGACTTAAAAACGGGCATGGTGGAGGAGCTCAGTAGCGCCATCTTTTGACAAAAGTAATGCAATCTTTTGTCAAAAGTGGGGGGGTTAGTTTTATCTTCAGTCACCAAACTCTGTATATATATTGTTCTCTTTGAGCCGAACAACTTTCTAATTTACAGTCATTAGCTCCGACGAACAGGAACTCAGATATTTAGGGCTTAAGGTGTGAGGACCTTATTGTAATTGCTCAAACCATCATTTTTCTACATTACATTTTTGAGGGCCTAAACACGCATGAAAACTCATGAAACTTTGCACACGCATCAGAAGTGGTGAAAACATACATCTGATATGGGTTTCAGAATTAGGTGTGGCAAAATGGCTCGATAGCGCCACCTACAAAATTTAAATTAAGCGTCATTCGTGCTACGTTTCATGTATGAGTATGAAAATTCGTTAGACGCATTCAACAGCCCAATACCTACAAAAAAGACCCAAGGCGCCAAATCTGAAAAACCAACAGGAACTGAGATATTTTGAATTTTCTTTGGTAAATTGGTGCAGTTTTTGCCATTGCCAGACGTTGTACTTTAACAAACTCCTCCTAGAGATTGAATCATAACAACATCGTATTTGAATAGTCCAATCTAAAGGCCTTTGTGGTGTTAAATTGGGAAGATCTTGAGTTTTCCCTGAAGGGTGTGTCCGTGGCGGCCTCACAAATGTTGATGTTTCGCCATGACACAGGAATTTGTTGTACCTCAAGCATACAATGTCCGATCTGCCTCAAACTTCACATGTTTGACAAGAGTCCTGGCCTGAAGACATCTACATTCCAATATTCAGTCAAAGTTATAGCGCCACCAACTGGCAGCAGGATGTGTCACTTTTTGAAAAAAATTTGAATCACTGTCTTACTTTTACTCGATTTACTTCAAACTTCATCAGTATAATGTGAAAACATGACAGATATAGACATACAAATGGATTCCTGATATTTTATATACTGTTGCTATGGCAAAGTGTCAGTTTAATTATCTTTTTGGGTGTTTTTGAGACTTAGCATGCTTGAAATTACTAACAGACTACTAAACTCGCCAATAGCGTGCCAGGTGAATAAGTTAGTCTGTGATTTGTTCCCGCAAAAGTGTAACAGAAGCAGTAGAAATTAATGTACGGGTTTTCAGACTGTGTTGCAGGGCGAAGTCAAATCGCTGGCAGATCAGGCTGGGTTTACCCAGTCAGTCTAAGTAAATTTTATAATAAAGTTTATAATAAACTTCCATAAAATTTAGATGCGCATCTTACTCTTACCTGACACTAATATTAAAATCATTGCTGCAGTTTCTGTGATTTGGCTCCAATTGGTAATTTTGTAATTAAAATGTTTTATTGGATGCTACAAATAATGAAATGAAAGCATGCTTAATTGCATAAGATTGTAAATAGCTAAGGTAGGTCAAAAACACATGAAGAGAAGTGTTAGGATAATACAATATGACCATTCGGACGGTATTCTGCGCTCATTTGAAATTGATGTGATATCATCTGACATGAAATTGATTAATTAAATTTAATTGATCTCATAGATGTGACTGTTGTGGTTCGTAGTCATAGCAGCACCAACTGCTGCAGTTAATGTGGTGAATCCAACTTCATTTGTAGGGCACTAACAATATAGTTTTATATAATTAGTTTAATAATTGTGTTAATAAAATAAAAAGACCATGAATTAAATACTGGCCTTCTGGACTTACAAAATTTTGAGCTGCAAAAGATAACTTTGCACATATTTGAAAATTACCTATTATATCATATTACATTAGAATTCATCTATATTTAAATTACATCATGGGTGTGGCTTGTGGTCATAGCGGCACCAGCTGCTACGGTAAATGTGGCATATTTGAGCAATTTTAAAATATTCTCCTGTTTAAATGCATATTACCTGTCTTGCACAATTTGCCTGAAGCCACCGGGGTGGTGGTGCCACCGGCTTGGGCCCGTCATCGCTGCTCGCAGCTTTAATATTAGTATTATTAGTATAAGCTCAGCATCTGTTGCAGGGTTTGATCATCAGTTTTGTCATCGTTTTCAGGATGCTGTAAATTGGTTAGGTTACACTTACTTGTATGTACGGATGTTGCGGAACCCCACTCTATATGGCGTCTCCCATGACGACCGCAGCATTGACCCACTCCTGGAGCGACGCAGGATGGACTTGGTGCACACAGCAGCCACTGTCCTGGAGAAGAACAACCTTGTCAAATACGACAAGAGATCTGGCAACTTTCAGGTAGACATTTTGTCTCATTAACCCCCCCCTTTCTGAACATCTCTAGGCATTTCCAGATGATTTATATGGTCAATGCTGAGATTGTACCAGCTTGAAATCCCCAACCCAGGATAATGAACGCATCAATTACACTTTAAAATGACAGCAACAGATGTCTGTGTTGTGTTTTAGGTGACAGACTTGGGCCGCATCGCAAGTCATTTTTACATCACCCACGAGTCCATAATGACATACAACCAGCTGCTGAAGCCCACATTGAGTGAGATTGAGCTCTTCAGGGTGTTCTCGCTGTCCTCTGAGTTCAGAAACATTAATGTCAGAGAGGTATGTGTCTTGTCTAATTAAACCAGCTGAAACATATGAACAGACTTCTACCTCTTGAATCCTAAAGACAGGATTAAGTGGAGAATGACAGCACTAACATGGTTGTTACATTCTGATTTACAGGAAGAAAAACTTGAGCTTCAGAAACTGCTCGAGAGAGTCCCTATTCCAGTGAAGGAAAGCATTGAAGAGCCCAGTGCAAAGGTAAATGAATGTAGAAGAATTTATATATTATAGAATATACAATCATATGATTGTCTCCTAAATTTAATGTTATGTCTTTCTCAGATAAATGTGCTGCTGCAGGCATACATATCTCAGCTTAAACTGGAGGGCTTCGCTCTCATGGCTGACATGGTCTATGTGACGCAGGTGAGTGTTTAGTAAAAATGTTTTGTAACACAAAGGTGTGTTTCATAAAGGACATTTTTATTTCAAAATCAGATTTAACATTCCGTTTGAATCTACAGAGTGCTGGCAGGCTGATGAGGGCCATCTTTGAGATTGTTTTGAGCAGAGGCTGGGCCCAACTTACTGACAAGACTTTGAACCTTTGCAAGATGATCGACAAAAGGATGTGAGTTGTCATGATGCTGATTTCACCAAGCATAAATGTATTGTTTATCTTCCAGTGTGATGTTATGCTATTGGCTTTTTTCCATCAAGGTGGCAGTCAATGTCTCCCTTGCGTCAGTTCCGCAAGCTTCCAGAGGAGGTCATCAAAAAGATTGAAAAGAAAAACTTCCCCTTTGAGCGCCTCTATGACCTGAACCACAATGAAATTGGTGAATAGTGTTTAATACACTAATACTCAAGGATTGTCAATATATATCCAAATGCCATTTTATAAAATTTTCTCATGAACTGAGCTTTTTATCCATTTCAGGTGAGTTGATTCGCATGCCAAAGATGGGGAAAACCATTCATAAGTATGTCCATCAGTTCCCTAAACTGGACCTGGCAGTTCATCTGCAGCCTATCACACGCTCCACTCTGAAAGTGGAACTCACAATCACACCAGATTTCCAGTGGGATGACAAGGTCAGTCCAAAAAAAGATCAGCATATAGATTAATATTGATACAAATAATAGTAGTGTGTGTGTGTATATATATATATATATATATATAATGTTATATATAATAAAATAATAGTAGTGTGTGTATGTGTGTGTATATATATATATATATATATATTAGGGCCGGGACTCGATTAAAAAAATTAATCTAATTAATTAGAGGCTTTGTAATTAATTAATCGAAATTAATCGCATTTTAATCGCATATAAATATTTGACCTGAGAACAATGAGAAGTAATTTTTCACATGTATTTTTAGCATACCATTGAATAATGACTGAATACATAAGCTTAATCAACAAAATATTGTTTATTTATTTCAGTCCAGACCAGTGCAATGTTTGCCATTAAGTGTAGCAAAAGCATATTTGTGATATTTGAGGCTCGATGTGCTGCGGTGATACACAAATTCCTTGTTGTATAGCTTGCACACAACCCTGCTCTTGACGACGCTTCCATTCTTTCGTTTTTTTAAAACAAAATTTCCCATCCACGGGGCCAAGCAAAGCAGTCTCATCAGCTTCTCCGCTCATGTTCACTCATGCCCTGCGTCTCAATCAGCCGTCTAGTTCCCTAGTCAGGGCACTGATCAAGACATAAGTCAATGGGCCGACTCCCTGATCAGTGCCCTGACTACTGAACTAGGGAGCTGAGTGAGACGCACCCAAGGTTTGTTGTTGTCTTGACTCCGGAGCGCTAGTTGGTGTTCCAGTATAATCGGTCTGTCGAAACTGATTCATTGAAAAACGTTCCGCGGTGCAAAAATAAATGCGGTTAAATTTTTTTATTTTTTTGCGTAATTAATCTTAATTAACGCGTTAAAGTCCCGGCCCTAATATATATATAATATAGTGCTGGGAGGGGTGTGGAGCATGGAGTGGACCACGGTGTACTGTGGAGCTTACAGAGACTTCCACCATCAGCTCTTTTTTTCTGTTCAGAAAAGCTTTTAACTGTTAGGTGTTGGTTGATTGTTTGTATTAATCTACATTTGTACTTTTTTTTTTTTCTTACTTTTTTTTCCATTGTTGCACTTTGAGATTCTCAGGAATGAAAAATGCGTTATAAATTAAATCTAGTGTGTATGTGTGTATGTATGTATGTATATATATATATATATATATATATGCACATATATCCTGCATGCACACTAAACACACTAAATGTTGGCTTCTTCCAGATACATGGCTCATCTGAGGCCTTCTGGATCTTAGTGGAGGATGTGGACAGTGAGGTCGTCCTTCACCATGAGTACTTCCTCCTGAAGGCCAAGTACGCTCAGGATGAACATCTTGTGACTTTCTTTGTGCCCGTGTTTGAGCCACTGCCTCCGCAGTACTTCATTCGCATAGCTTCAGACCGCTGGCTATGTATGTTTTTTTTTATTTATACTTGCTACTGAATTTACTTTTGACAACAAACTAACTTTTTAATACTGCAGAAAATATTGCTAAACCTTATATTTAAAATGATAATTCACTCTGGCATTGATGTAGTGACTAAAATCCATAAATGTAAAATGGAGTGGTTGAGGTATTGCAGTAGTAGAATGTTTCTCCCAAAGTCTGATTTCTCGCTCTCTCTCAAGCATGTGAGACGCAGCTGCCGGTTTCATTTCGTCACCTAATCCTGCCTGAGAAATATCCTCCTCCCACTGAGCTGCTGGACCTGCAGCCTTTGCCTGTGTCCGCTCTAAGAAACGGGGCCTTCGAGAGCCTCTACCAGAAGTTTCCCTTTTTCAACCCAATCCAGACCCAAGGTGCCTGCCCGTGTAAACCCTCCAATATGCTGTCAAACTTGATAGAAATCTTCCTTCTAAATGAAACTTCTTGTTTTCAGTGTTCAATGCGGTGTACAACAGCGACGACAACGTCTTTGTTGGAGCCCCCACGGGCAGCGGAAAGACCATATGTGCAGAGTTTGCCATTCTTAGGATGCTCCTACACAACTCAGAGGGCCGCTGTGTCTACATTACACCCATGGAGGCTCTGGCTGAACAGGTACAGCCACACTTGTCTGCCTTTATGGAAATAAATGTAATAATGTAAAAGTGTCTGTAGTTCGACTTAAGATAAATCTAAGAAATTGTTGAAACAAGGATGTGAATGTCATGATTCAGACATAATTTTTTTGGGCAGGTCTTTATTGACTGGCACCAGAAGTTCCAGGATACTTTGAATAAGAAGGTTGTCTTACTCACCGGTGAGACAAGCACTGACTTAAAGCTGCTGGGTAAAGGTGACATCATCGTCAGCACCCCAGACAAGTGGGACATTCTTTCCCGTCGCTGGAAACAGAGGAAGAACGTGCAGAACGTTAGCCTCTTCATTATTGACGAGGTTCATCTCATTGGAGGTGACAACGGAGTAAGTGTTGTTTTTATTCTAATTCCTAAGGATCAAGAATGAGCTGTTAGTTCCTTAGAGATCATTGTTTTGGTTGTTTGAATCCTTTATTTCTTATTTCTGGGTATCTCTTGTAGCCTGTGTTGGAGGTGATTTGTTCCAGAATGAGGTACATCTCCTCTCAGATCGAGCGGCCCATCCGTATCGTGGCCCTCAGCTCTTCTCTGTCCAATGCTAAAGATGTGGCCCACTGGCTCGGCTGCAGCACCACAGCCACCTTCAACTTCCATCCCAATGTCAGGCCAGTTCCTCTGGAGCTTCACATCCAGGTCAGTCTGAAGCTCTCTGTAACTTAATTTCATCTACATTAGAGCTGCAACTAACGATTCTTTTTTCTGTCGACTAATCTAACAATTATTATTTTTCCAGATAATTCGACTAATCTAACGAATCATTTTTTTACCCTTTGAAATTTTTCAAAATTCTGTGGCACCCCCTCGCATAAGTTACGCTAGAGGTGTAACTGTACAGATTGCTCACGGTTTGCTTTGTATCACGGTTTTAGGTACACGTTTCAGTACAGTTCGGTATTTACTATGTTCAGGGGAAAAAGGACTACTGTCAAATGAAAATAACTTAAATAGAAGCAGCAGCACAAATAAATACTATTGAGCAAAGATGACAATAAAATAAACAATGCTTTTCAGGTAGGTCTAACATTAGTTTTTAGGTAGAGAAATGGAATAAAGTAATCAAATGTAAAATAACGGCATATTTAACTGTTTAAATTAAAAAATGTATCCTTATTAAACTTACAAAAGCTATTCAATCAAGAGCAGTGAGTGATGTCTTTATCTTTTGTTTGACATTAAACAGACAGCAGTAAAGGCTACTGCCCCTCTAAGACCCAAGGATAGTCGTCGTATTTTCTGTATAAAGTTGACTTAAGGCATATACAGAGTAGGCTATGACATTTTGACATACTTTTTATGTGAGTTTGTCCATTTAAGCACAGGATTTGAAAGAGAACTCAATATTTGAACGCTTTGGGACGAGTGCACAGAGAGAACTTCTCATTCGCGTCTGGCTACACGCGGGGTGATGACGGTGAAAATGACTGCTCATATTCAGACATACGGCAGCCCTCGCTTGCGTTTTAAAAGCTATGTAAATAAAAGTATGCAATAAAACTTGTTTAAGATTTATGGCCGAATGCAACGCACCGAGTGTGTGTGTGTGTGAGTGAGTAAGAGACGCGCAAAAGGGCGGAGAGAGAACTTAAGGAAATGCAGCTGAACGAATATGCGTGCGTCTTTTAAATAGTGTAAAAATTAATGAATGATAAATCAATATGTGGTGGCCGGTGTTGATTATGTGGCGGTCCGCCACAAATTAGTCTGTGTGGGAAACACTGTTTGGCCTCTGTTTAAAGTATTCCCATACTTTTTATATTCGTGGTCTAGGTTTTTGTGACAGAATGGAGAACTTTCTCCATTCCCAGGAGCAGAAGCCAACATTACGCGAGATGAATGTGTGACGCGACGCGCCGACGCATTTCACGAACGTCGGCGTATTTCCGTAGTCGACGTCATCGATGACATCGACGCGTCGTTGCAGCACTAATCTACATGCACAATCCTTACCCTGTTCTTCTGTTTACATTAGAAGTTTTTGTTTAATCCTCTTGACTACATTCCTCTTCCTCAGGGCTTCAACGTGAGTCACACACAGACTCGTCTGCTGTCCATGGCAAAACCTGTGTATCACGCCATAATGAAACACTCCCCATCCAAGCCGGTGCTGGTGTTTGTGCCATCAAGACGCCAGACTCGTCTCACCGCTATTGATATCCTCACCTTCTGTGCTGCTGACGTGGTGCCACAAAGGTGCTGGAAGATCTATATCACATCCATACACTAAATACACTAGCACACACATCTGGAATCTTATCTTCAACCTTGTTTTTGTCACTGCAGGTTCCTACACTCAACCGAGAAGGATCTGGCTCCATTCATGGAGAATCTCTCTGATCCTACACTGAAGGAGACCCTCTCTAACGGGGTAGGGTACCTTCACGAGGGCCTTTCACCTACAGAACGCAGGATTGTGGAGCATCTCTTCATTTCTGGTAAGACACATTAAACCTAATGTTTTAGTTTAACAGTCAATGTATTCGGGCCCGTTTTAATTAATGAAAACATGCCAAAATCATTTTGATGCTTTGTTAGAAAATTAATATTTAGGTTTTTGAGCTGTTTTAGAGCAGTCATGAGCTATAAAGGAATTGAATGAAATCCATTAAAGAGTTAATACTGCAAGTTCTCAGATTATATATATTCTTTTAGATTTCACGTGATGTATGAATATTGAAATAACATTTCTCATTGATGAATTATCTTTTCTTACATCAATGGTTTTGCTGTAGTTCATGTATAATTTGAAATTTCAAAGAATTTCTGATTTTTTTAATATTAAAAAGGATAAATGTAGTAATCAAATTGTAATAACAAAATGACATTGTGTAAACATTTTTCATTCTTATTAATGAGAAGTTAATAATCAAATAAAATATTATTTTAGTTAAAATATAAAGTGAAGACACTTTTACAAGCTCACATTTAATGACTGGCAGTATACTGGATTATCTGGTATAACGGTTTCAATTCCGTGTACAATATGTATTTTTCAAATACTACCATAACAGTACATAACTGAAAGAGTTGGCCACAGTGGTCACAATGGTAGTGTTTTTTGAGCTGTTATATAGACATGTATCAACTTTATACCCTTCCTATGAATGGTTATAACTTTTATGACAACAGTAAATAACCCACATAACTACATTTTCCCCTCTGTCCTTTCATGCTAGGTGCCATTCAGGTGATGGTGGCATCTCGTTCTCTCTGCTGGGGCACTAACATTTCTGCCCATCTGGTGATTGTCATGGACACGCAGTACTACAATGGCAAAATCCATGCGTAAGTATTTTCTCATCCTTAGTGGCCTTAAACGATTGATGTCATCACAATATTTTTACACTGTGCATGTGGATTGCTCATGAATGTCTTTGATGTCTCGGGTTAGATACGTGGACTACCCAATCTATGATGTGCTCCAGATGGTAGGAAAGGCAAACCGCCCTCTCCAGGATGATGAGGGTCGATGTGTCATTATGTGTCAAGGGTCCAAAAAGGTAGAACTTAACACTAAAGACATTTTCTTGAATTAAGATTATGGTTAGTCTCTTGTCTGCTTTGCCGTTGTTGGTTGCCTCTTAATCATTGTGAACATTCTTGTTCTCTAGGACTTCTTCAAGAAGTTCCTTTATGAGCCTCTGCCTGTCGAGTCTCACCTGGATCACTGTCTTCACGACCATTTCAATGCTGAGATCGTCACCAAGACCGTGGAGAACAAACAGGATGCTGTGGACTACTTGACATGGACGTTTCTGTACCGCCGCATGACCCAAAACCCCAACTATTATAACCTGCAGGGTAAGGACCTTTAAATGCCTACAGATCTTCACTACAGCAGGATGAACTTCAGTGTATACCAGTGTAAACTAAAATCTCTTCATGTTCCAGGTATGTCTCATCGTCACCTGTCAGATCATCTGTCTGAGCTGGTGGAAAACACCTTGCAGGATCTGGAACAGTCCAAGTGCATCAGCATCGAGGATGAGATGGATGTGGCCCCTCTGAATCTGGGCATGATTGCAGCCTACTATTACATCAACTACACAACCATCGGTGAGAACTCTCTGTTTAATACTTCTTTTAAAGTTTGCGATAAAACTGAAGTAGCAACAGATACTTACTTCTGTATAAATGTCAATAATGGTTCATTAAAGTCAGGGTCGAGAAATCAATATTGTCATCCCAGCTAGTGTTCGCACAGCCAACATCCTGTTTTAGCTTATTCACCTTGTGTGCATGAAATAGACACGGGCACAGTCAAAACATGCCATAAAAGAAATGCTAATTAAATGTACAATTATTTTCTGTAGCTAAAATGTACAGCGTGGTTGTCTTGCCTGATACATCTCTCATCTTTTTGTCCTCTCTTCAGAGCTGTTCAGTATGTCCCTAAATGCCAAGACAAAGGTCCGTGGCCTCATCGAGATCATCTCCAATGCTGCAGAGTATAAAAACATTCCCATCAGGCACCACGAAGACACCCTGCTGCGGCAGGTAAATAAAACTTTCCATTATTGACTGAGTGTAATGTGAACTCTTAGAACAACCAGACTGCATCAGAGCTCTGTTAACCGCTCTTTGACTTTTGCAGCTGGCTCAGAAAGTGCCTCATAAACTGAACAACCCCAAGTTCAACGACCCTCATGTGAAGACCAACCTACTGCTCCAGGCTCATCTGTCCCGCATGCAACTGAGTGCAGAGCTCCAGTCAGATACTGAAGACATCCTCAGCAAGGTGAGGAGAAACTCTCTGAGCACATAGTGAAAAGGACAACACAATTAATTAAACAAACTTAATTCTTTGATATAATAAAAATAGCATTTGTTTAAAATAGAAATATTTTGCAACATTATGAATGTATTTACTGTCACTTTTAATCAATCTAATGCATCTTTGCTGAAGTAGTTTCTTTTTTTCTTATGGTAGTGACAACAAACAGCAAAAACGAAGAAATGTTGAAATGTTTCTTAAAGTGTAAAAAATTAAAATTGTCATAATTTACTCCCCTTCATAATGTTCCAGACCTGTGTGAGTTTCTTTCTTCTGTTGAACACAAAAATATATATTTTGAAAAATGTTTGTAACCATTTGACAGCACCCAATTCCTACAATGGAAGTCAGTGGCTACTGTCAACGGTTTGATCACCAAAACTCTTCAAGTTATCATTTGTGTTCAACGGAAGAAAGAAAGTGATACAGGTTTGAATGTTTTGAACAGAGTGATGCTACACCTAATGCCAATTTTTAAAAAAAATCTCTTAATATCGGTTTGTCAGTGATGCGTAACATTATCAATGCATTGTAATAACTGTTACAACACTATTTTCTTTACATTAACAGACACCGTAATAAACCATCTACATAATTACGCTTGGTGTTACCATGTCCACAGTTTGTAATAACACAATAACCATAACGAGTTGTTCAATATAAACGTGGGATTATGAATTATATTGAGAACATCATACATAGAAAGCATGCCCTAATTTAATTTACCCTGTAAACTTAGCTGCAGTTCATCGTGAAGCGTTCAAGCGTTTCAAACTACACTCACTTCTGGAGATGCAGCAGGCACTGGTACAGATCTTTATCCTTTATTCAGGAGCAGCTTCTTAGCAAAACCTGCTTTATACTAACCCTCGGTTATAAAGCAGTCTGGTGAGAAATGCTTTGCAGTTCGCGCAGACATTAAAGCATCGACGAAAACAAAACTCAGCCAGAATGACTGTTGTGTTCATTATTACACCCAAGAACAGAACACCACAATCGCTTAAACGCCATTCTGCTCCAGCGTCTCTACTTATGCAACCCTGGACTGTGCTGATGACAGAGCTCGCTCAGGGCGGATCTGAGGTGAAACGCTGCTGTCAATCAACATTCGTGGGAGGGGCGTCAGACAGTGTGATGTCACACGGTCGAACGGCTAGATTTGAGACGGGGGAAAACATAAGATTTAAAAAAAAACTTGATGTATTTTTATCATAAGATGGTTGTGTACAGGCACTGCCAACACACATTTCTATACAATCAGCTTGTAAAAGTGCATGTACCATTATATGACCCCTTTAAACTTTTGACTGGTGGTTTAGGCTTATATATCTACATTTTTCCTCAAATGAATACATAATATTATTCAAATTGAACATATTTTACATAACATTTTGCTGTTTGATTGTTCATGTACAAATTAAATATTTCATAATTCCTACTGCTCTTTTCTTGCCTGTATTTTTAGGCTGTGCGGCTGATCCAGGCGTGTGTGGACGTGCTCTCCAGTAACGGCTGGTTGAGTCCAGCGCTGGCTGCCATGGAGCTGGCTCAGATGGTCACACAAGCAATGTGGTCTAAAGACTCTTACCTCAAACAACTACCCCACTTCACTTCTGAACACATTAAGCGCTGCACAGACAAGGTGAGATTTGGGTCTGAGCAAGGGGGATCATCTACATGGTGAACATTGTCTTGTCTGTCTAAACTCCTTTTGTTGACTCATTTAGGGTGTGGAGAGCATCTTTGACATCATGGAGATGGAAGATGAGGACCGCTCTGGTCTTCTGCAGCTTTCAGATATACAAATGGCTGACGTGGCACGCTTTTGTAACCGATATCCCAATATTGAGCTCTCATATGAAGTGGCTGACAAGGATGACATCAAGAGGTATGAGCTGAAATCAAAATCCAAAGGGCTTCAAATGAAAACTTTCAGTCTTGAATGGGTGTAGAAAATCAGGCATTTTTACCGTTTATCCCTGCTGAAGATATTATTTTCTTGTGCTCACAGTGGAAGTCCAGTGGTTGTCCAAGTGCAGTTGGAACGAGAAGAGGAAGTTACAGGGCCTGTCATTGCTCCTCTGTTCCCACAGGTGAGTGTCTCACATACATATACATACATACACCTACAAAGCTGGGATGCATTATTATTTTTAATCAAAAGAACAGCATTTATTTGAAAAGCAAATATTTAGAAATATTAATTAAAATAAAATTTTACAATCCCCAGACTTATAAATTCTTTAACATCACTTTAAAATAGTTGATATTACTTTGAATTTATTTTAGGGACTTGCAGCAATACTTAATGACTTATTTGTTTGTGCAGAAACGTGAAGAAGGCTGGTGGGTTGTTATTGGAGATCCCAAATCGAACAGCCTCATCTCAATCAAGAGACTAACTCTTCAACAGAAGGCCAAGGTAAGGCCTGCTATGTCCAAGGCAGTAGTAGATTATTCCAGTCTTTTTATGAAAAATGGAGTGGAAGTTAATGATGGTGAGGGTTTTTTCTTCCCACAGGTAAAACTTGACTTTGTGGCACCTGTTGTTGGTGTTCACAACTACACGCTGTACTTCATGAGCGATGCCTACATGGGCTGTGACCAGGAATACAAGTTCAGCACGGACGTTAAGGAGGCTGACAGTGAGGGAGACAGTGACAGTGATTAATCTTAGATTAGTCATAACGGGCCGATAAAGCAGCTTGTGTTTTTATAGATATTTTTGAGCAATATTGTGACTGTTTAATGCATTGTGATTTAATTAAAGAAACATGTACATTGGATATTTTTTGTACTGTTTTATTAAAAGGTCATCCGATGAAACTATGTAATGTACCCATTACATGACAATGGTGTATGACAGAAAATGACAGGCAACAACATAGTCAAAACAATCCCCGTCCACATAGATCTGTGAAAACTAATAAAAAAACACTTTATTATGCTGCCAAGCTAGTAGATAGCATTAAAGACATGACATCGTTTTCACAAATGTATGTTTCTGTAGTTGATACAGAAACCATAACTGTATCCTTTTCAAGAACTAGCACTTTAAATCCAGATTTCAAAAGTTCTTGTTTTCAGGCCCCCAAAACAAGTTTTTAGTTGAAAACAGTGTTGTGTAAACACTCAATTGATTGAGGTATATAAGAAAAACTGCATTAAATAAAGAAATGGCTTTATTCATAGTCAGTGTTCATATATGGGGATTCAGTGAGCTTGTTAGAGCAGAATCTCCAAACACATTGGTGTATGAAGCCTTAAGGTAATGGACGTAGTTTTGCAGGCTGCGGTTGGTGCTGTTCACCTGCTCCAACTGGTTTTTCATGTCTTGAAGTTTACACTGAAATCGTTTCTCCATCTGAAAAATTAAAACAAACTGTTTCTAAAAAGTGCATCTATAAAAGTGTAACATTTAAAGAAAATTCCCAATTGAAGTTAAACCTCTTTAATGCAAAACAATGAGGTTTTTTTTCCAATCCTCAGTTGTTTTTTTTAATTAACTCCATTATCTTTCCAGTGGTTCATAATTACTGGAAAATTTAATTTTGTAGAGATTGATAGGGTCTGTGTCTGTATATTACGTACCAAGATTTGGAGTTTGTTGTACATATTTTTTAACTCTGATGGTTTATTTGAATAGTGAAAATGATGTTATCATGGTTGCTTTTGCAAAGTTTCACTCTACAAAGAGTGATATTCAGCTGCTTCATTCTTTTAGAGAAAAAAAATGTTTCTCAGCCAGAGATTTGAAGAAAAACTTCAAATTTTCCAGAGGGAAATCAGAAATTTCCAGGAGTAAACCCAGGTTTAAAATAACTAAATAAATCTAGAAGCAGCTGTAAAAAAAGATTGCCACTTGCCCCATAGACTTCCATTGTAATTGTTTCTACAACCCCTCTAAAGTGACATGAAGATGGAAATGAACTACATATGAGGAAATTGTATATTTTGCTCACAAAAGCATTGACGTTTTTTCTTCCTCCCACTTTATATTTCCATCACCACTTTTGAGTTTGATTGCAACGCTGCTTCTCGGAGGAACAAAACCTTTGCTAGATAACAGAAAAGTGTTGCAAGCAAATCCAAAGTTTCTTGGGGAAAGCAAATGTTTTAATATACTTTTTCCTCCCATCTCATTTTTTTCAAACATCATGTCCCTTGAGGTCTGTTTTCTTGACAACTTTTTTGCCTGTGGTCTGTTGTAAAACTATTCACTGAGAATTTCACAATATAATCCTGTGATGATTTTAACTGTAATCTTGTGAAAGTTCAGTATTGTGCAATGGAAAGTTTCATCTGAGAACACTTACATCATCTTTGCTGCGGCGCATCTGACCCAGCTCATTTTTAGCCAGGCTCAGCTGGGTCTCTAAATCCAGCTTTTTGGACTGAGCTGAGCGTTCTTTGGACAGGACCCGCTCTAAGCTTTGCTCCACCTGTGAACAAAGCCCCAACATGAAAAGCATGTATACGCTAACCTCACAGGTGTAACAAAATAAGATTCCTGTGAACTGTGTGACCTGTCTGTGCGCCTCCTCCCTGGCCTGCTCCACCTGTCTAGAGAGGGAGTCGCACTCTCGGCTCTTCTCATCCAGGCGCAGCTGTGTGGTGTGGATGGTCTCTTCACGTTTAGCAATAACCTGAAGCAGATCCCTGTTCTGAGTGCTCACATCCTCCATCTTCCTGTGCGCCACCACAAAGAAAGATGGTAAAGAAATATGATGAGACTCAAATGCTGTCTGAGAAATTTAACTAGAAAAGGTTTTGGGCTTCAGCTTTCTTTGTGTTTGGTTTTATGTTAAATTACATTAATATTTTATTTTTTATATATAATTATTTTCTTTTCGGTGATGAAATTTCCTGTTGAGAATGTCATCAATATATTTTGATTTAATTAATAGATAAGGAATAAAGAATATGCATAAATTAAATTTTCATAAGGAAAACAATTAAAGCAGAAGATAAATGTCATCAATATATGTTTGGTTTATCTATAGAAGAAAAGAACATTTAAATGATTTCATAAGTTCTTTTAAATATATTGTTATGTTATGTGCAGCAGACCTGTCAATGTTTTCCATAGAACGTTTCAGCTGCATATTTTCTTCAAGTAGAAATAAGTTCTTCTCCTGGAGGTTCTCTATTTTACAACTCTGCTGCTCCATCTACATGCAAACAGGAAAATAAGTCATGAAAATCTGATTTTATCTTAATATCTGTGGTGTAAATATACACTATATTGCCAAATGTTTTGGGATGTCTGCCTTTACATGCACATAAACTTTAATGACATCCCATCCTTAATCCGTAGGGTTTCATTTGGAGTTGTCCCACCCATTGCAGCTATAACAGCTTCAACCCTTCTGGGAAGGCTTTCCACAAGGTTTAGGAGTGTGTTTAAAGGAAATTTTGACCATTCTTCTAGAAGCACATTTCTGAGGTCAGGCACTGATGTTGCCACAAACTCTATCATCCATGTCTTTATGGACCTTGCTTTATGCAGTCTGTTGCAGTTATGTTGGAACGGGCAGGGGCCATTCCCAAACTGTTACCACAAAATTGGGAGCAGAAAACTGTCCAAAATGTCTTGGTATGCCGAAGCATTAAGAGTTCCTTTCACTGGAAGTAAGGGGCCAAGCCCAACCACTGAAAAACCACCCCACACCATAACCACCTAATGAATGAACTGGGCTTAGTGGGCTAAGTGCTATCAAAGTGTCCCTGCGCGTCAGAGCGATTAAGTGCACGCACTGAGACGAGAGAGGTATGTATGAAATCGTCTTAGTTACGGGAATGACAGTTTAATATGAAAAAACGGTGGAGTATCCCTTTAAGCATGTATTGAATCTGCTCTGTGTTTTTTTTCTGGCCTATGATTTCATGGCTGAGTTGCTGTTGTTCCTAATTGCTTCCACTTTAAAACCCATTCTTTCACAAATGTTTGTAGAAGCAATCTGCATGCCTAGTGCTTGATATTATACACATTTGGCCATGAAAGTGATTGGAAAACCTGAATTCAATGATTTGGAGGGGTGTCCGAAAACTTTTGGTAATGTAGTGTATATGTCCATAAACATCACCTTGCTTCTGAGCTCAGACAGAGTGCTGTTCTGCTCTGCATTTCTTCTGTCCTGGATGTGCATGTTCTCTCTAGCCTCCCTGAGCTCATCGTCCAGGCGCTTCAGAGCTTCCCGCAGCATCTCCATTTCCTTCAGCCGGGCCTGGAGCTGTTTGCGGCCTTGTTCCACTTCTCTTTCCACCTCTGCACGGTCACTTTGTGCTTCCTTCTCTGCCAGCTCAAGCCTCAAAGAGTATTCCTCGGATTCCACACGTGTCTTTTTCAACTGCAAGAAATTTGAAGGGTTAATGTACTATGATTAAATGAAGATTGATTGCAATTAGCCGTAAGGAAGGTATGTTGAAAGCACCTGACTCTTGTAACCCTCTACCAGACTCTCAAAGTCTTTGAGAGAGATCTTCAGCTGCTGGACCTCTGACTGAGAAAAAGACAGCCTGTCTTCTGTGGCTGACAATGTGCTCTAATAGAGAAACAAAAATCACAATGAAAATCAGAGCTTAGATGGGTTTGTATGAAAGAGAAGAGTCTGTACTGAGTCTGAATTGTTGCCTTGAGTCTCTGGTTCTCCATTTTGGTAGCCGTGTTCTCTGAGGTGAGGGAGTGCAGACGGCTGAGAAGCCCCTCTCTCTCAGCACAGGACTTCTGCTCACAACTGCGCAGCTGTTCGCTCAACTCAGTGAGATGACTACACAGAGAAATTTGTTTTTTATATAATAAAACTAAAACTAGGTGGTAAAACATAACTATCTTGTAAACAATGTCACATTGCAAATCTTATCTTAAATGTAAACTTCATTTTCTTTACGCAAAAATAGATTTCGAAATAAAATTACATTTTATTGACAGGCGTTGTGAGATTCACCCAACAACAACAGACCTGTTTTTTAACAAAGGAATTGATGAACTAGTAATTTCAGAAACTCAAAGCTCACCTATGTATAGCAAGCATCATAAATTACTCGTAATCCACATTAAAAAAATAATAAATTATTGACATGAATACTATACTGAGCTTCAGTGAACACTAAAAGCAAGTGAACAAAGAGTCACTGACTTATTTAAAGTGGTGATCTCCAACTCCAGCTGGCTTTTCTCTCTGTTCTGTTTGGCGTAACGTTGCTGAAGTGCCTCTGCATTGGACAGAGCCTCTGCTAACTGAGCCTCCTAAAAGAGACGACAGAAACACATCAGTCAAAGTCTGCACTGCATGGGTCACACTGGCCTACTGCAGAAAATCTAACAATAAGGACATTTGAAGAATTATATCAGCACTTTGTAAACCATTAAGGACAATAGAAACTTTATATGAAGTTTACGAAATCCTGAAGCGCATTTAACAGTTCTTCTGTACACAGTACCTTGTCCAAGAGTTGTGCAGAGAGCTGTGCAGCTGTATTCACACTTTGCTCAGCCCGCTTCCTCTGGTCCTCGAGGACCAGTTTGTGGACGTCTCTGTCTCCTTCACAGTGCTGCTTCAGCTCTCTCATCTGTTCCAGAAGGCCATGAACCTCCTCCTGCTGATGCTGCAGTGTCCCTTCCAGCCTCTGTGCCAAAGTACAGTACAATCTCTGAGTTATATGACTGTAATCAGGTCAATGAAAACCCTGAATACTGAGTACAAATTTAGCTTACCTGGATCTGAGCCCCCAGACGGTTATTTTCAGCTTCTTTCTTGTGCAGCTGGTTCTGCAAGCGACTGCGAGTGGATTCAAGAACCTTGGACAGCTCTCCTGTGGTCCTCAGATGCTCCTGTAACGACAATCACAAAACATCTTCTTAAAAACACTTCCTGTTTTTAAACTCACCAACTTTGATACAAATTTCCTCTATGCAACTATTTTTGATGCAAAAGAGCTATTAAAACGAAAAATAGGAGAAACAGGGATTGGATAGTATTAATATACAATATATTAATAATTACCTTTTCAGTTTCCAAATTCTCAGCTATCTGATTGGCCTCTCTTTCCCGGTTGTTGAGTTTAGTCTCAAGTTTCTAAAAGAGAAAGTAACAATAACTAGTAATCTCTGAAGGCCACACAAAGTTTGGAGGTCTGTAGCTATTGACTCTGCAGAAAGTTGGTGACTTCTGCACATTGTGTGCCTAAGCATGCGCTGACCCCACTCTGTGATTTTATGTGGCCTACGACTTGGCTGAGTTTCAAATTTCTTCCACTGTTATAATACCACTAACAGTTGACCGTAAAATATTTAGTAGTGATGATATATTTAGCACAAATGGACTTACTGCACTGTTGGCAACCTATCATGGTACCACGCTTGAATTCACCGAGCTCCTGACACCCATAACCAAATTATTTAAGGAAAAGAAAACCTCTCTACATTACATTACAGTATTAACTACTGATCAACAGAATATTGTATAATAATATTACAATTCAAAATAATGGTTTTCTATTTTAAAGATGCCCTAGAATAAAAAAAAATTATTGACCTTGCCATAGTGAAATAAGAGTTCAGTACAGGACATCACATACTGTGAGTCTCAAACACCATTGCCTCCTACTTTTTATGTAAATCTCGTGCATGAAAAACACCATGGAAAAATAAGTGATTGTCAACATAACACCAACCGTGACGCAATCGCTGGGATCATTAATATGTTCACCCCCAACATTTGCATATGTCCGAACATGTTCATTGTCAGGCAGAACTGACGGAGCGAATCATCGGGACTGCAGGTAAACAAGCGACACTCGAGGAGAGCAAAAACGGCAGCTCTCATGGACACGTCATGTTCCAGGCTGTGCAGGGGACGTGAGGACTTTTTTACCCTTCCCACAGATAAAAAATGTCAACAGTCATGGTTGATGTCTATTATAAACGGATACCGCAACAATTAAATTAAAAATTGTTTGTTTGTTCAGTCCATTTCAAGCAAGCTTCGCTCAGCGTCTTAAACTAAAGAAAGGGGCAACTATATTCCTGCAAGCGGTAAGTAGTTATTTATCCACTTATTGACTGTTTAAACTATTTCTGATTAAATTGAAAGTGTCTTAGAGAGACAGCATTGTCTAGATAACGCAAGATGCTAGTACAGTACAATATTATTTTGTATTACAGTTCGTCCACTCGATCCTTCTAGCAAACGTCACTTTTTTCACCATATAAGTGAAAACTATAGTCATTTGACAAGGCTATTCATTTTATAAAAATTTATATATTTATATTTTTGATAACTGAAGTAGGCCTATGATGTTTTTGCATGCTTGTATGCATTTCAGAGTACATCACAATCACTGCGTAGCCTACATTGTGACTACCGGTAATTAATGAATATTAATAAATAATTAATAAATAAATACACAATAAATATCGTTGACGAAAAAAGAAAAAAATATATAGTCTAAAATATAGTTTAAAAAATATAAACTTGAACAAAAACCACTGATTTTGGTTTTGTCGGAGGGAAAGAAGAGCGTTTGTGCTTGTGGTTGCCAGATTTCAATCCATGTCATTTAAATCCTCCAATCAGAGCTTTTCTCTGAAAAGAACACTTATACTATCCAATCGACCTTCCGCGATCTCTCTTGAAGCCAATATGGAAGTAATGTGAACTGCAATTCCTCAACTAGCCACTAGAGAATCTCATTGAGCCCAATGTTAAAAGTCCCAACTTTACAGCAGAAAAAAACATGTTTACAGTCTGGTACAAAATGTGTTTTTGGCCTATATGGCTAATTTTGACATTCATGACAACTGTGAGGAGGTGAATTTTTTTATAACTCATTCGTTTACAACTTTACGTTATATAAAGCCTTAAAGTTCTGCATAATTAAGGGCGTGGTTACTTTGAGTGATAGGTGGATAGCCATTTATCCACTGTCTATAGTCATTGCGTCACCTAAACTCCACCCACATCCCGCCTTTTTGCCCATTTTCTGTTATCCGGGAGTGACACACGATGGCGCGCTAGCAAGATGGCAATGCCCAGCTCGCCCCCTAGTTTAAGCTTCAGAACGGCTTATCAGAATCCTATGGGTAACGTCACGGACACTACGTCCTTTTTTTTTTACAGTCTATGATACTATCCGGTGTTTTACCTAAACATGTACAATTTGGCAACCATATGCACACGAGCTCTCTCTCTCTCGCACACGGAGGATCTGAAAACACCAATAAACAAGTAAGCAGAATTTTATCAATCTCCATTTGAGATGTTCTGCTTAAAGTGTCATTCAGTCGGTCTGTGTTCTGTCAGGACTCACGAGCTGCTTCGCTGAACAACTGAACTGCTGTGTGCTGTGAGCTGCTGAAATAAGCCAATCAGGGCAGAGCTCAATATTAATATCCATGACTCTTCCAAATAAGGGGAAAAACAGAGCATTACATCCTAGGGACAATTTGTAAATGGACCTGTAAAACTGTATCTGGCCATTTTTGCACTTAAATAAGCCACATACCC
The DNA here is from genome assembly GCF_024679245.1 of Pseudorasbora parva. Taxonomy (NCBI): domain Eukaryota; kingdom Metazoa; phylum Chordata; class Actinopteri; order Cypriniformes; family Gobionidae; genus Pseudorasbora; species Pseudorasbora parva. The sequence goes on from NC_090184.1 coordinate 24,063,718, forward strand.
TTTATGTAGATATCAGAGAACAATTTAACATATTGTTTCAAATCATTCTAGGGCACCTTTAATATATTTTAAAATAATTTATTTCTGTGATTTTTAGCAGCCATTACTCCAGTCTTCAGTGTCATAAGATCCTTCAAAAATCAATCTAATATCCTAATTTGGTGCTCAAGAAACATTTCTTATTATTATCAATGTTAAAAACTGTGTGAAAACAATGTGGAAACCCTGATATATTTTTTCCAGGTTTTTTGTTGAATAAAGAGTTCAGAAGAACAGCATTTATTTAAAATTGACTATTGCCATCACTTTAGATCAATTTACAGCTACACTGTGTGATATTTTCCCCCATCTAGCGGTGAAAAGGTATATGACCATCCAGTGAATAATAGTTTCTATTCCTCTCAATTCTGATTTTGTTTTAACTCCTACGGTGGCCAGTTTAGTCCAAGATTAACATGGCAATCCCCCTCTTCACATTCAACACGGTGCCATCGAGTGTTAAAACGCGAAAGGCAAGCTTGAATTTACGGGTATGTCCCTCTTTGGCTAATGTACTTTCAAGATGGAGGGGCAACGACCCTATCAACCAGGATTCAAACCCCTCACCTTTATGTATTTTCAATGACATATTATAAACTTACTAGAATACTTTATTACTTGAAAAAAGTAAATATACATTAATGAGCACATATATTTTTGAAAGAACTAAGTGTTTTTAGCTAAGAGTAAACTAAAAAAGTTACAAAGTGTAGCTTTAATGCATAATAAAAAATAAACAAAAAAAACATAAATTTATTAAGCTCACAATGATGTTAAAATTATAAATTATATCAATAATACTCTAAAATAATATACAAAAGTATATTCATTCACAGCAACAACAAAAAAAGTTTTACAAACCCTTTTCTCAGCCTCAGAATCAGCTAGTTTTCTCATTAGCATCTCCCTCTCGTCAGACATCCTCAGAGCATCTGTCTGTGGTGAATAATTTTTTTTGTAAACTATAATACTGCAGACCCAACAGACAACCCAAAAATTAGACAAATTTAATTTACAGGGAGTTTTCATACCTCCCGCCCATGCTGCTCCCTCAAAAGTCGTCTGAGAGTTCGATTTGTGTCCAAAAATGTGTCCAACTTCTGCTCTAGTAGCTCATGTTGACGGCCCAAATGATCAGAGTGTGTCTTTGGCTGTTTTTTGTCCTGAATACACAAAGTGCATGCTTTTCATTAATGTGAACAGATTTCAGAGGTAATTGCAGAGTTTGGAGGTCGTCCACCTTCTTACCTTTTTAAGTTTGCCTATGGTTTCTCTCAAAACTGCAACTTGTTTAGCTGCAGCCTGACCATCTATCTCAGCCTCCACTAGTTTCCTCAGTAGAGTTTCCATCTCAGGGTGAGGAGGTCTGGTTTCTGATCTGTCCACATAAATCACACATTTTAAAGTCAGCATGATGTGACGTACAGTGGTGGCCAAAATTATTAGAACACTTGGCATCTGGGAGTCACCTTATTGGGCCTCATTTATTTTCCAAGTGGACAATGACCCAAACCATTCTTCTAACTATTGCCAAAACTAGTGACTTCAACGATTCAGGCCACAACCTAAAAGCTAACTTGAAATAAATCTGGAAGAATCGTACCTCATTTGTCCAGGCTCAGCCTGCGTCCCATCTACAGTGCTACGCAAATCTGTATTTTCGCACTTTGACCTCCTTAAGTCCTTACAGGCTTCTTCAATTCGTTCCTCGTGCTGGTCAATCAAACGACGACAGGCGCTCAACTGCTCTGATTGATGCTTCAGGTGGTCCTCCGTCTGCCGTAACTTTGCCTGTGGAGATTTAAACATTCAAATCCACAACATCGTTCAATCAATTGAAATTATGAAATTGTCATGATTATTCACAATCCATACCTCACTTTTTATACGGTCAACCTCTGACATTAGGCTTTCAATTTTTCTCTCATATTTGCCAATTACTTCTCTTGCATCGTCCTCCTCACTAGACAGGTCGGTGAGCCGCAGAGGAGGTGAGGAAGGATCAGTGGCTTGTGCTGGGGTGATCTCTAAGCAGCGTGTAGCCCCCTGATAAGAAATTTTGTAGTCAACATGAAATCAAATTTGAGCATTTTATTAAATGCTGCAGTATTATTATAAATTATTTATCTGTGCATTATTATCATTATTTTAGCTTCCTTTTCGGTCAAAAAGACCAAAACATTTTACGTTTTGAAATTTTAAATGTTTTTGGTTCAGCGGAATGGGATGACACTTGGTGACTTTTGTTGCATTAGCTATATGAACACACACAAAAATCATGGAGATGTTTCGGTTATGTTAAAGGGTCGTAAAAAAAAAAAAGTCACACTTGTCTCCTTTGCAGACAAAAATGACCACCATAGGAAATGAATGGGAAACACGCAAAAACACAAAAACTCAGGAAATCTTTTGGTGATACAAACCACAAATCAGCCATGAACCAGAAAAAGTGCAATGTATAGCAATGTAGGGGTGACACTCTAAAATATCAAGAGTGCAAAATAGACACAACCAGCTGTTTAACTTGCATATACGTCACAATAGATAGAAAAGACTGTTGCAACTTATATTTCATTCTAAATTGAAAGGGGTCCTATAAGGTCCTGTTTTTGCAAGATGTAAAATAAGTCTCTGAGGCCCCCGGTGTGTATGTATGAGTGTGTATGTGAAGTTTTAGCTCAAAATAACCCACAGCAATTTTTTATAACATGTTTAATTTGTCTGTTTTTGTGTGTCCCTTTAAATGCAAATGAGCTGCTGCTCCCGGCCCCCTTTCAAGAAGAGGGCAGAGCTTGAAGCGCTCGCATGAGCAGCTCAGATAGCAGGCATGCACTGAAAAGGCCAGAAACTGTTTAGCATTTTATGTTCAAACCGCACCAATTATTTCTGAGTCAGACAATAATAGAGAGACTCAAGAAGAAGTGAAAACGTAGAATGCAACAAGATGTTTCTGATTGGTTCGTTGATAAATTTAATTTATGTAGCTGATGTGGAGTTAACTATCTTAAAGTCATTGATTAGCATATAATATCTAATCTATAAATCGCTTGTGTGGAACATGCTATTGCATTTGTGTTATGTACTGTATTGCAATAAATGTGAAAAGACAGATTCAGTCTTCAGTCGGATTCACGGATTCATGCTTCAGTTGTGTCGCAAAAGTGGATCTCCATGCCCCGGTTACCGTGGAGATCCACTTTTGCGACATGACTGAAGCGCGATGTTGTAACTCTGACCGTGGAGATCCACTTTTGCGACACGATTGAAGCGTGATGTTGTGACGCTTCTCGTCATTTCTGCGTTCAAATCAGTTCAAATGCAGGACTGCCTTCCCGGAATGCTGTGCGGGCGCGTTTAAGTCGCTTGACGTCACCCATAGGAATAAAGTGGAGCGCGGCGCGACAGAAGTGTTGCACGGACGAGTGGATCTGCACCTTTACCCTCATTTGTGCATTGATGGGCATGCTTTTGAGCCAGCGGGGAATGAAAAACAAACGACCTGCGTCGCATTCAACGGATTAATTTGCATAAAGATGGGAATCGGTCAGATTTTCAAATGCAGCACTGCCTTCCCGGAATATGCGGGCACGTTAAAGTCGCTTGACGTCACCCATAGAAATAAAGTGCATTTGAACCGATTTGAACACACAAATGAGGGAAAGTGTCACAACATCACGCTTCAGTCGTGTTGCAAAAGTGGAACTCCACGGTCACTCTAATCTAAAGTAGCCCAACATGGCCTCACCCCCTTTATTGCATGTTCCTGTGGGCAGGGGTTATGTACGCAGAGCCGGCCCAGCCACTAAGCGACCCTTGCAATTGCAAAGGGCCCCGTGGCCTGCAGAGGGCCCCCTAGAGAGCGCACGCACCTCGCCTCATCTGTTTGGGGAGGTGTTTATTATACTCGAAGCGCAGACTGGGTGCAGGCGTGATGAGACGTCATGCTCGGCCAGATTCGCCTCGAGCTTCTTCGGTTGCGGAGCCGCACGCAAAGTTACAAAATTTGACGTGCACACCGCCAAGCGAAATTGGGTCTCGCGCACTCCTTGCTGAAGCAATTTTTGCCGCGCTCGTGCGGACGCGTCAAGTATAAACAAGGCTTAAAGCTACACTGAAGTTGGCCGTTTGATAAATGCAAGTTAATTCTTCAGTTCAATATTTGTGTCTAAAAAAGGCACATAAGTTCCTGTAGAGATAGCAATAAACATTCTCCTTTTTTTGCCAAATAAATGAAAGCATGTCATCAATGTCTTTCTCTTGCTGTATCAAAATCTCACCTAGCTTTCCTCAGAGATGGTCAAGTTCAGTTTGTGCATGATTACATGATATAACAATTGTGTTAATACTGTATCCTGAATTGTGGATAAGTAAGCTATATATCATATTATGCTGAAGTAAATTTCTGGAGTGTTAACAAGTAAAAGCAAAAACAACAACAACAACCGTACAGAACTTAAAAACCGTGACCCTAAAGCCGTGATACGAACCGAACCGTGGCTTTTGTGAACCGTGCCACCCCTAATGTGTACCTAAAGCAGTTTTCATCAATTTTATTTATTGCTTTTGGTATTTATTCAAGTGTATTTTTTGTTAACAGACTGAGAGTCCATTGCTTTTCTTGTTTTTTGGTTGTTTTGTTAATTTATTGTGGATATTTAAAATGTTTTCCATATCAGAGTCTTTAGAGATAAAAGTTTATTGAGCTTTAAAAAAGGTGTACCTGCATTATTATGCCATTATCATTATTTTAGATGAAAATGGGTTTAGAACGAAAAATCTTATCATTTATCGCAATAATTTCTTGACCAATTTATTGTCCAGCAAAATTTGTTATCGTGTGCTGTTTTTGCCTTTTAATCTCTGGTGTCAATTAAAAATGTTTCTTTGATGGTCAGTGAAAATCACTTTATCAGTCTTTTTATTCAGCAAGTTCATCCGTGTGTGTTCATTGCACTGCACTGCCATTCAGCTCAGTGGTATCATCATTTTCCTGTTAGACATCAAACATGGAACTCAACTCAAGAACTCAAGGTCTTTTATTGACCTTCTGTACATGTTGCCACATAAGAACGAAATACGAACTCAGGACCAGCAGCGTAAAAAAAAGATAATTATCATACAGTAGGCTACATAGAATAATTAAAACATAATTTAATAGACTACAAAATTTTAAAGTAACATAGTAGATATATGAACAGTATAGTTATAAGGTAGTCATTGCTTTTCTTTAGGCCTTACTTAAAACGGTCAAGGGCCTCCAACCAAATTTTGCTTAGGGCCCCCAAAGGTCTAGGGCCGGCTCTGTATGTACGTTTTAGGGTTAGTGATGTCACTTTCCTGGGAAGAAGCTTATTGTACAGTAGTCCCTACCTGCCATTTGTTGTAAGCCTTAAAAAGTGATTACTGTAAAAGAAATATCTCATTTTGCTTTGAACTGAGCCTCGTAACTTTTGCAGATGTCGTTTATGCTCAAACAGCAACATTAAACACAAAATAAAGTTAAAAAAGTTTAATCATAATCAACCACACCAGTCCATTCAAAGTCATATTTAATTTTAAAAAAAGACTAATTATAATTATTTTATACTATAAAATAAAGTGGAATGAGATTAAACACACCTCCCATTTGTATTCTCTTCGTCTTGAGGACTTTCCAGGAGGAACCCAGGGAGCTCGGACCTTTACACTGGCAGTGGATCTTAAATTGCTCACTTTACCCTGCTGAAGATAGAGCTGAGAGTTATTTCACTGTCTCGGTAAACCAGTAAGGCTGATTTAAATTGGAATAGCAAAAATAATTCAGTCTGACCTGGATCTTCTGTGGACTCTTCTTAAGGTGGACATGCACAGATGTTGAGTCTGGGACATGAACATGGACGGGCGGAGAGGATGACCGTGTTTTCATCCCTTCAATTCAGCGGATTTAATTTGAGTCTTTGGTCTTAAGAGTATGTAAAAGTTAACCAGAAGTGTATCATAATAAACTTGTAAGAAAAGTCAAATAGAAGTGTTATGAATCATACATGTGTATCTGTTAAACAAGACTATTTGTCCTCAGTCAAGTAACGTTGTGTGTTCCTAATCCTCTACTTCTGTTCATGCACTGCATATGTATACTGTTAAATCCCCCTGATCAAACATACGTTGAAACTGTATTTATGTACTTTAAACAATGAAAGCGATACGAATAAACACGCACTAACCTCAATACAACGTTGCGTCCCGTGTGTAATGTTGTTTGCAATACTCGTATGGACAACAAAAGACGCCAATCAGAGACGCGCCTGACGATCTGAGTCCCGCCTTTGACGTTCTGTGTTGCATCTGATTGGCTGGTTCGAAACTTCAGCGACAAAGATTCGAGTTGCGTTTAACGCCCAATGAACGGAAGTTTGTTAGGTTTCTTTGGCAACGCCAACCATAGACATCACGCCAACCGATGTCTATGACGCCAACGACGCGTTGCTATCGCTATACGCAGGGCAGCACACGCAGGCAAGGCACCTACTTATCTGGCATTTGTCTGTAAAACTGCTTCATAAACATATCGGAATAAATAGTGGTCATATATTTGAATGATTAGTTCGTGTAACGTTATGTCAAGTTTTATAAGTTTCTGACCTGACATGCTTTCGTATTGTTTCGTTTATAAAAACATGGCATGAGAACCAGGCTGACAACCATATGCTTGAGATTTTTTATTTTGTCATTGACAAATATTATCACTTTTGACGAATCAAAATATGATGTATCTTGACAAATGTTGTGTAAATGGACACTCCAAATGTCAACAACATAACATAACCATTAATCAGTAAGATCGCCTTTTAAGTTAAACCCCTTGAGAACCCAATGTTGAAAAACATGAAGTATACCGCAGATTTCAAGGTCACTGCAACTTCAGATTGTATGTTTGTGAACCAGGGAAAAGTAATCCAAACTGAGGTAGATGTAAGCATCTACAGTAGTCAATCAGGGCTGAGCTCATCTGTTTAGAAGGTAACGTTAACCTAAATGTAACATGACGAGAACAGCAGTACTTCAACAGACCAACATTTGCATAAACAAAAATAACAATTACTTGTTGAAAAATGGACCAAATCAACCGATTACACGTTTGTTTGTTGATGACCTATCAAGCTCCAAACTACTTCACAGAGATGGAGAAAACTGAATTCTCTGAATTTTCAGAACTATCCCTCGAAAGCCCATTCGTCTGTAGATCATGAGGATGTTTTACTTAAACTGCATTTGGTTCAGGTTGCACTTTGTGAAAGAAGTGCAAAAAAGAAGAATGGAAGCCAGTTTAATGGCTGGGGAAAAAATTGTCTTTTAAGATTTGCATATAACACATTATGCTACCAACAGATGGCATCAAGTTGTGTAGTGGTATCAAGTGCAAAAGTTGTTGCAGCAGTGACAGAAGCTTTGATTTTACGACACTTGTTGTGTGACCTTCTGCATACGCCGGTACCAGTTCTTCACCTTGGTATGTTCCATCATATCTTCAAATGCCTGAAGGCCTTCCATAACCCTCAGAATACCAAACACAGCCTGTGTTGGAAAAACAAGGTACAAGAAGGTAATTACAGCACACAAGAGATAATTGAAAATGCAAATGATAATTAAAAAAAAAAAAAGTCTAATTCTTATTCCTAGTGTATTAAAAAATATATAAAATATGTATATTTAAAATATTTACTTAATTAACTTTACTTAATATTTTACTGTATTTTTGAATCAAACACATCCTTGGTGAGCATAAGAGACTTTTCACAATAAAATTAAAAATCTTACCAACCCCAACATTTAGAATAGTAATGTATTTTATATTCTTTTAAGGGGGGTATTTCATGCATTCTGACTTATTTACACTGTTAAAAAGTTGGATTCTCATGCTAAAAATGGCCAAAAAGTCTTCATAAAGGGTGGAATTGCTTGTATGGGCACATGGATGAGCTTGTGAATGTGTACACATCAACCAGAGCGATAGCAAGAGCACACAAGCTTCGTTTGGTTGGAAGCCGTCAGCAGCGCTGTCATTTTGTTTTTAGACCACGAAATCAACACTTTTACTAAAAAAGTCTGTTTTTTTCAGTTTCCCAAATAACCCAGCATTAAGGAAACAGTGGATGCAGTTTGTTTTTCCGGAGCAGCAACGGAGTTCTGCAAGTGTGTTGGTTTGTTCCCGGTCACAAGTCGAAACTGCAGGCGGTGAGTGAAACTGCATCAAATGAACTGCGTTTTGTTGGCAATTGGAGCGCAAGTGCATATAATGTAAACAACACAAACGTATTACACTTAATGCCATGATGTATTGTATTGTGTGTACATGTTTTTCTAGCCTGGTTGGGACTTTAACCTGAATGCGCACAGACTCATGGAGACTCGTGTCACTGTGAGTCTAAATTGTGACTCTTTAGCTCCTCCCAATTAGGGGTGTGCGATATATATTGTCTGAGATAATATCGTAATTGTTGTTTTAACGATGTGCGATCTGACATTATCGAGTATATCCCTCTCACACACCCAGAGTGTGTGCGCATACACTACGTGATGTAGTCTTGAAGATTAGACTAGTGCGGGCGCACACTTTTACTGCGTGAGTCTATATTTATATCATAAATGTGATATTTATTTTATACAAGTTTACTAAACAAGAATTCAATATTAAGGGACTTACATTTAAGACACCATATTGCCCATGTTTACTCTATTTCACCAACGAGAATAGTTAAAAACCAAGTCACAGTACTGTAATCGCGTCTCTGAGCAACACGCAGTGTTTCTTTACTATATGAATCAGCTTTCTGAACGAATCAGTTGAATCAATGATTCAGTAACTAACGCCCGTTTCACACATACTCCGTCTGCAGTGCGTGTGCGGTGTGTATTTTTTTCAGTACCCATGTTAACGGATGACAGCTTTCACACTGCACGTGGATGTGGTCCGTCAGTCCGTTCCAGGTGCGTTGCGTCTGCAGCAGTGAGGCGATCGTTTTCGTACCGAGTCTATTTTTTGCTGCGCTGCTGCATTAAAGCGACAGAACATTGTTCACATTAAAATAAACAAGCACTGACGCAAAAATCTAGTAATTTCACCACAGATGCATATAATTTAAAATATACTCTTGTTCCAAAGTCAACACATGGCTTTTTTTCTCAAGTTAAGCAAGGAAACGACACCTTACCTGGCATTTAGGTTAAAAAAAAAGGTGCCATAATGGATAGCACTCGTACTTTCTTGGAGGTGGAAAGCAAAGTTCTTTATGACCTGCAGGATTTCTTTTTAATAGGGTTTAAAAACGAAAGAAAAGACTAGAGTCTGCTGTTTTTGAATAGCCTATTGTAAGTTTCTAATTTAAAATGTTTGTGATTTAGGCTATAACCTATGATTAAATGTTTGGCCACTTGTGTGAGTTAAATCTAAAGTATATAAATATGAATAAATGAATTGAATAAAATGTTGTTTAAATGTAGTAGCCTACGTAACCTGACTTCTATTTAAAAGTAAACAAAGAGAATTGGAATTCTGACGAGGCATGTTCAGTAAAAACTTTTGGATTTTAAATAAAAAATAATGAATCAATGCTGTGTTTGTGGTGTGCAACAGCGGATCAGTTGCGGACTGCAAACGCAGCATATGTGAAAGCACAACAGGGTGTGGGGCTCCTGCAACGCACACGCAATGCAACACGCACTGCAGACGGAGTATGTGTGAAACGGGCGTAAGATAGATTAAGATAGTCAAATGATTAATTCCTGAATGATTCAGTTGTTTGAATGAATTGGTTGATTCTCAATAACTACTGACGGTACTGGCGGTTTTAAAGTATCTTTTCATGTTTTAAATCATTTCAAATATTAGTATTCAATGTTATGTGTTTAAAACATCAAAACAATTATTAATGCATAACTGACATTTGGCTATTTGGCACCTTTAAACTCATTAAATAGTCTGTGTAAATGCCACTTCTGTGTTAGAAAATGCTCATAAAAGGAAAAAATACATTTAAATGTTTTGGAAAAGATGATTTCTGTTACTTCTGTGAACTGACCACCACACAGAATATGAAGAATATTAAAAACTTCAGGAGTCAGCTGATCACCAGCACCAATATATCAGCACACGCTCAGCAAAATATTGTCTAATTATAGTAGTATGCATGCATACCAGATCTGCAAGGTTGGGTTGATCACCTCCCATGAATTTCTTATTTTTTCCAATGGCTGCCACCCAATCATTGACAGCCTTGTAGAGATCCTGCCTCACATCATCTTGCAGATGGTGTCTGTGTAGTATGATGAGGTTTAACTTTAATATCAAAACATTTCTGACAAATATACTAAATGTACTATATACTAAAAAAGTTGCACCACAAAACATACCTATTTTTCAATCTCTTTGCAATGACCCACATGGCAGCAGCTCCGATATATTTAGCAAAAAAGCCCTCAAAGGTGCCAAATTTGCCTTCTCGTACTATGTAGTCAAAGGATGCGAGGGCTTCAGTCGGTGTACGGTAAACATTTGGGGAAATTATGTGTACCAGCCAATCATCTGCCCACATCCGCCATTTAATCTCCTCTCTGTGCAAAAAGTGTTAGTTAGACAACAAACAAAATCATCTTTGAAAGTGAATACAATTTTTTAAAAAGCAGTAATGAAATAAAGCAAATCACTAATAAAGCAATCACTAACAGATACAACTTATTATCTTTACTTTCTGGTGTCTTTTCCAGGATATAGATGATCAGCATCCGCGTCACGCACCATGACCCAGTACTTATTGCCAAACTCTCTCACGTCTTTCCCACTGTCATTCTTTGCCTTCATCTCAGGATAAAAAGTGAGAATCTCAGATATTGTTTTCTCCCTAAAAGAGGCAGTGAATAGGCAATAAACATTTGCATTTATATTTACATTTATTTGCCAAACAAATGTATCAGCAAAGCAACTAGCACAAAAGTGCTGAAAGGTTCAGTCTCAATCAATGGCAAGCCCCTACAATTTTAAGATAAAAATCAAATGTCAAATCAATATCGTAAGGGAAAACGTATGTTTATTGTCACAATTTGATAGCCCCTTTTCTAAATTAATATGTTACCCTGGACCACAAAACCAGTCATAAGTCGCACGGGTATATTTGTGGTAATAGCCAACAATACATTGTATTGGGTGAAAATTATAGATTTTTCTTTTTATGCAAAAAAATAATTAGGATATTAAATAAAGATCATGTGTCTCGGCCAAATATTGTACTATCCTAACAAACCATTTGGAGAGTTTATTTATTCAGCTTTTATATGATGTTATCAAATTGACCGTTATGAGTGGTCCAGGATCACATATATAATACAGAAATATCAAATTTTAATATTAAACAAAGTCAAGGTAACGTAAAGCAGAAGATACTCACTTGCTGACCAGGTATGTCTTCAAAGCACTAATAATTACAGAGGAGTCATTGAGTTGCTGTGGAAGAAATAAAGAGAGGGACTTCTGAAGCATCTTATACTATCCATCATCATAATAAGGAAAGACAACATCCGAATAGCTATACATACCACCGTTTCGTTCACCATCAGGATGGGAACTTTTCTGTAAGTGGACCACTTGATCTCCTGGCGCATAACGGGATTGACCTCCACAATTTCATATGGCAGACCATGATAATCCAGAAAAGCTCGCACCTTGCTGCAAAACGGACAGGTCTTATACTGATACAGAGTCAATTTAAGATCTGTTTCCAGCTCAGGTGCCTAATCAAAACAAGTTAACAAAACCAAGGTGAGCAAAATAACCCAAAAATGACATTTTCTTTCTATAGTTGCATGTCAAAAGGGAAGGACATCCAGGAATAAAGCACATAACTGAATATTTACTTTTGCTTTTTCCTCTGCAAGGTGACGCTGAAGCGTGAGTTTGATGGTCTGGTACAAGCCGAAACCACCACCGAGCAAGAAGGCGCATCCCAGGACTCTGCCACGCACCGGCGCAGCGAGCAAAAGTCTGGATTTTACGTTAAATCCCGCACCGCCGGTACCGTAAGCTCTTCCTTGGCATTTCACAGTCATTCTCGGCACGAATGCTGCGGTGTTTGTTACACGGCATTTTGGCGTGTCTAAAACCAACCGACCGACCTTACTAAATGCTCTCCCACAGGCCGCCGCCATCATGATTTTACATAAACTCACACAAGTCTACGGCAAGCGCGATGACAGCTGAACATTATGGGGAAATGCTACAAGCTAATGTAGCTAAAGTCTACTTCCTCCAGGGGGCGCTCGGGTATCAAAAACAGAGTTCTCCATTGCGCTGCATTCAAATTTCAGAACATGTTTAGTAGTGATGGGAAGTTCGGTTCTTTTCCGCGAACCGGTTCTTTCGGACAGTTCGTTTCAATGATCCGGTTAAAAAAACCGGATCACCGGTTCTTTTACGTCTTTACGTAATGACGTCATTTCTATCATCCCGGCGGATGAATATACATTCAAACACATCCATATAAAGTATTTGTAATCAAAACTTAGTATAGTAATAATTATAATTGACATCATCATCATCTTGGAAACATTTTTTCATTTATGTTTAGCAACAGCACTAAATACAGTTCACCTAATCGAACTGAATCGATTGTTACAACATCTACTTCAAGATATTAGTTTTATTTCTAGAGAGACTGTCACTGTCACTGTCGTGCACACACTGATGTTTTACACGGATTAAATAAACTTACATTGACATTACACAAATCCTCAGTTCACCCGGGCTCATGTATTATCAGCATCAGCTGTCCCAGTCCGAGAGAAACAGTTCGGTTACGACGCTCTCACGCATGCTCAGTATCTCAGCTCACCGGTTCTCAGAATCGAACATGTCCGAAAGATCGAACGTGTCCTATAGAAACGGTTCTCGATTCTGTACCGGTGATCCGTTGCAACCGGTCGATCTGACTCGAGAACCGCTGTATCAGTGTGTGTGTGTGTGTGTGTGTGTGTGTTGTGTGTGTGTGTGTGTGCTGAGGACAGGGTGCTGAGCTGCGAACTGCTGCTGAATAGTCTATATCATAGGCTACTGTTTTGATTACATCTATTTTAAAATCTTTATCGACTTAGAAATTAAATAAGATAAAAGCTGTTCCTGAAAATATCATGCATTATTGATAAAACAAATAAATGTTTAATTTGACCGTTTTACAATCTATTGTTTCCAAAACTTTAAAATAATACAGTGACAGCTTTATAATGTTTCCAAACGTGATTAGTTTTAAATACACTTAACCTGCATTTCGTTCCTCTGAACAAATAACACGCATGCGCAGCTCATCGGCTCATCGGTTCTCAGTATCGAACGTGTCCGATAGAAACGGTTTTGATTCTGTACTGCTGATCCGAGGGTCCGACAACCGAACCGGTACGTTCGGTTACACGCGCATGCTCAGTATCAGCTGCTCGTGAGTTCATCAGATCTCTCAGCAAAACATGTCTCACTTCAGCTAACGATTGGAGTTACAGCATCTACTTCAAGATATTAGTTTTATTTCTAGTTTGAGAGACGGTCACTGATGGCAGAAAGTTAATATCTACAGTATTTGTGGGATCAGCCCTGATTTGAGACGCGAACCGTTTAGAACGATTCAGTTCGATTTGGTGAACTGGTTCGACCGGTTCACTATAAAGATCCGGTTAAAAAGAACGATTCGTTCGCGAACCGGACATCACTAATGTTTAGTCTTAGACCTATTTAAATTATAATATACGAGTTTAAATGAATTCCATTGAACAAAATATAAATCTTCGCTTTCACTTTATTTTGATGATAGCACATTCTGTTGACTATAAATTGCACCTAAACCATTAGACTAGTATTAGTAGAGTATCAATACTGGTGGGGTGTCTGTTGGAGGAGGACTATCACAATAAAGAGTTAGCAGATATTAAGCAGACAGTCTACTAATATTCTAATGAGAGTTAGTTGACATGTAGAGTTGCAAAGTTACTTATAACTTATCTGTTTTTCAACAGAAAAAGGACCATCAACTAGAGTGTTACCTAGTCTACTTCAATAATCTCAGAGGTCATGGGTCATGCACTCTGGTTACGCAGCCTCATACGCAGCAGAGTGTGATTTGTATTGACATTCCTCCCATAACCATTATTAAAAATTCATGTGCCACAGTCCTCCTGTTTTGGCTTGGACTAGATGGGATAGCCCAACCCTGCCGCCAGTTCCGGCTTGTCCCTCTCAGACCACTTGGTAAATTCTCACCACTGCTGACCAGGAGCAACCCACAAGTTTTGCCCCAGTCACCCTGTCATAACAATTTGTCCCTTGTAAAAGTCGCTCAGGTCTTTCTGCATTGCTCCTGCATCAAACACATTGATTACAAGAATTGATTGTTTGCTTACTTATCTAATCTACTCAGACCTTAATATGTGGCCTTATTAGGGGATGATTAACGATATTTACTTCATCTGTGACTGTCATGTTTTGGCTCATCCTCAGTCTATACATATTTTTGAAGTTGCTTGGGGCCATCCGATGTACACGATTTGAAATCATGTCCTATTTGTTTATAGCGACTCATATTTGATTTCCAGTCCCACTGAATTCACTAGCAACTATTCTGCAATGTGAAAACAGACATATAAATGACCCTATTAACCAGAATTGGACACTGGTAAAACATCTACTACAATATAACTAAAGATAGCAATATATATTTGCTTTCAAAAATATTTCACCAGGATACACAGATATTATTGAATAGCTGTCAGATGCAGTTACAGCATCTACCAGCAGGGACTAACTAGGTCATGCTAACCAGCCAAGACCTTGATTTGTGGGCATAGTAACAATTTTAGCAGTTCTTTTTCAGGATTAATTCCTGAACAAATTGTTGATTTCGAAGAATACGTCACATGTCAGCACTTTACTCATTCTTTTTTTTATTTCTCTTTTATCACTCTGTCCACATTATCTCTCTGTGTGTGTGTGTGTGTGTGTGTGTGTGTGTGTGTGTGTGTGTGTGTGTGTGTGTGTGTGTGTGTGTGTGTGTGTGTGTGTGTGTGTGTGTGTGTGTGTGTGTGTGTGTGTGTGTGTGTGTGTGTGTGTGTGTGTGTGTGTGTGTGTGTGTGTGTGTGTGTGTGTGTGTGTGTGTGTGTGTGTGTGTGTGTGTGTGTGTGTGTGTGTGTGTGTGTTATGGAAAGAGGCAAAAGGAAAATGTAATGTCAGAGAAAGGGGGACACAGCATTGTTTAACTGATGTTATAAACAAAGAAAAGGCTTTTAAGAACGTGCAGACAGTTGTTTTCAGCATGTTATAATCAACGAGTCATTACACAATAAAGAGGATGCAGAATTCTTGGTGCATCCTCTTTGGCAATAGGATATGTCCTTTTCCCATTTCTCACTTGTCTTACGGTAATAGACAATGACGTATGTTGCTGTAGAGCCATGACAGATTTATCTTGCAAGACCTGTGGCTGTAAAGTTAAAGATGTCTAAAAAATTGTACATTTGAATAGAACCATTCTTAACAGCAGAGGAGCTGTATTCATGCTGCTAGAACAGGCTGCTTAAACATGTGGTTGTTAAGGTACTGCCCTTGGAAAATGTATCTTGACAGAGAAGTTTCCCATCTATGTGTAACGTTTCTCCATGATTCCATTGCCAGTGTCCTGAGACCGAGTGGAACATTAAAGTAAACAGCTCCAACAGTTCCTCTCCAACACCACCCTGTCCTGCCTTTGTGTGGAGTTGGATCTCTGAGCGTGTTCAAACAGAAGCTGTGCTTCCTTTGGGTTACCTCTCATTCTACCCAAAACACAGTTCTTTTAGTTAGAGAGTGTTTTTTTTTTTTGTTTTTTTTTAAAGCAGAGGTCCTTCAAAGGGGATCTGCAACTGTACTGCAGTGGGTCCAGAAATTGTTTAGTGATCTTACTAACATTTGTGAGAAAAATACAATATTAAGTTAACATCAGCTAAGCTAAAGTTCAGCTAAATGTTTCAGCGTCTCTTATGTTAAAATGTAATTCTGTGGATGATTCAGTAGCCTAATGCTTATTTTAAATGATTTGTTATGTAGCTCCATTAAACATCATATAAATTAGAGATGCAGAATTTATTGGCACCATAGTGATTATTGGCTTGTAGATTTTTTTAATTCACCCATATTGAACAGTATTGTACACTATTATTGTTGTCTAGCTATGACCAGGCCAAGCTAGATTTAAAGTTGAACATTGATCTTGGGAGTTTGCTCTTTATTTTCTGCTGCACAATATGCGTGATAAACGAGCATTATTCGAATGACTCTGTATGCAATTGGATAGTCCTTCAACCAATCAGATCACAAGAGGCGTGATAAACGAGCATTATTCGAATGACTCTGTATACAATTGGATAGTCCTTCAACCAATCAGATCACAAGAGGCGTGATAAACGAGCATTATTCGAATGAATCTGTATGCAATTGGATAGTCCGTCAAACAATTAGACCACAAGAGGCATGATCAACAGGCAATGACCCATTGCTTCTCTATCTGTCATCGTGTTAAACCCGCTAATAGCATGCCAGGTGGATAAGCTAGTCTGCGATTGGTCTCCATAAAAGTGTAACAGAAGCAGTAGAAATGAATGTACAGGTTTCCAGCCTGAGTTCCCGGGTGAAATCAAATCGCCAGTAGATCAGGCTGGGTTTATCCAGTCTACTATTGTTCAGAAGTTTGTGTTAAAATGTTTTTGAAAGAAGTCTCTTGTGCTCACCAGGGCTGCATTTATTTGATTAAATATATAGGTTATCTATATTAACTTTTTTCTATTTTAATATTTTTGAAATGTATTTATTCCTGTGATGGCAAAGCTGAATTTTCAGCATCATTACTCCAGTCTTCAGTGTCCTTCAGAAATCATTCTAATGCTGATTTGGTGGTGGGATCCGGATTCTTTGGTGAATATTGAGTTCTGAAGAGCAGATCAAGTCACGATTGAAAAATCTGTCTATTTCCAGTAAGTCTTTGAACCGTTGAAGTCACCAGAAAGGAGAAGTTGTTTTCCAACATTCAAGTTGTTCTCAAGAACTTGCACATGTCTGGACGTGTATGGAATGAGGCAAATGTAGGCTAGACATGTTATTGCATATTCTGACTGAATTTTAAATGTCACGCAGACTACAGAATGCAACTGAAGTGGGGGGGAAATGTATAAACCGGAGACATATTTTAAATAGAAACTGCTTTTTCGCACAGATCTTTGTGATATACGGTGCTCTTGTGCAAATAAGTCAGCCATACAGTCTCTGTGGGCTTTATTGCAGTTCCTCTAGGCATCTCTTTTCAAAGGTTGAGCGTTTGCTGTCTCCATGGCAACCACATCGCTCTATGGCTGCGTAGGATATCCTCTGCATTTCAAAACAGTTCCCACAGTCTGTGCTTTCATAATAGAGTGCCACCTCCCCGTGGTCTTCAACTATGTCTGCCGTTAGATAATCATCACATGCAACCGTCTGATATCGAACTGTGTGCTGTTCGGGTTTATGCTTTTTCATCCTGTTGCTTAAACCAACAATTCCAGCATAATGCATTTGTGCACATAGTCAAACTCACTCAGAGCAGAAGAGAAATGTCTCATATACTGTTATCATTAAGGCTGTGTTGGCGTAGGACAGCTCTTTGTGGACGAAAAAGCTTTGTGACCTAGATTTAATGATAGGGCATTGCAATTTTTTTTCAACTCTTTAATGGATCTGAGTGTAAGTCTGCCATGTGTGTTTGTGTGTGTGTGTCTGTGTGTGTGTCTGTGTGTGTGTGTGTGTTTGTGTTGAAGAATCCAGACTCCCAGTTGTACAGGTCACTGGGCAGATTGGTCACGCGAGCGAGAACACACTCTGGACAGTTTTGTTGCCCGTGCAAAATGGAGAGAGCACATGAGCCAGAGAGCACTTTTCCACTGCCGAAGCACTCTCTGATACACAAACAGCAGGTCTCTGAGGGGCACGCCTGGGGAAAAGCACAGCAGAAGGCAGAAAAACACCCGGCCAAACTCGCCTATATCTTCTTGAGCTGGAAAACAGGAGCGTGAGCGATAGCCGTGGACTGAATGTGATGCACAGCTGACTTGAGAGGGAGGGAGAGACGCCGTTCTGCAGAGACAACTGTATTTAAAAGCGAGATGTGGCTACCTGCATACCTACGTTGCATATATGGGTGTGGGTGTACATGGTTAGGGGATTGTTAGAGACAGAGACAATGTGCAAAAGGAAGCACTGGGAGGAGGTCGCGTTCTTCAGATTTCTTACCGTCTTCTGAGACGAGAGATGGCAACGGAGGGTTAGTGACAGCAGCAGCAAGTTCCTGTTTGTGCTGTGTGTAACTAGTACAGAGAAATACAGAGAGAGGCGAAAGAGAGCGTGAGTGCCTGTGCACTCACTCTGGAAAGGGAACGATTGAAAGGGAGAGAGGGAGGGAGTTGTGTATCAATGAGAGCAGAGAAGGGGGCGCAGCATTCCCCTAATATGAAGCAGGCGCCTGGACAGCAGCCTGCACTCTCTCCATCGGGGAAGATGGAGCACAAATCTCTGTTCAGCCTGCACAAAGCCCTGGCTCAGCCTGTGAAGATGTGCATGTTTGATTTTCCTGTCTCCATCCTGGATGATCTGGTAAGAGAGAGAGAGAGAGACTGCAGTTGTTTCGTTCTGATTCACCTGGTGCGAGTTCGTGTCTGAGTGCATGTGTTTTCATTTAGTCGAAGTATGTACTCACCCTTTGGCTGTATCCTGCTGTTTTCAAGCATTTTGGCTTAGAGCCAGTGAGGACTTTGACAGTCCTCTATGGAACGATGTTTTCATGGTCAAAGCATGTCCGCTCACACTGTTCTTCGTCATTAAACGGGTTACAACTAATCGATAACGACGTTTGGAGTTAGTTGTGAATGTCTTGCGCTCAGTAGTGAGTTCTACTTTTTGGCATGAGGAACAGGATGTTGTTGGTATGCTGCCCATGACTATCTGTTTTTTTTTTTGTTTGTTTGTTTTTAATGGCACATTTCGGCCAGAGATGTTAAAGGATGATGTGCTACTTTTGCTAAGTAGCAGATGTTTTTATTTGAAAGCACTTCAGCTGGTGTGGTGTGTCTAAAGAGGCTTCCTTTATTGCATATAGGGTCTGCTTCAGTACTTTACTGCAACTGCTACAAGTTTTATGAGTCATCTTGAAATGAACGTGATCCACTTTTGGCCCTGTGCGGTTTGGTTTGGATCTACTTGAATAAATGTGAATGGAATATTATTTAAAAAAAGATGTTGAGAGGACCCCTGCAGATCATCATGGCTGTGTGTGTTAAGGTCAAAAAGTCTCTTAAAATATTAGATAATTTGTCATAATTCCCTTTTAAGACAAGACAAGCTTAGTTAAGGTTGCGGTGTGACTCCCCCAAAACCTATTTTATATAATTTTGGAATTAATAAACCATGATGCTTTTAAAAATATTTACTAACTTTAATTTTTTTGATTATTTATGTTTTTGAAAATGTTTAGATGTGCACACTCACATCTGTTCACAGTGTACGGAAAATATTAAATTGAATATATATATATATATATATATATATATATATATATATATATATATATATATATATATATATATATATATATATATTGAAACCAACATGAATACAGAGAACATTTCTAAAAACTTTGCACGTTTTCAACCAGATCATTTTTTTCCTTTATTATGGAGGCTCATGTAACTCTACCGCTTACAGCGTTAGAAGCTAAACTCCATTACCATAACTGAACTTCAGCTCTGGAGGCTTCCTCAGTCCTCAGCGATTGCACACACAAAAGACATTAACGATGACGTTGATTTTACCATATCATTCCGAGCGCGAGTCTGGTGATGAAACATTGGAAGAACTAGTTATTCAACCCGAAACTCCTTCGCAAGAACAACTTGAGCAGGACGTTTCTCAGTAATACACTACTCATTTTAAGGTACATTATGAGATGTGGCAACTGTAATTCCTCGCCATCAGCATTAACAAGAGTATGTCCATCAACAAAGCCCTGTGTATATTTCTAATTTATTGCAGTGCACATGCAGGAACTGTATCATTAAAGGGTTAGTTCACCCAAAAATGAAAATTCTGTCATTAATTACTTAGCCTAATGTTGTTCAACACCCGTAAGACCTCCGTTCATCTTCTGAACACAAATGAAGATATTTGTGTTGAAATCCGATAGCTTAGAAAGGCCTTCATTGACACCAATGTCATTTCCTCTCTCAAGACCCATAAAAGGCACTAAAGACGTCGTTACAAAGTCCATCTCACTACAGTGATTCTACAATAATTTTTTGAAGCGACGAGGATAGTTTTTGTGTGCAAAAAAACTAAATAACGAATTATATTATGATGGGCCGATTTCAAAACAAAGTTTTGAACGGTTATGAATCAGCGTATTGATTCATCATTCGGATCGCTTGTCAAAGACCGTTCTAAACTTTGTTTTGAAATCGTCCCATCACTAAGTCGTTATTTAGCTGTTGTTTTTTGCACACAAAAACTATTCTCGTCGCTTCATAAAATTATTGTAGAGCCAATGTAGTGAATAACTACTCAATATTTATATTGAATATTTACTCAAAGGTTGTGATTCTGAGTAGCAAGCTGGTCAAAAAAACTGGGTACTGACTCATCTTTCAAGTCAAGCATTTTGTGAATCCCTCATTTAACTCTGAGATTTGAGAAGCAGTACAATTACATTTGTGGACTGGTGTAGTTGTTTACGAGCGGACAATGTATAACATGGCCATTATGCAAATGTCTTTTCTAGTGAAAGAGAACTATAACGCAGTGGGATCCGAATTACAGATGACTCGTTTAGGCAGTTCAGAGTCGTTTTTTTTCTTTTGGGAGACAATAACTTTATTTATCGTGCACGTTTGACTTAACTTTACAGAACATTACATTACATTCAGCAACAGTTACATTACACACTGCATTAAAAAAGAGAATACTCAAAAAACCATAACTAGGGCACTTCTACTCACTAAAGATTAATTCACATCAATACATGGTACAACACTTTTATTTATTTTGATCAGAATCTTCAGCAGATCTCAGCAGTGATGTTAGGCAACAGTAGTATCTTATCGGCTTGAATCCATGTCTCAGCCAGTGACTGTCTGTATTCATTGACTGGACAGGGCTTTTGATATAGTTTCTCTTTTGGCCTCAGTCGTGAGGAGAAAGCACTTTTAAATGCCAAGTTCTGAGTGTCAAAGCACCATAGAATTGTAATTGAGCTCAAGAGAATTAGGCAGGGTAATAAATCGAGCCACAGAATGGTGTTTCTGTGGCACTCAAGAAAGGAAAGTATGTGAGCTCTCTCTGTGAAAAAGGAATCAGAGGTTTACATACTACATTAGGTCAGTGCATTACGTTTTTGGCCTATTTTTTAAAGAAGGTAAGTGTCTTCAGTGCTTAAAGCTGTTGTTAGATTGCACTTCCATATTGATATCTGTTTCACATTGGCCAGTTCATTGTTTTAAGGCTCAGAGACAAGCTTTGACAAGGTCTGTCCTCTTGAACATCAGTATCCACCTGTGGTCTGTGTTTGTGGGTCAGGTTTTGTCTAGTCTCACATAGTCTAGCCAGACCTTTGACTACAGCTTATTCTAGCCAAGAACTTCCCTTTTAAATAATGGCATGGCAGTATCCGCAAATAATTACAGAAAACACACCAAAAAACTGTCAAAACTGAGACTGTAAATAAAGTACAGACAAAAAGTATAGAATATTTTGAACACATAATAAATAGTTTTCTTGTTATTAAATAACTATCTTTAAAAAGTTGTCACTAACCTAACCTAAATTATTATTTTATATTTCATTATTTCCCGTTACCTTGAATTAGTTTGAACTATCAGACAGTTATAGTTAACAGAATGTGTTTTGCCTATATTGTTTAGACAAAAAACCCACATTGATAGGAAAACCTGATTTCACCATTGTGGGGACATCCTATTAAAAAAGGACTGACTCTAACATAGCATTATTGTCACTGGGTAAAGAAACATGGTTTGTTGTGGGGCATTAAAGAAGGATAACAATGCAGTGTGAAATTCAAGTGTTTTGCATTGACATCATGTGAACATTTGCTCCTTCCTGGTTCGATTTCTTGGAACAGAAAGTTGTCACACAGGTTTTTTAGTTTTGTTTGATTGCTTCACTTGCGCTTTCCTTTTTAGGTGGGAATTCTATATAAAATCCCGGAGGCTTGTTCATTGCAAATGATTCATTGGTAAACTTGAAGGTGCAATAGAAGAGCTTATGAGAAACATTTCAGTCAGAGACAGTTGAGAGTGTGAGAGTTGTGTTACCGTGTTCCCTGCGTATTGATACAGCTGTTTGAGTCCACACGTGTCAGACAGGGCCAGTAGTTTGGGGTCAGCGAATGGGGAGAGGAATTTTGCACTTCGTATCCGTCCTAAGATTGAGGATCCTTTACATTTTTATGCTACAAAGACTCAATTCAGAAGGGGATGTGCTGGAAGGACAGAATTGATCAATTTGTTCAACTGATCCGCTGGTGTGGCTTTGGTTGTGTGTACGTGAATGATCTGTTCTGTGATTTGGAAGGTTTAGAGAACAGAAAACAGGTAAGAATAACCACTTATTTGTTCTCTAATAGTCTGCAAATGTATCTAATTGATCTTATTAGATCTATAAATCTATCAGCTGATCTTATTCTATTAATGTAGTCACTTTTTTATGATTACATTTTGTTTATTAATATATGATGTTTATTAATATACTAATGTCTGGAATTACACACAAAGGCATTATAAAAAATATTCTAAATCAGTTCTTGTAGCATGCGAAGATATTTCATTTGAAGATGGTGGGCTGTTACCAGAGAAATCTGTTAAAATCAGTGCATAGTTTGACATCCTTAATGTGGCAGTGTTTGTGTGTGGGTGTGAAGGATACCGATGAGTGACAAGTTGCTTCCTGCACCTTTTAAACCATTCTTGGCTGTGATAGTATCTTTCAGATGCTTTCCATAGGCTGAGAAGTGTTATCCTCTTCTTGGAATTTTTGTATTTTGATGAAGTAAACAAAGGTAAAAAGAAAAAACAACAATGTTTAATACATTCAAAGTAATTAGTTAGAATTGATGTGATTTTCAATCTTTTTGGAGTTGTAAGCACCTCAAAAAAAAAAGAAAAAAGAAGAAGATTGCTTTCATGTGAAAAGGTGCCACTGGGTTTTATCAGATGAAGTGATGAGTATGCAAACAAGGAAAAGAAATAGCATATACAAGATAATTTTGTTTGCTGGCTCATTACATTTGTCCCCATTTGAAGTTGTGTACTCTCAAAGTACATGTGTCCTTTCTCAGGTTGACACAGGCTTGTTAGGAGAAGAGACTGGGTTCAGGGTGAACATTGTTTGCTAACATTGATGCGAGAGCTCTGATTGCTATGATTCCCGATATTAGGACGGATTATAGAAAAGTTCTTCTAGATCCTATAATCACCTGGTTTCTGACTGTTGTGTCTGGGCAAAGGGACAAAAGACATAAAATTAAGGTTCTCCAAAGAATTATAAACCATGCTGGTGTGGTAAGAGAACAACAAGCTGTTATCTATCAATCTCAGTGGAGAGCAGCGCAAATAGTGGTTGTGCAATTGAGTTCCAGCTGCGGCAGAGATCCTTAGCCTAAGTATACATGTTACTGCAATCCCAAACTTTTGGTGCCATGGGTCATCTCTATTAGAGAAAAACATTACATGGACATTTAGGCCAAAAAATACACAAAAATATTTAGAAGAACATCTGTTTTTTAACATTGATAATATTAATAAATGTTTCTTTGGCACCATACTTTCCGAAAGATCATGTTCCAAAAGATCATGTGACTGAAGTAATGATGCTGAAAATTCAGCTTTGCCGTCACAGGAATAAATCATAAAATATATTCAAAAAGAAAACCGTTCGTTTGAATTGTATTCATATTTCATAACACAGTTTTTACTGTATTTTTGACCCCCCCCAATTATTCAGTCATGGTAAGCAGAAGACCTACCGACCCCAAACTTTTGAATGGTAGTGTGTATATGGACTGATTAATACAATATATATTTATATATTTCAATACAGTAATATTGTGAAATACTGTTTTTTATTTAAATATATTTTAAAATATAATTTATTCCTGTGATGGCACAGCTGAATTTTCAGCATGTCTTCAGTGTCACATGATCCTTCATAAATCATTCTAATATGCTGATTTACTGCTCAAGAAATTTCAAGTTAATTTGATCTCTCACAGTTTGGAGCGGTACATGTGCATGAATATATAAACTTAAAAGTTATTTAACCATTTCATGCATAAATTATGACAACCTCAGTCCACATCATTTTTCTCTCTCTTTTCATCGCTCTTAGGGCATGAAAAATAAGATTTATTTGATCTTTTTACACATTTTTTAAAGAGATTTTCAGATTAATTGAGTGGACAGTATGGGTTTTTGGTTTGAACGGAGGAGATACTGCATTAAGCAATATTGTATGCATTTACCAAAACAATTAATAAATCATATAAAATCATGTGAAAACTAAAATATACAAAAACCATAAACACAAAATATTGCAAACGTAATTCACTTAGTTCCTGTTTGACCAGTAGTCAACTTCATAACAAGTTGAACTTAATGTGTTTGATATCAGAACATGAAGATGTGATTCCATATCCACAACCCGTTGAGGTACAATCCCAACTCAGACTATGTAGAAAAGACTCACACTCTCTCTAGTCTACCAGAGGTTGCCAATTTACCCTTATTAGCTGATAATTTGGATCGTTTAAGATGGGCACATTTCTACCGTAGCTCTAGTAACATGTATTACGTAACCAAATTACTTTTCTAATAATGAGTAAAGTAATGCATTACAAGTAACCTACATTACGTTATCACATTTCCTTTTTATGTAAATGCAAATTACATTCAAATAACAAATACATTTACTTACAGCCAAAAAGATGAAGCATTTTAAAAACAACAGTCACAGTATGAATTGTAGATGATTAATTAAAAGCTGATCCATTTAGTGGACAGATGATTAATCAGAATTTCCTCCCAATCTAAATCAATACGTGAGAACTTTAAGAGTACTCCTCAGATGATGGGTAATGCTACAAAAAATGTTTACCTGCAAGAGTCTCCAAGGATAGAAGGAATGGTATGCAAGTTGGTGGCAAGTGTATAGGATGATGCACTAGGGTCCATTGTAGAGGTTGATGTGCAACTATACCATCAAAGCCCATGTATATGGATGCTTTTTGAATAGCCATTCACTGTAATGACTGCTATGCGTGAAGAAATAAATGGGGGGAAAGGGGGAGTTTAAGTGCATTTTATGTTCTTGTTGCAAGATTTATTTGGATGGTATTTCAAACCCAGTAGTTCACAGAGAATTTACAGCATAATAACTCTGTGTGATCTCTCTGCATGGCAGCCACGCATAACTAACGATTGAATCAGAGAGGCCAGGGTTAGTCACATCCAGTTCAGTTTGTGCTGCCTTGAATCATCGCCTCAGATCTATTAGCAGAAGTGGTCAGGGAAATATTAGTAAAATATTATGTGAATTCTGAATAAAGCTAATAGTCCTCGTGCCATAGCCGAGTTTTTTTTTGCATTTAGCAGAGATGTTGGACTTTATACTGACACCTATTGGCCTGGCTGCTGTATGGATATTGAGTTTATTATATTGTTTGCTTTGTTTCACTAAGGTGCTACTTTTA
Source organism: Pseudorasbora parva (assembly GCF_024679245.1). Classification (NCBI taxonomy): domain Eukaryota; kingdom Metazoa; phylum Chordata; class Actinopteri; order Cypriniformes; family Gobionidae; genus Pseudorasbora; species Pseudorasbora parva. Next base: position 24,089,574 of record NC_090184.1, read on the forward strand.
TGTGTATGCATTGTAAAGTACCTAGAGTATAACAAATACATTTACTTTTACATTTACATTTACAGATACTGGCTATATGTATTATAATTTGTTGCTGTTATTATAACCACTAGTAAACAATTGTATTACATGCTGGTCATGTGGAAAATAAAACAGGTTTTTCTAAAAGATTGGTCTCTCTGGGTTCTTAATGTGTAAATAATTTCAACAAATTCTTTATATATTTCAGTGCATCTTAAAGTTAGGTAGACTAATTTGATAGCATCTCCACAGCTCCAGAGACTGCCTTTCAAACAGCTGTCATGTCAGATTTCACTATATAATCATAATGGTTACCTCAGGGGAAATTTTGTATGGGAAAAGACCATCATCCGAAGCAGGTGGCTCACACAGCAGCTGCTCTTCCTCGCAAAACACTATTCCTCTGGAGAGTTTGAGTTTCTTTAGGAGCTTTGCGTCAGTGTTGCAGTCATCCCAGAAGAGTAAGTTACCAGTATTTTCCATCAGAGGGCGCTATTAGGTTGTATTAAAAGAGATAGTTCACCCAAAAATGTCAATTCTGTCCTCATTTACTCACCCTCAAGTTGTTCCAAACCTGTATAAATGTCTTTGTTCTGCTGAACACAAAAGAAAATATTTTAAAGTACTCTAAGCCAGTATTATTGGTAACTAGCAGATTTCAGGCCCCAGTGACTTCCATATAGGACAAAAATGCTATGGTAGTCAATGGGGCCTAAGAACTGCTTGGTTAAAAACATTCTTCAAAATATCTTCCTCCGTGTACAGCAGAACATTTATACAGGTTTGAAACATCTTGGGTGAATAAATGAGGACAGTATTTTTTTTGTTTTGGGTCACTATCCCAAGTCAAGGTCATGGTGTTGGAAAGATTATGCTGGAGTTGTGTTTTTCTGGTAACTCTGTTGCAGCTCAACAAATATTTTGGATTGAAACATGAATAACCTACATTTTAGATTATTATACAGCATGGCTGTCCAAAAAAGTATGGATCGGGAAGAGTATTTGAAAATGTATTAACATGAGCTGACCTATGGCCAATTGCATAAACATGCCATTATTTTAAGTGTCTAGTGTGACCAACTAGCAGTTAGTTGGGGTAATTCGTCTTACTTCGGTATTAAATTAGACCAGTGAGTCTACGTTTTTATGTAACTGACTTAAAAAAGTTAGGAACAGTCTTAAAATTGGATGTCTGACTTGTAAGATAGTCTTAGTTTATGCAACTGGGTTGAATAACTTAATTCCAATTTGAGTATTTGACTATTGGATATATATATATATATATATATATTATACTGGATATCTCTATTTCTTATATGAAATTAGTCAAAAGGATCTAGAGACAATAGAATAGTTAAATTCACTGATTTGTATTATTGTTGCTATTTTTATGTTTTGTTTTATTTTTATTATTTCATTTTATTTGGGCAGATCCGCTTATTTAGCCTATACATTTACATTTACATTTATGCATTTAGCAGACGCTTTTATCCAAAGCGACTTACAACTCAGGACTATACAAATAATGAGTCATATAATAGTTTAATTAATGCCACATAATTGTTTCAGTTGCACCCGTCTATTTATGGCCACTGAAGTTATAAACAAACGATTAAAAATTATATTTTTAGTAGCTCACAACAGAGTTTCCCGGAACCTGACATCAGATTAGTCATAGAAGGGGCGGGGTCACATGCGCTCTCTGGCTGACGCGCGAGGGGCGGGGCCTATCGGCTCAGGCAGGGTATTCCCTTCTGTGCTTCACCCGAACCCATACAGACAAGCGCTCGTTGCTATAGCTTAAGTATGAATGACAGAATATGGAGTTTGTTATAAAATAATACATCGAAAACAGAGGTGACAGTCTTTCAGGGATGGTCTACATTATGGGGATGCAGTCGGACGCTCTAGGTGTCAAACCCACGTCCCTGGAGGATTTGTTTGAGTCCAGCACATGGAAAATTAAAAACATTTGGGATGGGGTGAAGCTGGAGATCGCGGCCGGAGATGGATGTCCGGTGGTCTTAAATAGTTTTACTCATTTGGACCCTGATCTGCCTATGCTGGAGGTAGGCTAATACACAGATTTAAACCTCATGACTCTTTCGTTCGTTCCTTTCTATAACTTATAAATCTATTGAAAATTGAACTAGTTATAAAAGTGATTTAATTTAATTTTGCTTTGTTAATGTTAATATCTTGTCTGTATTAAATGGTTGAAATTAATAGTTGTTTATATGATTGTTTTTTTTTTAAAGAAACTTTTTAGTTTTAAGTTTCTTCTCATGTAGGCTAGTTTAGATATTGTTATGCATTAATAGCCTATTGATATGTTGCTGAGCTGGCATGATTGTTTTCGTTCAACTTCGCCATTGTTTCTCTCTATAATGATGAGCTCTTTTATAATAAACCTTGAATTAGAGCAGCTTAAAGTAAACACTTTCAATACTTATGCTCATCTACCCCAGTTACAAATTGTATTGACTTTATATTATCTTTGTCTTGTTCTTGTATACATCCATCTTTAAACTGAAGGCAGCACAGAGGCTTCATCTGAAGCAGATATTCCTCAGAAAGACAGCATACATGCATTTACACAGATTTCTTGAGCTTGAGGGCCCACATGAAGTAAACCAAAACCAAAAGTCTCCTCCATAATCTTGGCAAGAGTAGGCCTACTCAGTTTCCCTTTTTCTCCAACTTTCCCTTCTCTAAATTCTCCCCAAAAAAGGGCCATGGAAATAAAACAGTCAAATAAGATTTATGTCCCCTTCAGGTATTAAATAAAAACGCAGCTCCTCTCAGGATGATTTAGCTAAGGACATGGAAAGAAAGGCTAATACTATCAGATGTTATTGATATTATGTTTTTTGAGAGTTTAACAGGGGCTATTTGTTTTGACAAAATTGTCCATTATAGTGCAGATATGCCAGCTAAGAATAAATCATTACATTTGAGAATCTCTTATATAATACGTGACAACGCATTTACTTGTCAGATTTGATGAAAGATTTTCATTATGGATTTTCTGTCTGTGGCTTCTGAAACTCTCCAGCGCCAACTGTTTTTCTAGGTTGTTTTTGAAGACGACTGAATTATTTTATCACCATGGCAGTCACACATTTTACAGTTGCTAGGTTGTCATGCTGAACTTCAGATATCTAATGTGGTGTGTGAACAAAATGTCCCCTTTTTATCTTCCCTTTTAATGTCAGCAGCACATTGTTGTGACTTAAACGGCAGCTCACACACCAAAACTTGTTTACGATGTTGCAGCTTTACTCTAGTCATCACAAAAAGAAGGTTCCAGTGTGTCGCCAGCTGCTAACCTTCACTGGACTAAATCTAATCTGCTCTCATTACACAATTAGTGGTGGTTAAATCTCCCATTCCACCCAGCACAGCACTAGAGCCCTTATCCTTTCTCCTTTAAAGAAGACAGAATCTCTTATTTTTCTATTTTAATGTGAAAGCAGTTGGCTTGTATACCTCCAAACCTCCAAAAAGATGGCACTTGTGTTACCATGAGCGATGGATGGAATTGCAATGGTCAAGTAATTTTGCTATAAATTCTTTTGTCTTTTAGCTCTCTCATCTTCTTTCTTTTATGGGATGGCTTGTAAAAAAAAAAAGGACACTGCAAGCACTTATCTCTGCTTTTAAAGTGATTCAAGGCTGCAGATGGCCTGGCAAGAGCTCAGAATTGGTTACATCAGCCTTGAAGTTCTAAACCATAACAGCCAGATGTAAAAGTATCGTTGTATAATAGATCATTAAAAGCTCAGTACATAGATCAGCTAATCCCTTAACGTAACATTCGCCATAAAGGATCCAGTGTAAGGTCTTGTGTAAGAGCACTTTAATGTTGTGTTGTTATAAACGTGATATTTGTAGGCTTACATACTACCAGTCAAAAGTTTGGGATCAGTAAGACTTTTATAAACTGCTTTGTAAAAAAAGATGTCTCTTATTGAGAAAAATTACAGTACAACAGTAATTTTCTGAAATATTATTACATTTTAAAATAAATATTTTCTATTTGCATATATTTTAAAATATTATATATTCCTGTGATGGTAAAGCTGAATTTTCAGCATCATTACTCCAGTCTTCAGTGTCACAAGATCCTTCAGAAATCATTTTGATATGCTGATTTGGTGCTCAAGAATCATTTCTCATTATTATCAGTGTTGCAAATATTTATTCTGCTTAATATTTTTGTGAAAATCTTGATACATTTTGATACATCAGGAGTCTTTGATGAATATAAAGTTCAAAATAAAACAAAAAATATTAGTAAAAAACAAAGTTTTACTGAGCCCAAATTTGCGGGCACTGGGAACACTGGGTTATCATCACTTTTTGCAATTGTTCTCCTGTGTTTGTTAAAAGTGTTTACAAATTCTCTATTCTTCTTAAAGAGGCCTTTGTGTGATAGATTGAACTCGGAACGTCATAATGGGGACAGCGGAGCTGAGCTTTGATTAATGAGAAGAACAGACAGGGGTTACATTGACATGTACAGAGACGCTTTTGTCGTGAAAGATCTCTTGATCGGAACGAGGAGGATAAGAGGGAGGAACAGTGGGATGGCGATGAAGAGAAAACATGGATGTGAGAGGCAGGAAAAGGGAAAGTGGCAGAGTGAAGAGGCAGGAATAAGTAGGTGTGCGTGAATGTATTTAAACAATTATATAAGGCATAATATACAAATACTCAATAAATCAGGTTTTTTAGGTTATATTTAGAAAAGCAGCTCAACTAGTGGTGCTAGCATTGCCAAGGCCATGGTTTCAGTTCACACTTCACATACTGCCAAATTAATATTTATGAGTGTAAAAGAAACTGAATAGAATAGAATAGAATAGAATAGAATAGAATAGAATAGAATAGAATAGAATAGAATAGAATAGAATAGAATAGAATACTGATAGATTTTTTAAATTATTTGAATCTTTCATCTTTTATTCACCGTCATTTAATTTCAAACCTTTCTGACTTTACATGAGACATGAAATGAAGAAAATCTTTGGACAATATCCTGTCTGATCTTTACCATATAGTGGTTTTACATTTAGAATGTAGACAATTGTTTGATGTGCAGAAATGATCTGATCACAGAATAACACCATGCATACATTCCTTATATCTACATCGGCGCTTTTCCAGACAGCAACCACAATCAGCAGTTCTGAACTGCACTCAGGCATAATTCTTTTTCCGAGGCTTATATCGGAGAATTCCTTCCATGGTTCTGCTAATCTCATTCTAAAATGCTGGAGCAGATTTCACGAAAACCTTGGCACAACCAAAACAAAGGCAAAAAAGTAACAGCAACATCCAGTTATTATTAAGAACATCCAAGCCAGAAAAATACTGATAAAGCCATTTATCAAATGGAAAATGTTAAGATGCAAACAATGTGAAACGCTCACCTGAGTTTAATGATTGCAGCTGAGTGATGTTTTACCCAATGTTTTGGTAAAAGTTGATGCTCAGCAAATATTGTTACATTTTAAAATAACAATTTTCCCGATTTTTAATATTTAGAATTTAGAAAAAAAGATAGCAATCTTGAAAACAGTTGTGGAAATTGTGATTCATATTTTCAGGATTATTTGATGAATAGAAAGTTCTACTGAACAGCATTTAAAATAGAACAATGTATTAAACAATGCTAAAGTCAGACATGTAAAATGGTTAAAAATGGTAACAATTTCTTTAGTCATTTCAGTGCATCCTTGCTGAATAAAAGTATTCATTTAGAGAAAAAAAATCATACGGACCCCAAACTTTTAAATGTTAGTGTAGTTAATGGAGAAATCTGGAGATTCAGTATTCCGAGCTGCATGGAACTTTTTATGTCGACTGTCATGTCATTTGTGTCACTCTTATACTTTGAACACTAACCCTGCTTAGAAGTTAAAAGAAGGCAGTGTATGATAGAAAAAAATAATATGGAAATTTCCAAAGAAAGGTGGATAAGAAGAGAAATCACAGTTTTTGACCTTTTTTCTGCCTTTTTTCCACTGTAGATGTTTGCAGCAGTAAAGCTGGCCATCACTCTGTGCTGAGGTTTAATGTGCTGTAACCGAGTGTGCTGAGAAACTTACTGAGCAATGCCAAAAAACACACAGCTTTGCTTGACATATCCCATCTCTATCTGGGTTAATGTTCGTACAGGACCGTGAATCGCAAGAGAACATATAAAATGTAACCCAAATCCATAACTCTCATGACACAAATAAGCATTGTTTTGCTCCTGGCCATTACTGACCGAAAAGAGATTTGGTCACAGCTTACAGTGGCTTAATCAGCGTTCTGTTTAGGGCATTCATAAATAAAATCATTCAGAGACAATACAGCGATGTGTCATGCGCAGCCAAGGCGATAAAAGCAAACATGCCTAGGTATTTAGACAATGTTATGACACATTATGTTATGACATTATGAAGAATGTGAATGAATGTTAGCCTTTTGAAGTCAGGCTTATTAATGATCAACAGGAGGAAACTTGACGCAGAGCAAAGGCAGATTGACCACTGCAGCTTTAAATTCCTTTTATCTGAACTCATTCGTTTACTTTCTTACTTTATGTTTTTACAGTTGCAGGGCTGTTCATATACAACGTGTTCTTGCATTTTAGATGCGCATTCTTTTTTCCTGCTGTAAACACATCAGATGGTCTTTGTCCATTGCAACAAGTCTAAGTAGCCGGTTTTCCATTAGCGTACAGATTTGCTCAAAACTTTTGTCATATTTTCTAAATGTAGATTTTTTTTTTAAAATAGCGAAATGACGTCATTAAACAAGCAAAAAACAAAACTATTGCGAAATTACGCCATTAAACAAAAACACGTGTGGGTTGTTTTTGGGTGCTTCTCCTCCTATTTGATAAATGTTGGCATCTCTTTGCTGTTTCCAATCCAGTACACTGTAAAAAAATATTTAGAAAAAAAGTTACCTGGTTGCCTTAAAATTTTGAGTTCATTGAAATAAATTTTTTTGAGTTAATACAATGAACATTTTTTGAGATTCGACAACCTTTTATTAAAATATTAAAATATTATTAAAATATTTTGTAAGCATATTGGGTAATTGTGTGTGTTTTATTTCTGATGACGCAGTGAAATATGCCAAATACTGCTATTTTCATGATTTATCACATTTTTTATGTGGTTCAGATACAATAATATTTTGAGTTTCTATTTATTAAACAAATTTTCTTCATTGTATCAACTCAAATTTTTAATTTCAATAAACTTAAAATTTTAAGGCAACCAGGTTACTTACTTTTTTAAGTTAAACCAACAAAAACCAAAACAATTTTTTACAGTGTAGCTATTATTGTTATTCTTTGAGTTTGATAAAGAACTGCATCTCATCTTCTGCCCAAAAATACCATAACAAACTTTTTTTGCGATATAAATACAGTATGTTGTATATCGAAATGTACGTGTTTCCATTGGGCATATGTTCAATTCGCAATTTCAATTTGCACAATTTAAAGGGTAATGGAAACAATTGGAAGGGTAATTTTTCAGCATTTCACTGCATGAGTAGCGCATTCACATAACACGTTCCTATGTTCAAAAGGTAGTTTTGCATTCAAAAATTACTTTTAATGTACACGTGTAGCTGTTAAAAAACACTTGTGTGAACAGTCATGCCATGTCATGTTAATTATTTCTTCGTTTTGAATGCAAAAACATGGCCTGTTGATATTATAGTCTATTTTTAACATGTCTTGTTTTTCTTGATTTGTATTGTAATGTTAATATGTTAAAAAGTACACGTAATAGGGCTTGTCCTCTAACATATACTCCTCCTTGATTTTGACAGCAGGAATTCTGCATTGTTTTTATGTGTTCTAAGAATTGTTTGTGAAGGATGCATCTGGCAGGGAAGTTGTTACGTGGTAACTTTTCAGCACTCTTTGTCTTTTCACAGGAACCCGTGTGGCTTTTTTCAGAGGCAGTCGAGGGGTTCACAATGCGTAGCAGAGTTTAATGCATTCTGTCATAGTCTGGGATTTTTGTGGCTTTGATCACCTTATATATACCACAACATAAATGTAAAAAGCGAGCCTGTGATTAGTGCTAAACAATATTCTTTTACCATACAAAAATTTAGTTATGCTTTTCCTGGCGCTCTAGTTGTGAGCTGGATTTTCCCTTAGAAAGTACAGATGAGAGTAGGTGCTGTTTCTGTTTTGAAATGTCAGATGTCAAAGAGGGTCTTTTACAGTTCTCTTGTGTTGTCAGGCTTTTTTTGTTCAGGTCTCTGTGGCTGATCCTGCTACTGCCCACTAGTTTCAACCTGAGTCAGAGGGGCTTCCCAGAATGTGCGTAGATTAACTTTTTGTTTTGTTTTATTGTTTTGGTGAAGTGGTCTACATCCCCATTTTCTTTTCTTAAGCTCACCGAGTTCCTATTTATAATGTAATATAATATAATGTCATCCAGGGTTTTTCGATGCCTATAGCCCTGGATGGATCAAATATAATATAATATGAGATCTCCATCACCATGATTGTTACCATCAGAGGGAAAATGTGTGGCATACAGACATTGAACATTTTGTGTGTTTTACAGGTTTGTGCAACATTTCAGCTGGAATACGAAAGAAACTTGGTTCTCGTTTTTGCCCATTGATGCGCTTCCAAAATATCACTGCAGCAATATTTGAAGGAAGTTATGTTGTGGCGTCCGTGTTTGTATGTCTGTTGCCATAGCTACTCCTGAGCAGAGAGCTGGGGTTGAGTTGTCTGTTTAACCAATCTCCTGTAGAGAAAGCTATCCTAATGACCACGCACTGACTCACACCCACACTTACTCAGGATACACCCTTACACGATTGGCTCTTTGCCTGAGGCAAAGCTCACGGTCACTTCCCACAGTTCCCTGGGAGTTCCCTCTTACTTTCCATACTGACGTCAGGTACAGTACTTGAGTTAGTAGCCTTTTTCAAATTACTGGCTGCAGGCTTTCTCAGTTTAGCTTTATGTAGATACCTATGGAATTAAACCATAGTTATATTCTTTTATATTCTTTTTTGGGTAATAATGTTGGTTGAAGAGAGAATTTAGACTCAAATAAAAGTGTCAGACCTATTGTTGCTAAATAAATGAATCACATGTAGCACATTCTTACAATGACACTGGTGACCAAAAACGTTTTCAATTGCATCATGCTTCATCCATGAAACTTAACTGCTTTGTGCACATTTAAGATGTGTAGTTAAAGGGCTGGGGTAGCCATGTGACAGTGGCTGATAAAGAGCCACACTCTTGGTCTTGTACACTTTGTTAAGGCTGTCTGTGTGTGGATTAGATTAGATTAGATTAGATTTAATAAACAGTAATCCCGGGCTCACCCTTAAAGCCCTTGCTGCGCTATTTTAGACTCTGTGTAAAACTGAATGGAAGAATGTACCTTTGTAATACCTTTGTACCTTTGACTTATTACATGATTCTCTTGAATACTTGAGTCTGATTGGATAACCACATTCTGCAGTCAAATATGCCTGCAAAATGACCAAAAACCGATATATTTGAGTGTATATTAACTGTATATTTTCTAAAATGTTCTAGTGTAGTTTTTTTCTTCTGATCACACAATAAAAAATATTTAACTCAAATCAATTTCATTATTTTGTAAGTATTATAATGTACCAAGCTTGCTATTATCAAAAAATTCATCATCAACATTTTATTTTTTGTGACTTGTGAAATTGTTCCATAAATATATAACTGGTTATGTACACAAGTGTTCAAACGTTTGAGGTAGGATTTTTTTTCCCCAGCAAGAATTGCATAAATTGATCAAAAGTGAGTCAAGACATTTATAATGTTATATTTTGAACTTTCTATTTATCAAAGAATCATAAAAAATATATCATGGTTTCCAGAAAAATGTGTTCAACTTTGATAATAATAAGCATTCAACATCATGTGACCAAAGACTAAAGACTGAAAATTCAGCTTTGCCATCACAGGCATATATATATATATATATATATATATATATATATATATATATATATATATATATATATATATATATATATATATATATATATATATATATATATATATATATATATAATAGAAGAATGTTTGTTAAGAATATAAGGACCAGAATATTAAATCCTTCTTCCCTCTTTATCTGTAGAGCTCAGTTCAGGAGATCGGAGAGGAGGTAGAGGACGGAGCTATCTACACCATCACGCTCCGAAAGGTGCAACTCCACCAGACGGCTAGTAAGGGGCAGCGATGGTTGGGCGTGGAGACAGACTCCGCCCTCAGCCTGTACGAGACCTGCAAGGGTCGGACCATCAAGGCTGGAACACTGGAGAAACTGGTGGAGTACATGGTTTCAGCGTTCAAAGGAAAGGACTATACATATGTCACTATTTTCCTCTGCACCTACCGAGCTTTCGCCACAACCAAACAAGTGTTGGACCTGCTGCTTAACAGGTAAACAGGCCATCAACCCCTAGTGCTTTTGTAAATGTTAAATCATAAACTACAATATTATATAAAATGCATTCTTATCTAATGTAGGTATGCCAAACTGCATGATCAGCCAGTCTCAGGCAAGCCAAAACTCTCCTCAGAGGACCACACAGAACTTAAAAAGTAAGTATTTTGGCCCAGTTTCACAGACAGGGCTTAGACTAAGCCAAGATTAGGCCTTATTTAGGACATTTAAGTAACTTTTATTAAAAAAAAACATTACTGGTGTGCATCTTGAGACAAAACAATGGCAGTGGCATATTTTAAGATGCGTCAGTGCACGTTGCTTTTAGTTAAAACAGCTCAAACATGCATTTTAGTCTGGGACTAGACTTAAGCCTTGTCTGGGAAACCAGGGGTTAATGTTGTTCAAATGAACCCAAGTAATTTAGTAAAGCTGCTTTTAAAAGTTGTGATTTGTTACATTTTTACCATATCTGTTATCATATGAAAGTAGTGTAATCGGCTTACCTATATTTCCCAGAATTTTAATATGGGTGCATCTGTAATTTTATGTGTACAACAGTACTGTCTCATCTATCCTGGGTGCATGGTTGGATCAGTATTCGGAGGATTTCTGGAGCCCTCCAGACCACGGATGCCTGCAGAGCCTCATATCCTACTTGCAACTCAACTTCTCTGGATCAGACCTGGAGAGACGAGCCCATAACCTGCTGGAACACTTCCAGCATCGGCAACAGTCAGAGGTTGAGCTTGAAGGTACCGTTTCACTGAATTACTGAATCTTTGAACATTTGAAAAATGGTCTTTCAAAATGACTGTTACAACTTATCACTTATTCTTTGCAGGTGATCTGTGCACCTGCCCCTTTGCCACACCAGAGGAGAGCAGCTTGGAAGATGAATTCTCCCCCTCGCACTTCATGTCCTTCAGTCCCGCCCTAGTCGCTGAGCAGTTAACAGTCATGGATGCGGTAAGACATCAAGATGTTGTCAATCTGTCTTAATTATTTGTGCCCAAATATGCTAGTCAGCAGGTTTTGGTAAATTTGAATCATTTAAACATTATGGTCAGCTGAGAGAATTAAATCTGAGAAATGTATTTACTTTTCTATGTTATTTAATATCATAAAGGTAAATAAAGTTGTCCTGCAAAACGTTTTTAAGGTTCAAATCGAATTAAACCGGTGAATGCGACTAAACTCGTTGTTTTTCACAGGAGCTGTTTAAGAGGGTTGTTCCCTACCATTGTTTGGGTGGCATATGGTCCCAGCGGGATAAAAAGGGCAAAGAGCACCTGGCACCCACCATCCGTGCCACGGTTGCTCAGTTCAACAGCGTGACCAACTGTGTGATTGCCACCTGCTTGGATAACAGGTCTCTCAGACCATTTCAAAGAGCGAAGCGCATTGAACACTGGATAGAAGTGGCCAGGGTGAGACACTGCTATCACTGTTGTTTGTCATGTGATATTATCAATCAACAGACTTATTGGGAAAACATGCCTCTATTAAAATGTTGGCAAAACTAAAAACATACGTATAGGCCTACATACAGTGCACTGCTGAAATGAACACTAGTGGCAGTAAAACAACTACTTTTTATTCCTTTTCATACACATTATGATTACGTGGGCAGATTGTCGTTCATAAAAGCCTTTTACCCGTTTCCTTGCACGATACCTCATGTTATGATTATATAATTTTATGACCTACATGATTTGTAAACCAATACACTTTGACGTTTTTATCACTTAACCAACTCCATATGTAGGCTATGGCTTTTCTGACGTAGTAAACTTCAAGTTTAGATAAAGTCATTATAAAAGTGCTAAAAGAGAAGCAAACTTCAGCTTATATATCATGTTTTGTTTTGTTAAGACTATCGTTGAATAAAAGGAGTCCTTAAGTATTTGTAGTTCATGAACATCTGTTTGTTTATCTTGCCATCAGAAATGTCGTATCCTGAAGAGCTTTTCCTCTCTGAAAGCCATCCTGTCCGCCTTGCAGAGTAATGCCATCCATAGACTGAGGAGGACCTGGGATGATGTGTCCCGGTAAGAGACGAGTCTGTCGGGATTTCTGTCAGCAATGATTAGCCAGATAATGCTTTAGCATTAGCATTAGCCACTGATTAATAGTAGCATGCCTAGTTTGTGCTAGCTTCTGATGTGTTCAGTCATACTAGTTGACTCTAGTTAAGAATAGTTAAGACTCTAGTTGAAGCTGAATCAGCTTAAACAGCTTTATGAAAGGCTTGTTTTATAGTGGAGCATTTGGAGATGGGGGGGGGGGCAGAGGAGATTTAATGCTAGCTAATTACAGTGTTTGGATTTCACATAGATTTGACAGATTATGACTCAAGCTGTTTTCTTCTGCTTACAGGGAAAGCTATCGTATTTTCCAAGAGCTGTCTGAAATCTTCTCAGATGACAATAATTACTCCCTCAGCAGAGAGCTTCTCATTAAGGTGAGTAAAAAGGTGGTCTTTGCACATGTACTTTGCAGTAATTCTCCCACACATGCATCATAACTTGCAGTAGCACACTCAGATATTAATACATTGTATTAGTTCTATTAGTTTACATTAGCTAAGGCATTAACTCACAATGAGCAATACATTGTACAGTGTTTATTCATCTTTGTTAATGTTAGTTAATAAATCTACAGCTATTTATTTATTAGTTCATGTTTGTTCAATCCATTCATATAAACAGATACATTTGATTTTAGTAATTTACTAGTAAATGTTTAAATATTAAATAAGATTAATTCATGCTTTAGAAAAATTATTCATGGTTAGTTCATGTTAACCTTATTGTATTGCACTTTTAACAATTGTATGTGCTTAAAATGAGCCTAAAATCCAAAATAATATGCCTAATTAGGAATAGTTATAGATCAATTTCCAAAAACACAAGAATTTAAAAAAAGGTTTTAGTTATAACAAACAATTTTGTTATAATATAATACTGGTGCATTGGTTACTATGTACCATTTTTAATAGTGTGATATTTTGGTGAATTATATTAAAACCATTTGGACCTACAAACATCGTAATTTATTTAAATATAATCATAGTATATGGAACTCAACCGACAATATATATATTTTTTTATGGATAATAACAATTGAGATTGCAATGTTATTTTGACCTAGGATTTTGATCACTGAACTAGGAAATGTCCCTGGTTTCCTTTTCAGAAATCTAGTCACCTTATGTTAGCAGTCACATGTTCTGTGAGCCAGCATTTTTCAAATTTCTATAAGTTCACTGTAAGCCACCAACGTTTGCTGTATCTGTTGCTGGGGGAAGGCAGGATGTGGTTATATTGTCATCTTACTAGTCCTTACAGCGTCTGTAACACCATGTTTCTATAGCAGACAGGGTAAACAGAAAAGCCATATACAGTTGCACAATATATGCAGCCTGCTAGCTCCTAGCTCAGCTCTCTAGGGCCTGCTGAGGCATCAAATGCCTTTTTTTCACTAGTGGCCATGCTTCTGCATTTGATAGACATCTTGAAAAGAATCCATTAGTCTTAAAAGCATTATGCAACTTTGAAAAGAGTGAATTTTGAATAGCAATTTTGTCCTCAAAAAGAAAATGTATCATCATGTTCTGTCTTGAAGAAAACGTATCAGACAATATATTAGAATGATTTGTGAAGGATCATGTGACTCTGAAGACTGGAGTAAATAAATTACATTTTTAAAAACATTAAAATAGAAAACAGTTATTTTAAACTGTAATTATATTTCACAATATTACTGTTTTTACTATATTTTGTGATCAAATAAATACAAAAACACCCCAAAATTCTGAATGTTAATGAACATTTATCTTACACAATTGTACTTCTCTAAATGTATCTTGTTTTTAAGGATGTGTGTTTTTTTTTTTTTACTGAACAACAAAACAAAAGTAGACCTTGTTGTGGCAACCTGACATTCCATGACACAAATGTGACTCAGGCTGTGTGGGGATTAAAAATAGTTTGAGTTGTGTTCGTGTTATCTAGAAATCTCCACCGCAGAATTAACTTTCAGAACTTGCCTTGAAAATAGCTGACTTCAATTAAAAAAAAGAAACCAAGCATGACGAAAGCTTTCCTTTCCATACATTTAACATTAGAGAACAAACTAGAGCAGAACATCGGAAAGTATCCTTGGTATGTGGGCTGGGGGCGAGAAACTAGCAGTTGCTGCCATTTATTATGAGGGAATTCCTTGGATGAGGTCATAGGGCCAGATAAACACCCCTCCTTAATACCAAAGGGCTTCCCCAGGGTGTTGGCCAGCACTATCTCTGAGCACCATACAGTCAAACTTCACGTCCATTCTGCGTCATGGTATATCGTAGCAGTGCAGTCTTAGGATTCCACTTTGACATTCTTATCTTCCTTCAGGTTATACTGCTTGCTAATAATATGTCAATGTAAATGCTTTCAATGCTTTCCCTTTTGAAACTCAGAATGATGATGTGAAACTTATATCTTCACAGGAGGGCACCTCCAAATCTGCCATTATCGAGATTAACCACAAAGGAGCACAGAGAAGACACCAGCAGCAAAGAGACATAGTATGTATAAACGTCAGATACTGTCAGTTGAAATTTATATTTATTAAGCAACAGCGCCCTCTTATGGTTAAAACGGATCACGTATTCAGTTTGAAGAGCTCACAGGACTCCGTCCTGAATAGAATATAAATAGTAGGTTATTAGGGGCCAAGCACCGAAGGTGCGGAGGCACCTATTGAAATCGTTAGTGTTCCTATTATTAGGGGCCAAGCACCGAAGGTGCGGAGGCACCTATTGAAATCGTTAGTGTTCCTATTATTATTATTCTGCTTCTTCTTCTTCTTCTTCTTCTTTTTCCGCCATAGGAGTCTCTGGCAGCCCATAGAACCGTATGGTAAAAAGTTGTGAAATTTGGCACACTCATAGAGGCCAGTCTGAGCTGTCACTATAGCAAATTTGGTGCCTCTAACTCAATCTCTCTAGCGCCACCACCTGTCCAAAGTTTCACTCATATTTATGCTTATAACTTTTGACCCCTAAGGGCTAGAAACAAAATTCTTTTTTCATCGGATTCCTTGGCTCAAGCCGATTCGATTTCACCCTATGATGTCATTTTCCGGTATGCAAATTTTCCCGCCATTTTGAATTTTCTGAAAAACCTACTTTTTCTAACTCCTCCTAGGCCGTTGCTCCGATTTTCATGAAAATTGAAACAGATCATCTTCATAGCATGCTGACAAAAAGTTATGGAATTTAAGTTGATTCGTCCAATCGTTTTCAATAAACGCACAAACAAATTTTACGTAGAGGTTGCAAAAACACACTAAAGGCTATATCTCCACAACGCTTTATCGTATTCAAACCAAACTTGGTACATGTCATCACAAGCATGACCTGAAGCAACATGCAGCGTTTCGGCGCAGCGCCATCTACTGGTCCGGAGATACGAAAAATGCATATTTTGGCTTATAACTTCTGAACCGTTTATCCAAAAATCATAAAATTGGTCTCATTAGATTCAGGGCGTCATGCCGAGTCGACTGATATCCAATTTTACCATGTCGGCCATTTTGGATGTCGGCCATTTTGAATTATGTGCAAAAATGCTGTATTTTATGAACGCATGAACGGATTGTTACGAAACTTGGTATGGGTCATCACCACGATGCCCTGAAGTAGCCTGAGAAGTTTCGAAACAGCGCCACCTAGTGGATAATTCTTTTTTTTCAAACGCTTATAACTTTGGGTGTGAGTGAAAAATTTTGATGGGAGTAGCTTTTTTGGGCTCCTGAATCCTTGCCGAGTCCAACGATACAAGACATGCCCAGTTTCGGCATATGGTTTGCGCAGCGTTGTAATTTAGCGCTTAAAAAACATTTGCTGATATCTTCAAAACCGCTAGTCCGATCGAGACGAAACCAGCCTCAGAAGTTCGGAAACATAGGTCGATAGCTATACGCTAATGCCCAAATGTCAAAATATTGATAGTAAGGGGTAGTAAAATCCAATCAAAGTCAGGTGTCAGTCATTTTTTACGTGTTTTTTCATATAAATGTCTATAACTCCAAAACAAAATGAAATATTTTCACCAAACTTGACACACATATGTATGGGCTCACTACGAGGACACATAAAAAAATTGGTGGGATTGTGCCTCTTGGTGGCGCTATAATAAAACAAAACATGAAATTCCCATTGACTTCAATGCAGTATTACGGTTTAAAATGCTAATGCTATAATTTAAGAATGCACTAGTGTATCATTACAAAACTCGGTATGTGTCTTCCGCTCTATGTCCCGAAGATATTCAAAAAGTTTCGGGGCAGCGCCACCTTGTGGTCAAAAGTTGTAATAAAATGTACAAAAATGCTAATAACTTTTGATTAAATTAGCCTATTGTAATGAGACTGGTCATAATACATTCATTGGCTCATGCCGAGAAGATAGATACCAATTTTGCCATATTTTGCAAACATATCTGTGCTCCATCTTGTTATTTGTTAAAAATCTACTTTTTCAAACTCATCCTAGACCGTTTGTCCGATTTTCACCAAAATTGATCCGTATCGTCTTCAGACCATGCTGACAAATAGTTATGGATTTCGGATTGATAGACAAAACAGTTTTCATATACCACTGCAACAGAGTTGAGCCGTGATGCAAAAATTACTCTTGAGGCTGTATCTCTGCAATGCTTTGACATATTGACACCAAACTTTGCATGTGTCATTGTCATCTCAATCTGACTAAACCACATCAGTTTCGTAACAGTGACACCTATTGGTCGAAAGTGATAAACCATTAAACCATTATTATTGACTGTATTTAAAATTTGACTGCTATTTTGCCTAAAATCAACTTAATAGGTCCTTAATGGCTCATTGTTGCAGTTGGCTTGAGACTTCCAGCCATGCTAGCATGTCTTGTCTTCTTCTTTGCGCTTGGCCCCGATAATGGCTGCTTGCAGCTATATTTAGGGGCCAAGCACCGAAGGTGCGGAGGCACCTATTGAAATCGTTAGTGTTCCTATTATTAGGGGCCAAGCACCGAAGGTGCGGAGGCACCTATTGAAATCGTTAGTGTTCCTATTATTATTCTGCTTCTTCTTCTTCTTCTTCTTCCGCCATAGGAGTCTCTGGCAGCCCATAGAACCGTATGGTAAAAAGTTGTGAAATTTGGCACACTCATAGAGGCCAGTCTGAGCTGTCACTATAGCAAATTTGGTGCCTCTAACTCAATCCCTCTAGCGCCACCACCTGTCCAAAGTTTCACTCATATTTATGCTTATAACTTTTGACCCCTAAGGGCTAGAAACAAAATTCTTTTTTCATCGGATTCCTTGGCTCAAGCCGATTCGATTTCACCCTATGATGTCATTTTCCGGTATGCAAATTTTCCCGCCATTTTGAATTTTCTGAAAAACCTACTTTTTCGAACTCCTCCTAGGCCGTTGCTCCGATTTTCACGAAAATTGAAACAGATCATCTTCAGAGCATGTTGACAAAAAGTTATGGAATTCAAGTTGATTCGTCCAATCGTTTTCAATAAACGCACAAACAAATTTTACGTGGAGGTTGCAAAAACACACTAAAGGCTATATCTCCGCAACGCTTTATCGTATTCAAACCAACCTTGGTACATGTCATCACAAGCATGACTTGAAGCAACATGCAGCGTTTCGGCGCAGCGCCACCTACCTGTCCGGAGATACGAAAAATGCCTATTTTGGCTTATAACTTCTGAACCGTTTATCCAAAAATCATAAAATTGGTCTCATTAGATTCAGGGCGTCATGCCGAGTCGACTGATATCCAATTTTACCATGTCGGCCATTTTGGATGTCGGCCATTTTGAATTATGTGCAAAAATGCTGTATTTTATGAACGCATGAACAGATTGTTATGAAACTTGGTATGGGTCATCACCACGATGCCCTGAAGTAGCCTGAGAAGTTTCGAAACAGCGCCACCTAGTGGAGAATTTTTTTTTTCAAACGCTTATAACTTTGGGTGTGGTTGACATATTTTGATGGGAGTGTGTTTTTTGGTCTCCTGAATCCTTGCCGACTCCAACGATACCAGACTTGCCAGGTTTCGGCATATGGTTTGCGCAGAGTTGTAATTTAGTGCTTAAAAAACATTTGCTGATATCTTCGAAACCGCTAGTCCGATCGAGACGAAACCAGCCTCAGAAGTTCGGAAACATAGGTCGATAGCTATACGCTAATGCCCAAATCTCAAAATATTGATAGTAAGGGGTAGTAAAATCCAATCAAAGTCAGGTGTCAGTCATTTTTTACGTGTTTTTTCATATAAATGTCTATAACTCCAAAACAAAATGAAATATTTTCACCAAACTTGACACACATATGTATGGGCTCACTACGAGGACACATAAAAAAATTGGTGGGATTGTGCCTCTTGGTGGCGCTATAATAAAACAAAACATGAAATTCCCATTGACTTCAATGCAGTATTACGGTTTAAAATGCTAATGCTATAATTTAAGAATGCACTAGTCTATCATTACAAAACTCGGTATGTGTCTTCCGCTCTATGTCCCGAAGATATTCAAAAAGTTTCGGGGCAGCGCCACCTTGTGGTCAAAAGTTGTAATAAAATGTACAAAAATGCTAATAACTTTTGATTAAATTAGCCTATTGTAATGAGACTGGTCATAATACATTCATTGGCTCATGCCGAGAAGAGAGATACCAATTTTGCCATATTTTGCAAACATATCTGTGCTCCATCTTGTTATTTGTTAAAAATCTACTTTTTCAAACTCATCCTAGACCGTTTGTCCGATTTTCACCAAAATTGATCCGTATCGTCTTCAGACCATGCTGACAAATACTTATGGATTTCGGATTGATAGACAAAACAGTTTTCATATACCACTGCAACAGAGTTGAGCCATGATGCAAAAATGACTCTTGAGGCTGTATCTCTGCAATGCTTTGACATATTGACACCAAACTTTGCATGTGTCATTGTCATCTCAATCTGACTAAACCACATCAGTTTCGTAACAGTGACACCTATTGGTCGAAAGTGATAAACCATTAAACCATTATTATTGACTGTATTTAAAATTTGACTGCTATTTTGCCTAAAATCAACTTAATAGGTCCTTAATGGCTCATTGTTGCAGTTGGCTTGAGACTTCCAGCCATGCTGGCATGTCTTGTCTTCTTCTTTGCGCTTGGCCCCGATAATGGCTGCTTGCAGCTATATTTATTATTCTGCTTCTTCTTCTTCTTCTTCTTCTTCTTCTTCTTCTTCTTCTTCCGCCATAGGAGTCTCTGGCAGCCCATAGAACCGTATGGTAAAAAGTTGTGAAATTTGGCACACTCATAGAGGCCAGTCTGAGCTGTCACTATAGCAAATTTGGTGCCTCTAACTCAATCCCTCTAGCGCCACCACCTGTCCAAAGTTTCACTCATATTTATGCTTATAACTTTTGACCCCTAAGGGCTAGAAACAAAATTCTTTTTTCATCGGATTCCTTGGCTCAAGCCGATTCGATTTCACCCTATGATGTCATTTTCCGGTATGCAAATTTTCCCGCCATTTTGAATTTTCTGAAAAACCTACTTTTTCGAACTCCTCCTAGGCCGTTGCTCCGATTTTCACGAAAATTGAAACAGATCATCTTCAGAGCATGTTGACAAAAAGTTATGGAATTCAAGTTGATTCGTCCAATCGTTTTCAATAAACGCACAAACAAATTTTACGTGGAGGTTGCAAAAACACACTAAAGGCTATATCTCCGCAACGCTTTATCGTATTCAAACCAACCTTGGTACATGTCATCACAAGCATGACTTGAAGCAACATGCAGCGTTTCGGCGCAGCGCCACCTACCTGTCCGGAGATACGAAAAATGCCTATTTTGGCTTATAACTTCTGAACCGTTTATCCAAAAATCATAAAATTGGTCTCATTAGATTCAGGGCGTCATGCCGAGTCGACTGATATCCAATTTTACCATGTCGGCCATTTTGGATGTCGGCCATTTTGAATTATGTGCAAAAATGCTGTATTTTATGAACGCATGAACAGATTGTTATGAAACTTGGTATGGGTCATCACCACGATGCCCTGAAGTAGCCTGAGAAGTTTCGAAACAGCGCCACCTAGTGGAGAATTTTTTTTTTCAAACGCTTATAACTTTGGGTGTGGTTGACATATTTTGATGGGAGTGTGTTTTTTGGTCTCCTGAATCCTTGCCGACTCCAACGATACCAGACTTGCCAGGTTTCGGCATATGGTTTGCGCAGAGTTGTAATTTAGTGCTTAAAAAACATTTGCTGATATCTTCGAAACCGCTAGTCCGATCGAGACGAAACCAGCCTCAGAAGTTCGGAAACATAGGTCGATAGCTATACGCTAATGCCCAAATCTCAAAATATTGATAGTAAGGGGTAGTAAAATCCAATCAAAGTCAGGTGTCAGTCCTTTTTTACGTGTTTTTTCATATAAATGTCTATAACTCCAAAACAAAATGAAATATTTTCACCAAACTTGACACACATATGTATGGGCTCACTACGAGGACACATAAAAAAATTGGTGGGATTGTGCCTCTTGGTGGCGCTATAATAAAACAAAACATGAAATTCCCATTGACTTCAATGCAGTATTACGGTTTAAAATGCTAATGCTATAATTTAAGAATGCACTAGTGTATCGTTACAAAACTCGGTATGTGTCTTCCGCTCTATGTCCCGAAGATATTCAAAAAGTTTCGGGGCAGCGCCACCTTGTGGTCAAAAGTTGTAATAAAATGTACAAAAATGCTAATAACTTTTGATTAAATTAGCCTATTGTAATGAGACTGGTCATAATACATTCATTGGCTCATGCCGAGAAGATAGATACCAATTTTGCCATATTTTGCAAACATATCTGTGCTCCATCTTGTTATTTGTTAAAAATCTACTTTTTCAAACTCATCCTAGACCGTTTGTCCGATTTTCACCAAAATTGATCCGTATCGTCTTCAGACCATGCTGACAAATACTTATGGATTTCGGATTGATAGACAAAACAGTTTTCATATACCACTGCAACAGAGTTGAGCCATGATGCAAAAATGACTCTTGAGGCTGTATCTCTGCAATGCTTTGACATATTGACACCAAACTTTGCATGTGTCATTGTCATCTCAATCTGACTAAACCACATCAGTTTCGTAACAGTGACACCTATTGGTCGAAAGTGATAAACCATTAAACCATTATTATTGACTGTATTTAAAATTTGACTGCTATTTTGCCTAAAATCAACTTAATAGGTCCTTAATGGCTCATTGTTGCAGTTGGCTTGAGACTTCCAGCCATGCTGGCATGTCTTGTCTTCTTCTTTGCGCTTGGCCCCGATAATGGCTGCTTGCAGCTATATTTATTAGGGGCCAAGCACCGAAGGTGCGGAGGCACCTATTGAAATCGTTAGTGTTCCTATTATTATTCTGCTTCTTCTTCTTCTTCTTCCGCCATAGGAGTCTCTGGCAGCCCATAGAACCGTATGGTAAAAAGTTGTGAAATTTGGCACACTCATAGAGGCCAGTCTGAGCTGTCACTATAGCAAATTTGGTGCCTCTAACTCAATCCCTCTAGCGCCACCACCTGTCCAAAGTTTCACTCATATTTATGCTTATAACTTTTGACCCCTAAGGGCTAGAAACAAAATTCTTTTTTCATCGGATTCCTTGGCTCAAGCCGATTCGATTTCACCCTATGATGTCATTTTCCGGTATGCAAATTTTCCCGCCATTTTGAATTTTCTGAAAAACCTACTTTTTCGAACTCCTCCTAGGCCGTTGCTCCGATTTTCACGAAAATTGAAACAGATCATCTTCAGAGCATGTTGACAAAAAGTTATGGAATTCAAGTTGATTCGTCCAATCGTTTTCAATAAACGCACAAACAAATTTTACGTGGAGGTTGCAAAAACACACTAAAGGCTATATCTCCGCAACGCTTTATCGTATTCAAACCAACCTTGGTACATGTCATAACAAGCATGACTTGAAGCAACATGCAGCGTTTCGGCGCAGCGCCACCTACCTGTCCGGAGATACGAAAAATGCCTATTTTGGCTTATAACTTCTGAACCGTTTATCCAAAAATCATAAAATTGGTCTCATTAGATTCAGGGCGTCATGCCGAGTCGACTGATATCCAATTTTACCATGTCGGCCATTTTGGATGTCGGCCATTTTGAATTATGTGCAAAAATGCTGTATTTTATGAACGCATGAACAGATTGTTATGAAACTTGGTATGGGTCATCACCACGATGCCCTGAAGTAGCCTGAGAAGTTTCGAAACAGCGCCACCTAGTGGAGAATTTTTTTTTTCAAACGCTTATAACTTTGGGTGTGGTTGACATATTTTGATGGGAGTGTGTTTTTTGGTCTCCTGAATCCTTGCCGACTCCAACGATACCAGACTTGCCAGGTTTCGGCATATGGTTTGCGCAGAGTTGTAATTTAGTGCTTAAAAAACATTTGCTGATATCTTCGAAACCGCTAGTCCGATCGAGACGAAACCAGCCTCAGAAGTTCGGAAACATAGGTCGATAGCTATACGCTAATGCCCAAATCTCAAAATATTGATAGTAAGGGGTAGTAAAATCCAATCAAAGTCAGGTGTCAGTCCTTTTTTACGTGTTTTTTCATATAAATGTCTATAACTCCAAAACAAAATGAGATATTTTCACCAAACTTGACACACATATGTATGGGCTCACTATGAGGACACATAAAAAAATTGGTGGGATTGTGCCTCTTGGTGGCGCTATAATAAAACAAAACATGAAATTCCCATTGACTTCAATGCAGTATTATGGTTTAAAATGCTAATGCTATAATTTACGAATGCATTAGCGTATCGTTACAAAACTCGGTATGTGTCTTCCGCTCCATGTCCTGAAGATACTCAAAAAGTTTCGGGGTAGCGCCACCTTGTGGTCAAAAGTTGTAATAAAATGTACAGAAATGCGAATAACTTTTGATTAAATTAACCCATTGTAATGAAACTGGTCATAATACAGTCAATGGCTCATGCCGAGAACATGGATACCAATTGTGCCATATTTTGCAAACCTATCTGTCCTCCGTCTTGTTATTTGTTAAAAACCTACTTTTTCAAACTCATCCTAGACCGTTTGTCCGATTTTCACCAAAATTGATCCGTATCGTCTTCAGACCATGCTGACAAATAGTTATGGATTTCGGATTGATAGACAAAACAGTTTTCATATACCACTGCAACAGAGTTGAGCCATGATGCAAAAATTACTCTTGAGGCTGTATCTCTGCAATGCTTTGACATATTGACACCAAACTTTGCATGTGTCATTGTCATCTCAATCTGACTAAACCACATCAGTTTCGTAACAGTGACACCTATTGGTCGAAAGTGATAAACCATTAAACCATTATTATTGACTGTATTTAAAATTTGACTGCTATTTTGCCTAAAATCAACTTAATAGGTCCTTAATGGCTCATTGTTGCAGTTGGCTTGAGACTTCCAGGCATGCTGGCATGTCTTGTCTTCTTCTTTGCGCTTGGCCCCGATAATGGCTGCTTGCAGCTATATTTAGGGGCCAAGCACCGAAGGTGCGGAGGCACCTATTGAAATTGTTAGTGTTCCTATTATTATTATTCTGCTTCTTCTTCTTCTTTTTCTTCCGCCATAGGAGTCTCTGGCAGCCCATAGAACCGTATGGTAAAAAGTTGTGAAATTTGGCACACTCATAGAGGCCAGTCTGAGCTGTCACTATAGCAAATTTGGTGCCTCTAACTCAATCCCTCTAGCGCCACCACCTGTCCAAAGTTTCACTCATATTTATGCTTATAACTTTTGACCCCTAAGGGCTAGAAACAAAATTCTTTTTTCATCGGATTCCTTGGCTCAAGCCGATTCGATTTCACCCTATGATGTCATTTTCCGGTATGCAAATTTTCCCGCCATTTTGAATTTTCTGAAAAACCTACTTTTTCGAACTCCTCCTAGGCCGTTGCTCCGATTTTCACGAAAATTGAAACAGATCATCTTCAGAGCATGTTGACAAAAAGTTATGGAATTCAAGTTGATTCGTCCAATCGTTTTCAATAAACGCACAAACAAATTTTACGTGGAGGTTGCAAAAACACACTAAAGGCTATATCTCCGCAACGCTTTATCGTATTCAAACCAACCTTGGTACATGTCATCACAAGCATGACTTGAAGCAACATGCAGCGTTTCGGCGCAGCGCCACCTACCTGTCCGGAGATATGAAAAATGCCTATTTTGGCTTATAACTTCTGAACCGTTTATCCAAAAATCATAAAATTGGTCTCATTAGATTCAGGGCGTCATGCCGAGTCGACTGATATCCAATTTTACCATGTCGGCCATTTTGGATGTCGGCCATTTTGAATTATGTGCAAAAATGCTGTATTTTATGAACGCATGAACAGATTGTTATGAAACTTGGTATGGGTCATCACCACGATGCCCTGAAGTAGCCTGAGAAGTTTCGAAACAGCGCCACCTAGTGGAGAATTTTTTTTTTCAAACGCTTATAACTTTGGGTGTGGTTGACATATTTTGATGGGAGTGTGTTTTTTGGTCTCCTGAATCCTTGCCGACTCCAACGATACCAGACTTGCCAGGTTTCGGCATATGGTTTGCGCAGAGTTGTAATTTAGTGCTTAAAAAACATTTGCTGATATCTTCGAAACCGCTAGTCCGATCGAGACGAAACCAGCCTCAGAAGTTCGGAAACATAGGTCGATAGCTATACGCTAATGCCCAAATCTCAAAATATTGATAGTAAGGGGTAGTAAAATCCAATCAAAGTCAGGTGTCAGTCATTTTTTACGTGTTTTTTCATATAAATGTCTATAACTCCAAAACAAAATGAAATATTTTCACCAAACTTGACACACATATGTATGGGCTCACTACGAGGACACATAAAAAAATTGGTGGGATTGTGCCTCTTGGTGGCGCTATAATAAAACAAAACATGAAATTCCCATTGACTTCAATGCAGTATTACGGTTTAAAATGCTAATGCTATAATTTAAGAATGCACTAGTGTATCGTTACAAAACTCGGTATGTGTCTTCCGCTCTATGTCCCGAAGATATTCAAAAAGTTTCGGGGCAGCGCCACCTTGTGGTCAAAAGTTGTAATAAAATGTACAAAAATGCTAATAACTTTTGATTAAATTAGCCTATTGTAATGAGACTGGTCATAATACATTCATTGGCTCATGCCGAGAAGATAGATACCAATTTTGCCATATTTTGCAAACATATCTGTGCTCCATCTTGTTATTTGTTAAAAATCTACTTTTTCAAACTCATCCTAGACCGTTTGTCCGATTTTCACCAAAATTGATCCGTATCGTCTTCAGACCATGCTGACAAATACTTATGGATTTCGGATTGATAGACAAAACAGTTTTCATATACCACTGCAACAGAGTTGAGCCATGATGCAAAAATTACTCTTGAGGCTGTATCTCTGCAATGCTTTGACATATTGACACCAAACTTTGCATGTGTCATTGTCATCTCAATCTGACTAAACCACATCAGTTTCGTAACAGTGACATCTATTGGTCGAAAGTGATAAACCATTAAACCATTATTATTGACTGTATTTAAAATTTGACTGCTATTTTGCCTAAAATCAACTTAATAGGTCCTTAATGGCTCATTGTTGCAGTTGGCTTGAGACTTCCAGCCATGCTGGCATGTCTTGTCTTCTTCTTTGCGCTTGGCCCCGATAATGGCTGCTTGCAGCTATATTTATTATTATTCTTCTTCCGCTCACAAGTCAATGGCAGCCCATAGAACCGCTCGCGGGAACATGATGAAATCTGGCACACATATAAAGGACAGTCACAACTGTCAATATAACAAATTTTGAGTCTCTAACTCAATCCCTCTAGCGCCACCAACTGTCCAAAGTTGCACTCATGTTTATGCTAATAACTCCTGAACTAAAAGGGCTAGAAACAAAATCCAAATTTTCTCTGACTCCTTGCCTCAAGCCGATTTGATTGCACCCTATGAAATTGTTTTGCGTCATAAAAATTACCCGCCATTTTTAATTTTCCAAAAAAACTACTTTTTCGAACTCGTCCTAGACGGTTCATCTGATTTGCACGAAAATTGAACCAGATCATCTTCAGACCATGGTGACAAAAAGTTATGGAATTCATGTTGATTCTTCAAATCGTTTACGATAAATGTGCGAACAAATTTTACGTAGAGGTTGCAAAAGCACACTAAAGGCCATATCTCTGCAACGCTTTATCGTATTCAAACCAAACTTGGTACATGTCATCACAAGCATGACCTGAGGCAACATGCAGTGTTTCGGCGCAGTGCACCCTACTGGTCCGGAGATACAAAAAAGGGCTATTTTGGCTTATAACTTCTAAACCATTTATCCAAAAATCATAAAATGTATCTGCTTAGATACGGGGAGTCATGTCGAGTCAACTGATATCCAAGTTTACTAGGTCTGCCTTTTTGGCTGTCGGCCATTTTGAATTATGTGCTAAAATGCTGTATTTTATGAACGCATGAACAGATTGTTACGAAACTTGGTATGGGTCATCACCACCATGCCCTGAAGTAGCCTGAGATGTTTCGAAACAGCGCCACCTAGTGGAGAATTTTTTTCCCCAAAAGCTTATATCTTTGGGTGTGGTTGACATATTTGGATGGGAGTAACTTTTTTTGTCTCCTGAATCCTTGCCGAGTCCAATAATACCAGACTTGCCAGGTTTCGGCGTATGGTTTGCGCAGCATTGTAATTTAGTGCTTAAAAAACATTAGCTGATATCTTCAAAACCGCTAGTCCGATCGAGACGAAACCAGCCTCAGAAGTTCGGAAACATAGGTCGATAGCTCTACGTTAATGCCCAAATCTCAAAATATTGATAGTAAGGGGTAGTAAAATCCCATCAAAGTCAGGTGTCAGTCATTTTTTTCGTGTTTTTTCATGTAAATGTTTATAACTCCAAAACAAAATGAGATATTTTCACCAAACTCGACACGTATATGTATGGGCTCATACTGAGGACAAATTAAAAAAATGGTGGGATTGTGCCTCTTGGTGGCGCTATAATAGAACAAAACATGAAATACCCATTGACTTCAATGCAGTATTAGGGAATAAAATGCTAATGTTACACTTAACGAATGCATTAGTGTATCATTACAAAACTCGGTATGTGTCTTCTGCTCCATGCCCTGAAGGTACTCAAAAAGTTTTCGGGCAACGCCACCTTGTGGTCAAAAGTTGTAATAAGGTGTGCAAAATGCTAATAACTTTTGATTAAATTAGCCTATTGTAATGAGACTGGTGACATTCATTGGCTCCTGCCGAGAACATAGATACCAATTTTGTCCATATTTGGCAAACCTCTCTGCCCTCTATCTTGTTATTGGTTAAAAACCTACTTATTCAAACTCGTTCTAGACCATTTGTCCAATTTTCTCCAAAATTGAATCGTATCGTCTCCAGACCATGTGAACAAATAATTATGGATTTCGTGTTGATAGACAAAACAGTTTTCATATATACCACAGCAACACAGTTGAGCTATGATGCAAAAATGACTCTTGAGCCTGTATCTCTGCAATGCTTTGACATATTGACACCAAACTTTGTATGTGTCATTGCCACCTCAGTTTGACTACACCACATCAGTTTCGTAACAGTGCCACCTTTTGGTCGAAAATGATAAACCATTAAATCATTATTATTGATTGTATTTAAAATTGTACTGCTTTTTTGCCTAAAATCAACTTAATAAGTATTTAATGGCTCATTGTTGCAGTTGGTCTTATACTCCTAGCTACCTATGCTGGCATGTCTTAGGGTCTTCATTTCGCTTGGCCCCGACAATTGCTGCTTGCAGCTATATTTATTATTCTGCTTCTTCTTCTTCTTCTTCCGCCATAGGAGTCTCTGGCAGCCCATAGAACCGTATGGTAAAAAGTTGTGAAATTTGGCACACTCATAGAGGCCAGTCTGAGCTGTCACTATAGCAAATTTGGTGCCTCTAACTCAATCCCTCTAGCGCCACCACCTGTCCAAAGTTTCACTCATATTTATGCTTATAACTTTTGACCCCTAAGGGCTAGAAACAAAATTCTTTTTTCATCGGATTCCTTGGCTCAAGCCGATTCGATTTCACCCTATGATGTCATTTTCCGGTATGCAAATTTTCCCGCCATTTTGAATTTTCTGAAAAACCTACTTTTTCGAACTCCTCCTAGGCCGTTGCTCCGATTTTCACGAAAATTGAAACAGATCATCTTCAGAGCATGTTGACAAAAATTTATGGAATTCAAGTTGATTCGTCCAATCGTTTTCAATAAACACACAAACAAATTTTACGTGGAGGTTGCAAAAACACACTAAAGGCTATATCTCCGCAACGCTTTATCGTATTCAAACCAACCTTGGTACATGTCATCACAAGCATGACTTGAAGCAACATGCAGCGTTTCGGCGCAGCGCCACCTACCTGTCCGGAGATACGAAAAATGCCTATTTTGGCTTATAACTTCTGAACCGTTTATCCAAAAATCATAAAATTGGTCTCATTAGATTCAGGGCGTCATGCCGAGTCGACTGATATCCAATTTTACCATGTCGGCCATTTTGGATGTCGGCCATTTTGAATTATGTGCAAAAATGCTGTATTTTATGAACGCATGAACGGATTGTTATGAAACTTGGTATGGGTCATCACCACGATGCCCTGAAGTAGCCTGAGAAGTTTCGAAACAGCGCCACCTAGTGGAGAATTTTTTTTTTCAAACGCTTATAACTTTGGGTGTGGTTGACATATTTTGATGGGAGTGTGTTTTTTGGTCTCCTGAATCCTTGCCGACTCCAACGATACCAGACTTGCCAGGTTTCGGCATATGGTTTGCGCAGAGTTGTAATTTAGTGCTTAAAAAACATTTGCTGATATCTTCGAAACCGCTAGTCCGATCGAGACGAAACCAGCCTCAGAAGTTCGGAAACATAGGTCGATAGCTATACGCTAATGCCCAAATCTCAAAATATTGATAGTAAGGGGTAGTAAAATCCAATCAAAGTCAGGTGTCAGTCCTTTTTTACGTGTTTTTTCATATAAATGTCTATAACTCCAAAACAAAATGAAATATTTTCACCAAACTTGACACACATATGTATGGGCTCACTACGAGGACACATAAAAAAATTGGTGGGATTGTGCCTCTTGGTGGCGCTATAATAAAACAAAACATGAAATTCCCATTGACTTCAATGCAGTATTACGGTTTAAAATGCTAATGCTATAATTTAAGAATGCACTAGTGTATCATTACAAAACTCGGTATGTGTCTTCCGCTCTATGTCCCGAAGATATTCAAAAAGTTTCGGGGCAGCGCCACCTTGTGGTCAAAAGTTGTAATAAAATGTACAAAAATGCTAATAACTTTTGATTAAATTAGCCTATTGTAATGAGACTGGTCATAATACATTCATTGGCTCATGCCGAGAAGATAGATACCAATTTTGCCATATTTTGCAAACATATCTGTGCTCCATCTTGTTATTTGTTAAAAATCTACTTTTTCAAACTCATCCTAGACCGTTTGTCCGATTTTCACCAAAATTGATCCGTATCGTCTTCAGACCATGCTGACAAATAGTTATGGATTTCGGATTGATAGACAAAACAGTTTTCATATACCACTGCAACAGAGTTGAGCCATGATGCAAAAATGACTCTTGAGGCTGTATCTCTGCAATGCTTTGACATATTGACACCAAACTTTGCATGTGTCATTGTCATCTCAATCTGACTAAACCACATCAGTTTCGTAACAGTGACACCTATTGGTCGAAAGTGATAAACCATTAAACCATTATTATTGACTGTATTTAAAATTTTACTGCTATTTTGCCTAAAATCAACTTAATAGGTCCTTAATGGCTCATTGTTGCAGTTGGCTTGAGACTTCCAGCCATGCTGGCATGTCTTGTCTTCTTCTTTGCGCTTGGCCCCGATAATGGCTGCTTGCAGCTATATTTCATTATTATATCTCTTCTTCTCATTGTTGTTTAGGGTGTCGTGCAAGGAACTATTCCATACCTTGGCACTTTTCTGACCGACCTAGTTATGTTGGATACTGCAATGAAAGACAATCTTGAGGTGAGGGGAACAGAGATCAGTGGAAGAAATTGAGCTCTGTAATATTCTTGTAATTAGAAAATATTCTGTTTTCTAATTTCTGTGTTTTTTATTTCAGGTTGGGCTGATCAACTTTGAGAAGAGAAGGAAGGTGAGTCTTTGTGCACACAAATTTTATATCCAGTAATTCCATCCCTAGACGCTGATTGGTCAATATAATATTCCAGCCATGCTAACTAAACTGTTGTTATAATAACTAAGATGTGAAATACCTAGACAATGTATCATCATGTTACCCATAGAATAACATTTTATTGTTTAAATACAAGGGACTATATCTTATTGCGGATGGATACAAATATTGTCCTCAATATTTTTAATGTGTAGTAAGTACATTTTTGAAAGCAGAATATTGTAAATAAAGGCATAGCTAAAGGCCATTGTTATAGCCACAGTATTGCACCCTTATTGGATAAATAAAGGCTAGACTAAATGTCCATTCATGCCAAAGACGATAATTATAATGACGACTATGACAATAATGTTTCAAAAATCATTCTAATTCTTTGAGAATAGGGAAGTCCACACTACAGATATAACAATAACGACACAGAAGAACGATATTGTTGGAATTACTTTCAGAATGATTTTTGTTAGCTGATGAATAATAAAAACATTGACAGCCAATCAGAATCCAAAGTCTTGGTGATTTAAGCAGCAGGAAGTTATCATCTGGTGGTGTGGACACTAATATAGTTAGTTATGCTTAACATATTTACAATAGTGTATTTAACATCAAACTGTAATGTCTAATGTTAAAATATATTTTTTGTTTATGTGACCTTCTTAAAAGAGCAGTTTTGTGTCTATCCTTGTATTGTTTTACTGGTCGTTTTAGAAAGTATTACTAATTTGTAATAGGTAATGCAATAATTTTTTCAGAGAGTAATTAGTACAGTAATCTAATAAAAAGATGTTATTAGTAACTAGGAATGAATTAGAGTAATTTACCCAACACTGCATAAATCCATGTATAACTAAAAGGTATTCAAAATGTATTAAAATATTGTTTATTTGTTTAGGAATTTGAAGTGATCGCTCAGATCAAGTTGCTGCAGCTGACCTGCAATTATTACAACTTCAGCAGAAGCCAGCGCTTCACTGACTGGTTCAAGAGAGTGGAGAAACTTACAGAGACTGAGAGGTGAGAAACAAAAAAGTATGAAGGATATGAAAACAAACGATTTGATATATGTATATGAAAGAAGTAATAACTTATATATGTCATATATTTAATATATTTAATATATACAGTGTCTTTTCTGTTTCAGCTACTCTATGTCCTGTGATATCGAGCCACCTTCTGAGTCACTGTGCAAAAAGAACGGGGGCATCATCAAACGCATGAGCGAGGAGTCGGGTTACAGCAGCGCAGGGACGTTACACTCAAAGTCCTTTGAGCAACCGCGTTTAAGCCAGTTCAAAGACAGCTTCAAAGATGGAGCAGATTCCCTCAGCCTCACTTCAGTGGGATCCAGCGGCTCAGACGCAGAGGAGACGAGTCTCAGTCTGCTCAACTCCCCAGAATCAGGGAATCAGAGAGTAAGGCCATATTGTTTATTTACAGTCTCCATGGAATACAAACATTGTTTAATTATAGATTTAGATATAGAAAATGCTGCAATTGTTGGCAATGATGCACGAAATAGCAGTTGTATTAATTGATTTATAGGTATCTACTGATGTTGGATATCGAATTGCGAATGCTAATTTCCCTTATTTTTACATTTAGATTACATTTGCCATCAGAAAATATATAGTAATAAAATAGTAATAAATTATATAGTTAATACTGAGACGTTCATATGTAAAAACACTAATAATTTAATTACACTGTTTAATGTACTGTCTTGCGAATCTCAAAATGAGTATCTATTAATCATGCTGAATAATCCTTGAAATCACCTGAATTTAAATGTTTATTTATTTATTTAGACAAAAGAGAATGGAATTGAATTAAATAAAGATTAACCTGATTATTGAATCTTTCTCCAGTCATCCACACCAACTGTGAAACATTCTACATCAACCTCAGATACAGGGGAGCTTGCATCAGATTCCTCTTCCAAGGTATTTGCACTTTCTTGGGCATATTATATCTTTTAAACTGAATTTTTATATATTTGCTTTTATAAGCTTTAAACTTATTGACTCATTTGTATTTCCAGCTCTGGGAGTCGTCCACCCCTTCGTCTTTGGAGGCTTCTGTATCAGGCTTGGGTTTGGAGTCTGGCTGCAGCAGCTCCACCTCCTCTTCCTCCTCTTCATCATCAGTGTCCGCCTCCTCTGGGCAGGCCTTCCACTTTCACAAACGGTCGGTCTCTGGTGTCTCTGACTACTCGTCTCTCTCCCTGCCGCTGTACAACCAGCAGGTGAACGACTGCTGCATCATCAGAGTCAGCCTTGACACAGACAATGGCAACATGTACAAGAGCATCCTGGTGAGTGAGAGACATTACGGGAGATATGCAATGAAGGAATGTTTTGGATATATTAGTAAAATTAATCTTGATGATCATGTTTTTCAGGTGACTAGCCAGGACAAAACCCCTGGTGTCATTAGGAAAGCCATGGCCAAGCACAACCTGGACAATGACAAGTCAGAAGACTATGAACTATTTCAGAGGGTCTCGAAGCATAAAGGTAAAAACAGGAAGTTGAGGCGGGATATATCAAAGGGCTTGTTTTTTATAGGGATATATTGGTACATTATTGTTATATTTAAATTACATTAGCCATCATCATCTAATGCTTTATTAAAGTTAACTTTAAAAACAAAATAATTTAATAATAAAAATGTTATGTAATGATGCTCTATAATTTTCTTAAAATATTTAAAATTATTTTCTATTTAAAAAATAAAATTCTTTTAAAAATATTTATTTTATATCAAATGTTTATAAATTGTAATATTAGCCATTTGTTGGTTATCAGCCACAAAATGAATTGCTATTTGCTATTCCAAGTTGATAGCAGGTGGTATTTGCTCTCGTTTTAAAGAGCATTTTTCTAAAGAACAATTGTCAAAAAAAGATAATGTACATATTTTTGTACAATTTCCATGAAAAAAGGCTGTAGTTTTACATTTGTATATCTGCTAAATGTTTTAGGGGTACATTAGCATTTAAATAGTCTCAAATCTAACACACATTGACTAAAACCTGCAAAACTCAGATTCTAAAGGGATTTTCAATATCCAAGTTAAGCTTGTAGACATTTCTAACCATCAATTTTTTTTACCGCACAGAACTCCGAATCCCAGATAATGGAAACGTTTTCTACGCCATGAACTCATCTGCCAACTATGACTTCGTGCTGAGGAAGCGCGGTGCCCCCAAAACCTGCCGATCGAAGAGCTCCCCGAGCCTGACCCTGCCACGCATGAAGCAAAAAGGGTTCAAAATACCCAAGGGCTTCTTCTAAAAGCACTCACCTGGGTTCAGCAAACCTAAAACTGTTGGAGATCATCAAGAGTCACTTTATTAACCCCCGACAGTATTACCTGGGTCTTTTATCCAATGGACTTTTATCCAATGAACGTTACTGAGCTGCTTGTTTCTCACAGGAAGCTTTGCCTGTGTTTCCTGTCCCTACGGACTATGCGACAGGCACAGGAGGAACACTCTGGATCTTACAAGGTTTGCCTTAAGACTGCACATGAGAGATGCACTGTGTGTGAGAGGCATTTACCAGATGCAGTCATTCATGCATGAGCACACTAAACAAAAACATTTCAAGCACTTTACAATGGTCCTTAAAGAAAGAGATGATGGGGTCCTTGGTCCTTTTCAAGTTCAAAGTGGGTTTTCTTTTGATTCACCTTTAAAAAGGTTCTCCCTATGGACTTAGTAGCAAAATTTGCTATCACAGTCTCTCAGAAATCAGGACTACTCATGGCATGACTACAGTATTACATGTACAGAACAAACTATGTAAAGTGTATATAGTCTTTTGTTTGCTTTTTGCTCTTTTACATGACTGTTTTGACAGTTGCTGCTGCTAGTTTAACTTGCCTGTTTTCCCAGAACTGATTACAGCCTGAAAATTAACTTTCCGGCAATTATCAGATCACTCGAGACTGAAGGATTCTCTATTGACTGCCAAGTGATTTATGTATCACATAGTCACAATGAAGCATGAGGAGATGAATGGTCTGAAGTGCAGGATTTACGCTGTTCTTTATGGTTATTTAATAACCATAAATAATATTATTAATGCTTGATGCATATAGAATGCAAATGTTGTCATCCATGTCTTAGAAATATATCAATGCCAAAGCCGTTCTCTTTTGTTTGCAGCTGGCCTCTCTCTGTTTCACATAATAGAAGGCTGTAACTACAGAAAAGCTTTTTTGTACCAAACACTGTGAGTGGCTTCACCCTGCTAAGCCTTTTTGCATTGTGAACTATATCCATGAGTGCTTTCTTACATGTGGTCTAGTATTATGAGCAGAAAATTTGAGGAGATTTTGTTCCCATCAGGAGAGAGTTTCAAATGCCTTTTCTCAGCAGAGGCAAATGTGTTAGTGTGAGTGTGTGCATTTTAAGAGAAATAACATTCATATTGTAATACGATGAAAGAAGTTCGCCAAGTGTTAGTGCTTTTCTGCTACTATACAAACTATACAACTGAACTGGAACAAAGTAAAGATTGTGCTTAAGTTATGATTTATGAATAGATCAAAATGCATGGAGAAAAATATGCCAACAGTGATGATTCCACTGTTATAAATATCTCCTTGTCACACATGCTGTCAGGAAGCTACGGACATGAAAATGTTACTGCTTGCAGCTTGTCACTCAACACGTGCCATATCCAGACTTGACTTTGTATTTGTTTTGTTTTACCCCTTTTTACCCCATTTGTATGTCTGAATCTAACTCTGAATGTGAATGTCAAAGTTTGAATGTTGAATTCCAGTGCCATTGCCCCATTTTTATTTATTTTTATGTTTATAATTGTTTTATTTATAATTTTACTGTTGTGAAGATAAATTAATAAATGCACATTTGTATGTACAAACAAGCACTACATTTTTTAAGAACTTACAAATAAATGTGGGGGCGCTGATACCCCAGTACTTGATGTATGTGTTTTTTGATTTCACCTACATAAGCCACGTCACATGTCTCATATGCAGACCTATTCATGTGGGATCCAAAGTACACTAGTAAAAATGTTTTTTATTTAAAATAAATAAATAATAATAATTGAATATTAGCATAAACAGAAATAAAGTGAGGAGTTTAAAAATAGCAAAGAAAATAATATGTCTTTTTGCTTCACTCGAGTGGTATGGACATTGTTTTCCAGCATGATTTGAGTATGTGAATCGAGTAGTAAAAACGAATCTTCTTTTACAAAGAGTTTATATGTGCAATATTTCACATTTGCTTCTTTTATTTGTGTCCTACAAATTGTGTAAAATCCTTATACGACACAACCTTGCTGTAAAGACAAACAACGTTTTTTTTAAAAACTATTTAACTATTTCAGACAGCCAAATATGACACCAATATAAATAAAGAAATTAAATAAATGGCTTATTATTTTAAAACAAATGGCAAAATCACATAATAAAATTAAATATATAAATAGAATAGAATAGTTATGGATATTTTGAATTACATTTTAAATGGATTTGACTTGGCATTTCTCTGAAGTTGCAGTCTTTTTTAAATATTAAAATATCATAAAAAAGTTTGTAGTCTTGCTAGATATTAAAATATATAACATCATATAAATATCATATAAAACAAAAACATAAAATGGCATTTCTTATGATTTTAAGAGGAGCATATAGAGAATTTATTTTCATTTTTATTAAATAAACGTTAACATTATACATGCACTTTTGTTTTAAAAAATTGATTATGCAAACAAAAATAAAAACAAAACAAAATTTTACACAATTATTTCCCACAGCAGGGGGTATAAAAGTCAACAAACCATACAACTGTTTTATTAGTAGTAGTAGTAGTAGTAGTAGCAGTAGTAAACTTGCATTTATGAATCTGAAATTTGGTCAAAAAATTGCTAAAATAATTATAAAAGCACTTTCATCCATATTTAGTGTAGGTACGTTTTCCAATAAAAATGAGAGGGGATACAAAAATAAGACAAATACATAAAAAAAAACTGTGAAACTTAAAAGCAAAATAAAAACATTAAAATGTCTACAAATGAACTACAAGCTTTCTTGTTTTTAAACATAACATTGTATTATGGTATTAATATTTGTTAAAATAGTGATTTTAAAATTAAAATAAATACTTATTTCCTAAATACTAAATTTAGTAGCTGATTAATTAACGTATAATCCTTACTTCCTTTCCTTTTTTTCTTTTTTTGTCTCTCAAAAATATAAATGTTCTGCTGTCTTTGGTCTTTCCTAAAAAACTGTTGTAGAGAACGCTTACGTCATTTTCCTGCGCCACACAGTTCGGCGCTCACTGCTTACTAACGTTACTCATGTTTAGCGGAACGAGCAGCGCTAGCGTTCAACATGGCTTTAAGCAAAACATACGGTCAGAAACCTATTAAATTCCAACTGGAAGAGGATGGAGAATTTTACATGATTGGATCTGAGGTCTGTAATTAAACGCACTAATCATTTTAACGAAGATTTATGTTTATACACATTATTTGTTTTGCATTGGGTGCTAACACGTCAGTTAGCTAGCTAGCTAGCTAAGATTGTTTTCGTTTGTGATAAGATCGATAACTGGTGAAATTATTGATTATTCCTTAAACTTAATCAGTCCTAAATATGTTACACATCAAGTACTGCTGTATTTGTTTTTGCGGTGTAGTTATACACAATACTAGATTACTAGAGTCCAAATATAAACAGTACAGTCACTGACAGAACTGGTCGTGGGTATTTATTTAGTTTATTCTAAATTATTTTCCGTTATGTGTTTGTATTTAGGTTGGAAATTACCTGCGTATGTTCAGAGGGTCTTTATATAAGCGTTACCCATCACTCTCAAGAAGACTAGCGACAGTAGAGGAGAGAAAGAAGATAGTAGCATCATCTCACGGTAAGTGTTGAGTTCACTGTGAACATTTGAGAAGAGATCTGAGGACTGGGTTAAAGTTAGCTGGAAATCGCACTTTCTATCTTACAGTATAAGTAATGTTTTGTGTTAGATCACGGTTACACCACTTTAGCCACCAGTGTGACGCTGCTGAAGGCCTCAGAAGTAGAAGAGATATTTGAGGGACATGACGAGAAGTACAAGGCTGTTTCAATCAGTACTGAACCTCCAGCCTATCTCAGGTAAATCATCTCACCTTTGATAATGAAATGCAGTCACACTTGCTTCAAACATGCTCATTTTAGAGTTTTCATCTTCATAATTCAAATTACATGTCATAATGATTCATTATTACACTCCTATTACATTACATAGGTGGAATCATTCATTAAAGGGATAGTTCAGCCAAAAAAAAAAAAATTCTGTCATCAATTTCTCAAATTAATGTTGTTCTAAAACCTTACAAGTTGAAGATATTTTAATGAAATTTCTGTCTGAAATTTCCTATTTTTAAAGAAAATTCTGAAAGAATTCTGTCCCTCCATTAAAACTGCATTTTTTAAATGAAAGTTTTGAATTGGAATTTGTTTTGTCCAGCCTTATTTGTTGCATGACAGCACACCTGTTTTTCTTAACCTATGGTTTTCTTGACAGGGAGCAGAAAGCCAAGCGAAACAGTCAGTGGGTTCCCACTCTTCCTAATAGTTCCCATCACTTAGATGCTGTGCCTTGCTCCACCACAATTAATCGCAACCGAATGGGCCGTGACAAAAAGAGGACCTTCCCCCTATGGTGAGACTACTTTAAAAAAAATACTTTTTCAAACTCATATTGTTGACCTATGCATCACAGGTTAGTAAGTGACACAATATGTGCACAGAGAATGCTGTGTGTCCACCAGAGTTTTTAGCCAGCTGAAAACGCTAGGCACTCTCCTGAAATACCAAGCAGTTGAGCGCTTTAGAGCATTTCGGCAGTACACAGCTTTGCTTGTTATGATATAGATTATCTGTGGATGTATCACTAGTATCTCGTTTCATAGTTTGTTTCTTTATTGTTTCTATATAAAAATGTCAATACAATGTAACGTTTTTGCTCTGGCTCTTAAAAAAATTATTTTGTTCTGTTATTATGCTGTCATCTGTTACCGCTGTGCAAGCAGGATGGTTGGTGTGTTATTTTTCCCACCTCTTCTCCACCTTAATTGGATGGCTGGGTAAAAAGTGACAGTGATGAGTGCTGCATTTTACCCAAGGTTGAACATTCTTGAAGTGTCAGCGACCAGTAAAAAGCGCTCAGTATAGTACAGAATAGTCTCTCGGAACCTCGTACACTGCTGACGTTTATAATAAATATTGCAATATTCCATAAAACATAAAAATAGTCAATTTAGATTTATAGTGAATTTTAACAGTTATGTCCTATTGTGTTGCACTTTATTTGTTTAAAGGGAATTGTTATTTAAATTAAACCAATAAAACCTAATCCAGAACATGTGGAAAACAAAATGTGAGGATAATTAAAACAGAATTCATAAGGTCTGTTTACTCATTCAAATAATATCACTGGTCTCATTTTTCTTACTGTGTTTGTCCTCTGGATATGTGCTATTACAGTTTTGATGATCATGACCCTGCTGTCATTCACGAGAATGCCACCCAGCCTGAGATCCTGGTGCCCATCCGACTGGACATGGAGATTGACGGGCAGAAGCTGCGTGATGCTTTCACATGGAACATGAACGGTAGACTTTCCTTTACACTTCCTGAGAAGCATTTATTCAATTTATTTGTTGTTTTTTTATTACACTTTACACAATATCCTGAATTCTCTTTTCCCCCCCTGACATGATAGAAAAGCTAATGACTCCAGAGATGTTTGCTGAAATCCTTTGCGACGATCTGGACCTGAGCCCGCTGACCTTTGTTCCAGCCATTGCCTCGGCCATCAGACAGCAGATAGAGTCCTACCCCACAGACAGCATACTGGATGAGCAGATGGACCAGAGAGTCATCATCAAGGTTCATGTGTCATTCTGTCAATCCACCTTGATTTCAGTAATCCCATCTTTAATATCAGATCTCATTACTCTATTATTTTGGTGAATCTGGTGGTATCATGGAAATATAAGTTTGAAAACAAGTTCTTATTTTATGTCATTCTTTGGTGCAAAAATAAATGTGGTATATTTAAATGTGCACTATGTAACTTTTCCCTCTCAAAATTAACTAAATTTAAATGATTCAATATGTCAGTCCTTCTTCCAAAACTTGTTTTTGTCTTAGCCTGATTCACTTTGGTAAGCCTATTATACATGTTTATATTTTAAATCTGATTTTTGTAGGACATTGCATGAAAACTTTGCTCTACTTTGACACATATATGGTGTGGGAGTGGCGCAGGTTAGTTGTCTCAACGTTTGAAAAAGGATGACATTGAGCATGCTAAATATAGAATGTCTGGGGAATTGCCCGTTTTTAAAAACATCGAAGAGTCTGCTCTCTCTGCTGGCAATAAGAGAGTGTGACAAATTGTTTGTGTGAATCTCAAATTTGACCAAAATTGACATCTTTCACTTGTTTTGCCTGTAGCTCGTAAGTAGTCTGTGAGCATTCCGGCTCATTTTGCCAGCACTGGTCACATTTATTATTATTATTATTATTATTATTATTATTATTATTATTATTATCATCATCAGTGTAGAATTTTTTGTAAAATTGTATTTATTTAAAATATTTTGTGACATTGTTTTTATTTTAAAGAAATATTTTTTCACCAAAAAAAATCTCACAAATCCTAAAATTTTTAATGGTAATTTTTAAAGTATTATTATAATTCACTTGCATAAAAACAGGTTATGTACTTGGGTTTTGATTGCTGTTGTTATTATCTCTGTAGTTAAACATCCATGTTGGAAACATATCTCTGGTGGATCAGTTTGAATGGGACATGTCTGAGAAGGAGAACTCTCCTGAGAAGTTTGCTCTGAAGCTGTGCTCTGAGTTGGGCCTGGGCGGAGAGTTTGTCACCACTATTGCATACAGCATACGTGGCCAGCTCAGCTGGCATCAGAGGACCTACGCTTTCAGGTTCAGACACACAAATACACTTTCTAACTATTACAGTCCTGGAATTTTTCCTGGATAAGAAAATGTGTAAAAAAGTTTTATTGTATGATTGATAAAACAAAGTAATGGACCTATTGTTCAGATATTTTTTTGAGTGATTCACAATTTGTCAATGTTAACTTTTTCCCAAGTTGGATATCTTTTCAGACTGTGTCTAATGTCTGTGACATTACAAAACGCATTATAAAGGTTAGGTTTTTCCTCTGGGGATTTTTTTTTCTCTCTTTTTCCATTTAGCCCATTTTGTGAACCTGTTTAATTGGGAAATATCTGACTCAAAAGAACAAGTGTCTGCCCTAGTGGTTTTAAGCGGCTGTGTTTTCTCTTTGTAGTGAGAACCCTCTCCCCACGGTGGAGATTGCCATCCGAAACACAGGTGATGCTGACCAGTGGTGTCCACTGCTGGAGACACTGACAGATGCTGAGATGGAGAAGAAGATCAGGGACCAGGACAGAAACACAAGGTAAAAGAATGAACTGCTTCACTTAAGATACCGTTTTGCCCCATAGCAGACGTGTAGCAGAGACAAGCCATCTGTTGAACTATTACTCAATGACAAGCTGCTATTGCTCGAAGACCAATCCTAATTTGCTGTGCAGTTTCAACACAGAAAGAAGAATAATATACTCATAATTTGTTGATTTTTGAAGTGACTGTGACTTCCAGTGCTCATCAAAGTTTTTCCTGTGTATTTCAGGCGGATGAGACGACTTGCAAATACAGCCCCAGCATGGTGAAGATAACAGTCCTCTCCCACAACTATGTAAATCTGAAGAGGAAATACCAATAGAGCTACAACCCAGCATTACTGAAATAAAAAAATAGAGACATTCCATTGGCCAGTCCAGATCCAGTCCCTCCTGGTCAGAGTATGTTCATGTAAACTAAAGCAACCTCCTACGACCTTCCCCTGTACCGTCTCAGAGACAGACGGTTTAAATGTTTAAAATATTTTATGGTATCTTTATTTGTCTTGTTTTGTGTTTGTGTATAGATGCCATTTTGTAAACATAATGTGCTTTTAAATAAAATTATTAAGATAAAAAAACCTTTGTTGCAATGCTTTGTTCCAAAAAGCTTGCAGTACACTTGCAAAATTCTTGCATAATGGCGAAATGAAATAAGACTCAGTATTGCGTACTGAACTACCAAACTAGTCACTTGAGTGCTTTACATATGTATATAAAAATAATAAGCCATTTTTAAGAAAATATCCAACAAACAATCATATTTCAAAATATGAAAACTTTAATCTTCAGACAAACAAGCATGTTTGCATTTATATTTAAATAAACAAAAGTCTTATTGCACCTATATCCATGTTTTTTTTAAAGTGTAATTTTTTTCTGGAGCACAAACTATTTCAGTTTCACCACACAAAGCATTTTGTATTTTGCAGTGGGGCTGCGCTAACAAAGACCAAAGGCTTCAAAATGCATAGTCAGCAGTTCAATTTGGCATTTCAGATAGTCGGCACATTTGTGAATGTGTCCACCAGCACCGCCGCTGACTGTGGGAAAGGAGATATGCCACAGTATTGTACCCAAGAAAGTACCCTCTTGTGGTGTCCACACTCCCTCTACAAAGATGGATTATAGTTCGGGAGATTGAATGGGTTCTCTTTAAACTCCAATGCTACCAGCCACCACTACTTTGTAATACTCATTGAACAGAAGTTGATGAGAAAACAGCAATTGTTTCAAACCACGTGGTGTGAAGTAAAACAGAAAGACATTGTTCTTCCAGAACAACATAAGAAAGGAAATCTTGTTTTGTGATGTGCATGGCACTGAATGCAAAATTTGGATCCATTTATTTTATACACAAAGGCACTACGATAACCATAGCCTCAGTCTTTCCACAGATCCACAGGACTTTATGCTTAAGTGTCGTCGTTCAAACTATTCTTTGCAGAACTTGACATAAATTTTCCCAACTAAAACAATCAGGACTTAAAAAGCATGACATGGTTTATTGCTCTCTTGGTGGTATTAAATCCTTCAGTTTTCATCTCTTTGTGGATCGTCGTCATTTTGACCTTGGCCATTATTTTCTACACC
Source organism: Pseudorasbora parva (assembly GCF_024679245.1). Lineage (NCBI taxonomy): Eukaryota > Metazoa > Chordata > Actinopteri > Cypriniformes > Gobionidae > Pseudorasbora > Pseudorasbora parva. Next base: position 24,132,576 of record NC_090184.1, read on the forward strand.
TTGTCCATTCCAGTATATTCCACTCTGATCTTCTGGAAGGGGGGCGTAACTCGGATCTTCTTGAGGCGGGTCAAACAGAAATCGACTGCAAAAAGTCAATTTATATTTCTGATTTAGTTTGTTTCTTATGTTGAAGCCAAACACATGATAAGAAAATTTTTATAGTCATACTCACAAAATTTCAGGAGTGGCAAGAAGCTTTCTGCCTCCTGGCTGGTTAGGAAATACATCCTCCAGGAAGTAGTAAATGTGTCCTACACAAATCCCTATATAACAAAATTATATAGTATATATGTATATGTATATATATATATGTATATATATATATATATATATATATATATATATAATAAATGTTTCTCAAGCAGCAAATGAGAATATTAGAATGATTTCTGAAGGATCATGTGTCACTGAAGACTGGAGTAATGATGCTGACAATTCAGCTTTGCATCACATTTTAAAATATATTCAAATGGAAAACATTTTAAATTGTACATTTCACACGTTTCACAAATGCATATAAGATGTAAGTATTGGTTACACTTTATTTTAAGGTGATGTTGATGTTAGATTGTACTTAAGTACTGAGTCATATTAATTAACATTTACTATAGAGTTAGGGTTTGGTATAGGGTTAGTTACTTGTAAGTATGCCTCATTTACTGTAATTACTAAAGTAAGTACATGTAGTAATCTGTAACTACGTCACCTTAAAATTGTAAAAGTATTTAAAGTGCATTATTTAATCATTTTGTTTATGCAAAATCACACCTAAAATTATCATGAGCATTTCAGGACAAAAGTTAACTTACCCAAAAGATCAATAACAATAGAGTTGCCCAATAACAATGAGAATCCCATGAGCACCCAGGGAAGGAATGGGGCCTGGAAGTTGAGAAGGCCAAAGAAGTTCATGCGGATATAAGGGTTCCTTCTACTCCAGACATAAACCAGCATGATAGTGAAAGCCTGTCCTAAAAAGAACAGGTTGGCAAATAGACCAAAGAGCTATAGATATTGAAGTTAAAGAAATTAGACGAATGGAAAATGAATAAACTTATTTCATTTCTAGAAATGCATAACAGGAAAAGATTAAATGTTCCTTAAGAATAAACGTTCCCACTTTATGTTGTGTCCTTAACAAACTACTATGTACTAATTTGTTGATTTAAGTATAATGTACTTGTTTCATTGCAAACCTCTTTTGCTGTTACTGAGGTGGGATATGGGTAATGTTAGGGACAGGTGGGTAGGTTTAAGGGTGGGTTAAGGTGCAAGGGAAAGGTCAACAATGTAATTATAGATGTAATTAAATTCTGGTATTTTTAAAATATAAATACAATGTAAAAACATTTCAATGTTAGTACATAGTAGTTAAAGGATTAGTTCACTTTAAAAGGAAAATGACCATCTAAAATGGCTTGATTGACTGAATTAAATTTATATTGACATGTCTTTAACCTGTGGAAGTCTATTCTCTCCAAATAAAAAAATATTTTAAAATATCATATATTTTATTTATTTTGTAATTTACAAATATTTTATAACATTATATTTATGACATAAGGCATAATCATGAAATTTAAAGTTGAAATTCTGAGATCAAAAGTCATAACTTGCATATAATTTGGAACTATGAAAGTCATGAATCTGACAGTAAAAATTTACAAAAGGTTAAAATGATGAAACTGTCAATATTGACAAAAAAGTAAATATTATCATTATGCAATTATGATTGACAGGCAAAACTGACAAAAATTCAAATTTATGAGATAAAAATCCATAGTTGTAACAAAAATTCAAAATGAAATAAATCATAAGATCAAATGTATTGTGTATGACTGTGTGACATATGAATTTTAAAAAAGCACAATAGTGCATCACAAAAGTGGTCCATACAATTCATCTACTTCTGTTTAACAGAGAGAGAATACACTTCATTTGTAATGTTTAGGGTAAGTAATATTTTTTTTCCAATTTTTTTTTTACTTTTATTCAGTAAGGTCACATTAAATTTACAGTAAAACATTTATAAACATAAGGTTTCTATTTCCAATAAATCATGCTCTTTTTAACTTTCTATTCATCTAAGAATCCAGAAAAAAATGTATCACAAAAAATAGTGAGTAGCACAAAACCGTATTTCAAAAGCATTAAAAAAATCTCATTGACCTCAAACATTTGAATGGCAGTGTACATATAGGCCTATAAGTTTCAATTTATTTTCAACATACATTATATGTTTTGGTGAAGAGATGCATGCTTGGCTGTTCTTAATGTGATGAATGTTTAAGGATACAGTCATAAGAACACCACCGAACAGGAACATGTAGACAAAGTCTGCCGTTCGACCACGGAAGGAGCCTTCCTCCAGCATTCGGCAGTAACGATATCTGCTCAGTCAAGGACGTAAACCCAGATGACCTACAGCACACAGCTGCACAGGAGCCAAACGGCTGTTATGCAAAGCAAACACACTGTGAAACTGTGAATCTGTTTTTGTGTGCACACTTCCATAACCAACAGAGAAACATTCAAATTGATCAAAAAGGATACAGAAAAATCATGTTGAACAAGAAACTAAATCCAAGAGGTCCAAAAAATAAGAAGTTTGTGATCAGTCGCCATACCTACATAAGGCAAAAAAACAATATCAAAACAAAAGAACACATAGCCTAACTGTTGTAATGAATACAGCCGTTTAAATGATTTGGGAACCAACCTGATATTTCTTTAATATCAGGTCAGGGTTAAAATAAAGTTGAAACGGTGTGATGAACTCCAGTTGCTGTAATACACAAAACAATGTCAAGCAAGTTATACGGTTTTTTTTAGTGGCCATGAAAAATTAACCTGTTTTGGACTATGACTCTTTGTGTCAAGCTATATCTTCAGATAACAGTCATTTTCTAATTATTGTTTAAAATACATAAATAACCTCATTGTTAAGAGGCTAATATAGCACATCTAAAAATGTTTGTAGCTCTCTGGAGCAGGACTTTACTTAACATGTGATCATTACAAATTCAAAAAGTAAAGCTACGGCTTAAGTTAAACATTTTTTACAAGGATGTCATTGGTTCTTTAAGTATTTAATATGACATTGGATATTTTTGTGGGGAAGACAACAATTTTGAAGTCGTATTACCGTTATCAGCATGTTTTGTTCAGAAATGTACACACGGAGAAGCCTAAGTAACTTACCACAGCCGCAGTTGTCAGGACGCATGCAGTGGTATATGCTCGCGTCACGGCCGGGATCTGCATGTACTCTTGAGTGACGCTGTTCGCCATAATAATCTTTCTCCCGCGTATCTAAACTCTTCACACTTTCACAGTGTATCCGTAATATAAGTTAGTCAACTATATCACATCTCGTTCCAATACAATACACTGACGCTAAGAAACAATCGAACACCTCAGTGCGGATAAGCTATGCCTTAACAGATCCATGTCCACGTTTAGTGTTAGCGTCAACTATTTATTTTTAATGGTTCAGAATGTTTGCGTTAGTGACAGGGGCGGAGTGAGACGTCGGCTTTAACAGTCACTTCAGCACCTCCACGTGTTTACAAGCAAAATTCTCTTGTTCTTCCGTGGACCAATGAGATTGCACGGTTTCGCTGACGTGATCAATGATCAATGAATTTTGACGTAATGTAATTGATTACAATTGTTTTATACATTTAAAATGTAATGAGGACTGTTCGGATTTGCTCTTCTTTTGATCTCTTCATTTTCTCTTCAAATTTTTTTTTAAATGATATAATAATCGTATTCTTTTTTTGTGGTTGATTATGTGCTGTATGAAAAATAAAAAATAATTTGAAAATGTATAATCATATAAATTATTAATATATACATTTATTTTTTTATATTCTTTGTGTATTGTTATTATATCTTCTATCACCTCTGTTATTTTATTTTTATGTTAAATGATAGGCCTATATTTTTATATGATTAAAACAGGCTATTAATTTCCATGAGACTTTGGACCACTTGTTTCCTTTTCTGCCTATATTTGTGTTCATTTTAATGCAGAGAATGAATGAATGAATGAATGAATGAATGAATGAATGAATGAATGAATTAATTAATGAATGAATGATCCATTATAATTAAATACATAAATTTCAATACTATTCTGTAAAATTTAAATAAATAAAATTACAAATAAAACTTTAATTATAAATGACTGGATCACAGAAAATTACGGACAAATAAGTGGTCTGGGAATATTTTAATTGTACCAAAATACAACACACATTTTGTATAAAAGTATTTACACAGTAAATATGAAAAGTAGAAGAAAATAGTGTAAAAGCTCAAAATAATAATAATTAAAAAAAACACTAGCGAAAATATAGAAATAATAAATGTACACAGATGATGTGAAAAATCCAAGCTTGTAAATTAAAAAAAATAAAAATTATAAAAGATTAAAAAAAGATTTAAATCATTGTCAGTGTCCTGCACTGAAGAGTGCCAGTTTGTCTGTTGATATGTTAGTCTAACATACAGTTTCAACATCATAAACAAATGCTTATTTGTCAAGAGTTTGTGAGTTCTTAAAAGAACATTTCCAAACACTAAACATCCTTCGCCTTTCCCTCTTCTCTCATTTAAAAACCATTTTGAATGGTATAATCTTGATCTCTAAATAAGCATTTCTTGTGTTATTAATAAAAACAAACTGCGCAGTTTAAGATACAGTACAACTGTAAAAACTTCGAGATAAGAGTTATGGACATTGCAACTGGTGCAAAGATCCCTGACAAATGTTTTAGCACCATATTTAGCACCTTAACAACAGGGTATTAATGTTTTCTTACACAGTAGTTGCTTGATATACAACAAATACAGACATAGCTGCTCGTGGTAAAGCTCAGATGTGCAAGATTTCCTGAGAAGAAATGTGATTAATCAGACATTTGAGGTGAAGAGGAGTGAAATGCCCGGTGGAACAAGAACTTAGGTTACATAGTACAATTTGTCATAATGAAAATGCTGGGAAATGTATACTGTATACTTCAAACCAGAGCGTGAGAACATAGTGAAAGAAAACAGAAACATTTCCTGAGGGTTTATGACATGCTACATCCAAAGAAGTCTGCACCGATGTAGCGCGGGTAACCTTCCACAACCTTACGCTGAACTGGGTCAAACTTCCAGTACTGTCGGCGACTGATGAAGATGGCAAAGCCTGTGGAGTATACAACAGTTTTACATGATCTTAGTATTAATGGAAACTTTTTTTGCATTAATCAACCAATGTAACTACACACTGCAATTATACATTGTAAACATGAGCGTTCACAAGTAGTATGTCATGTAACAAAACTCGATTTAAATAAACGGTGACCGACTGCTGCTGAAATATCGCCTTCTACTGTCAGAGGTCTGTCACATTCACTAATTAAAATTGGCAGAGCAGTGACAAATCAAACGAATGCTTTAACGTTTCTCTTTGATTCCCTTTCCTGGTTTAAAGCACCATAATTCTAATGGAAATGACCACTGTACAATTGTACAAAATGTTAGTATACTAAATTATAATGAAGATACTTATGAGTGATTTTACTCTGTGAACATGACCTGCTGCATTTTTTGAGGTCATTGTGACCCACAAACACATTTTGAGTTTTATCCACGAAAAAAAAGTCTGTTCAGTATAAAGCCGAATAAGTTTGTGCCAAAAACGGCTCTCATGACACACGTCATGTTCAGGCTGTGCAGGGGATTGTTGTCATATGTCAACAGTCATGGTTGAGGTTTATTACAATCGGATACCACAACAAATCGTTCGTTTGTTCGGCCCATTTCAAGCAAGCTTCGCTCAGCGTCTTAAAGGGGCAACATTCCTGCAAGCAGGGATTTATCCACTTATTGACTAGCTGTTTAAACAATTTCTGATTAAATTGAAAGTTTCTTAGAGACCGCATTGTCTAGATAAGGCAAGATGCTAGTACAGTAACAATAGGAAACTCAAGTACCATACAAAACTAAATAGTGTGTCTAATGACAAAGGTTAATATTATTTTGTATTACAAAATAAAACCGTAGACACCGTTCACTCAATCCTTCTAGCAAACGTCACCTTTTCCACCATATAAGTTAAAACGATAGTCAATGGAGATTGCTGAAATGCAGCTTACTTGTTTATTGGTGTTTTCAGATCATCCGCGCGAGAGCGAGAGAGAGAGCTCGCATGCATATGGTTGCCAGATTGGACATGTTTAGGTAAAACACCGGAAAGTATACAGGTTTTTTCACAGAAAAGCTCTGTTTGGGGGATTTAATTACTGAAATATTTCTCGTGCACAGATGATCAAAAAACACCAATAAACAAGTAAGCTGCATTTTATCAATCTCCATTTGAGATGTTCTGCTTAAAGTATCATCATAGGCGTAATTTGCGAGTGGGACGGGTGGGACATGTCCCCACCACTTTTTTAAAATATCTTGCTTCACGGATGAACCTAACTAATACAAACAAAATATCTCTGGTTAACTAGTAGAGCATCATTTTGTTCGTTTGTTAAATAAGAGGCGATCAGGCGCTTGTTGCCGCTGTTATCAGTGCTGCAGATTTCTCTTGCGGCTCATGCAGTCTTCACACAGACGAGCGCTTTAATCTAACACTTAACGCCGTTGCAGAGACTTTCTATTTGTTCTGGTCAGATCACGAAACAAAATGCACAAAAACTGTCCCTGCTACCACTGATGGTATTCGGTTTTGATGAGAGAAAAAAATAGACCACAAGGGTAGATTATAAACGAGAATTTCTGACAAGTTTAACAGACTAGACCAGGGATTATAAACAAAGTGTGCAAATCTATATGCCTTTGATTCACGTGAAAATACTTGGCACAAAGCTATATTGTGTTTAGATGCAATAATTAAATGATATCTATATCAATAAATGAACTATTTAATTGATTCCCGGACATCTTAATACAATTTTTTCTGCTATTGTTATTGTACATATTTTACATCTGATATAACATTGTATCAGCAATGCTACCCCTCTTAATACGCCATATGGTGCATATCATATGCACGTAAAAAACTGCGTACCATATGCACGCCAAAGCTCATTTTGGGTGTATAAGCGCCCCTCATACGTCAAAATGAGCTTTGGCGTGCATATAGTACGCAGTTTTTCACGTGCATATGATACGCAATTTATGTCCCACCCACATTTTAAAAGTTATGCCACTGAGTATCATTCAGTCAGTCTGTGTTCTGTCAGGACAGTCAGGACTCACAAGCCGCTTCGCTGAACAACTGAACTGCTGTGAGCTGTGAGCGGCTGAAATAAGCCAATCAAAGCAGAGCTCAATATGAATATCCGTGACTCTTCCAAATAAGGCAAAAACAGAGCATTACATCCTAGGGACAATTTATAGGGTTGTAAATGGCCATGTAAAACTGTATCTGGACAATTTTTGCCCTTAAATAAGCCACATACCCTTTATGTAGATATCAGAGAACAATTTAACATATTGTTTCAAATCATTCTAGGGCACCTTTAAATATCCTTCTGAACCAAAACAACAAGCTTATGCTGTGTTTACACCATTCACAACCATAATTATGAGATGGCAACCCGTGACGTACTACCTAGAACTGTTTATGTCCTTAAACTTTGTGTTTATATGGCAACACCATCACTGCCGAAATGAATCTGCAGCTGCCATGTGGTACAAGTAAGAGCATTGTGAGACTTTTAGGGTTATTATTGTTGTATTGTTGTGCTTTCATTTAACGCTGTCTCTTGTGATGCTTTGGAGACTCTTCTTCATGTCTTTTGAAGAAGCGCTTTGAAGGGAGGGTGGGATCTTATTTTTTCAAAGCTAGCTTGCCATTGCTAGCATTTCCTAAATAGCCTACTCTACCTTTAATTAACAATTGGTTATTCAGTTGTGAAGTGATTTATAAATGGGTCATTGAATAAGTCTCTTGAGTCGTTCAAAAAAACTCATGTTAATATTGTTAATATTAACACTGATATGTATTAAAAAGGCTGAGATGGAAATACCATTGGCATCCTGGAAGGCAGCATCAATCTCATCAGGTACGCCCCACCAGTCCTGCTGAATGCTGCGTGGGAAAGCCGTGTCCACTCTGTTCTCTTGGGGATCCAAACGCCAGTAATTTCCTGATTTGAAGAAGTATGTATGATGGCCGTGGTGCTCCTTTAAGCGCAGTGCAGCCTGAATGTGTGTGACAGGGAGGCCTATAGTCTGCAGAGGGTCCGGTCCTTTTATTTTGTGCTCTGCATCAAACACCCAGTAGTTGGAACCTTACAGAGGACACAAGAGAAAGAGTTATACTAACTTAAAGGGTTAGTTCACCCAAAAATGAAATATCTGTCATTAATTACTCACCTTCATCTTGTTTTAAACTCATAAGACCTTCGAATAACATGAGGGTGAGTGAATCATTACAGAAATGTAATTTTTGGGTGAACTAACCCTTTAATGTATGATTTTGATTCAGTGTAACTATATTTAATTTGAGCAAATTCTCTGATAATTGAAAAGGCAAATGATAAGACTTTAATTGGATTGTCTCCAATTACACATATTGAATAAAATACATTAATTAATATTTGTCCAATCTAAAAAAAATGTAATTAAATAAAAAAGATATGTATTAGGCTTTTTTATTATCAAAAATATCAAAATAGTGAGGTAACGTGTATTTCTATACGTGATTAGGGCTGGGTGCTAAAAAATTTAAAACAAAATCCTGATATTTTCAGCCTTTAAATGATATTCAGTATTCTAAGCTTAAAGGGATAGTTCACCCAAAAATAAAAATTTGCCCATGATTTATTCACCGTCAAGTCTTCCTAGGTGTATATGACATTCTTCTTTAAGACTAATACAATCAGAGTTATATAAAAAAAGTCCTGGCTAATCCAAGATTTATAATGGCAGGGATTGTTGCTCTGTTTTTGAAGTCCATAAACATGCATCTGTCCGTCAAATATGTGCTCCACACAGCTCTGGAAGGTTAATAAAGGCCTTCTGAAGCAAATCGTTGCGTTTGTGTAAGAAAATATCTGTTTACATTTTTTTAAATTAAAGTTCTGGCCGATTGCCTTCCGTGAAAAAGAGTTGAAAGTGCCTTCTCGGAGTTCAAAATGCGCACGTGACATCTGCTTTTTCCATAAACTGAATACAGAAGGCGATTGGCTGAAACATTATACTTTATAAAGTTTTTAGTATGGATATTTTTCTTCAAACTTATCAATTCACTTCTAAAGGCATTTATTAACCTCCCGGAGCTGTGTGGAGCACATTATTTGACGGACAGATACATTTTGATGGACTTCAAAAACAGAGCAACAATCTCTGCCATTATAAAGCTTGGGACTTTTTAATATAACTCAGTTTTAATTAATCTGAAAGAAGAATGTCATATACACCTAGGATGACTTGAGGGTGAGTAAATAATAGGCTAACTTTAATTTTTGGGTGAAATATCCTTTTAAGAAGATATGTTTTAACTGCGGTTAGCATATAAATCCGTATAAAAATGTACTCTGTAGCCCTCTAAACCTTTAAAAGCACAGAATCTCAATAGTATGCAGACCACAAAACGGCATTATTAGACTTTTTATGGCAATAGTTGCTGAATTGAATCCACGATCACAGGCACTCCCTCTACTGGGGAAAAAATGAAGTACATTTTCAGCAATATAATGACTCACTGAACCTATGCTTGTCTAAATGCACTGAATTTCAACCAAATTCTTAATCTTTAAAAGTTACATTGAATTTCATTCAGTGAAATTTATTCAGAGAAAGTACCGGTACCATCTCAGCAACAGCAACCACCTATAAGTGTGCAATTCTCTTTAGATACGGTACTGCACAACACCTGTGTATTTATCTGTTGTTAGTAGCATATGTTCTACATGGTCATGTTTTATCATGCCCTGCATTAGAGGCACAATTCAGGATGCTTCATATATGGGTCATGGGGAAGTACCGCACCACCCGTCACCATAGATATGTATATAACCAGGACCTGTCTGATCCTGTCCTCCAACCACAAATCACCACAGTCAGCCATCGGTGCTGCACTCACTCACCTTCAAAGAACCAGATATTGCCCTTTTTGTCTTCATGGGCGGCGCCTATTTTCTCTGGAATGCCCCTCCAGTGTCGGGAGGCCAGGGCAGGGTATCCCGCCTGTAAACGGCCATCCCTGATGCGCCAGGCATAGCTGGCCTTGAAGAAGAACAATTCCCCACGGATTATAGACACAGCATCAAAATCTGTGTGACAAGCGTCAGGCTACAGGCAATGACAGCGGGAAAAAGAGGAGAGAGAATAACGGGAGTGAGAATAAAGGGAGCATATAGATAAATATGATATAAAATACTTCATATTTCAGGAATATTCTTGGTATAATACAATAATCATTGTATACAATTGTAATACAGTAATAATAATAACATTTATTACCACAAAAATATTTTTATGAACTGTCCTTTGAAGTGGAAAAATTGCTTAAAGTGAACCACTTACAATGGAAATGAATTATTATTGACATTAATTCTGTTCAAATTTGAATTATTTTAACTGTAGAACTGTTTAAATCATCATTTTAATATCATATAGGGTTTAAAGTTGCACTGTGTAAATTTTAGTGCCATCTTACGGTGAGGTTGCAAATTGTAACCGCCCACCACTTACCCATCCCTTTCAAAGCACATAGAGAAACTACGGTGGCCAACACGGGACAAATTGAAACAAGAGTATTTTAACATTAACGGATTGGTCCCATTCATTTCCAATGTAAGTTTCTTTTTTTTTTTTGTGGTAATAAACATCATATTGATGTTGCTGCTGACATTTCTTAAAAACTTTTTTAATGTTAATAGTAATTTCTCAAGTGTAACTGATCGCAAATAAACTGGGATGATAGGTTCAGCGACTCACTGCACTGGTGATAATCTCGTTGTTTTCAATAGGGATTTGGGGAGGGGCTTGCGGTCGGGGGCCATAGAGGTATTGGATCCCTTTTGTGTCATCCTCGCTGAGCTGGAGAGGATAGGAGAAGCTGTAAAATGGGGACATGATGGCTCCAGGCTCCAGAGAATGCTGTAGACCCAGGACATGGCCAAACTCATGTGCCGCCACCTGAAGAAGATCTGTCCCTGTAGGATGACAAATTAAATTATGTATCGATGTAAGCACTAGAACTTTTTATACAACAGCTGACTGTTGCTGTCAGTGTGGAATGAGAGACATAAAACTAGAAATTTTGCCTCTGCTCATGTCTCTGCTGAACTCAAAATGTGTTTTAAGCAACATTTCACGATAACACAAACTTGTATGGTCACACAAAAGTTTTTAATTTGAATCGGTCTGATTGGTTTAATCAGGCAAATGTGGATCATGTTTGAGATTCGTGTCAGAAACAATTTTAAAGCATATCAGAGATGTATCAGAACTTTCCAGGAAATTTTGGGGCAAGTTAAAAACATAATCTAATCATATATAATCATACATACACTGATTAACTGATCCCAAGAATGTGTGTTATCTGTATCAGGTTTTTCCAAGTGAGAGGCAGGCAGTGAAGCAGTAAGATGAGGATTTTATCTTTACAACTTGCCAAGTTCATTGCCCACCGTCCAGGACTCATCATAGTCAAAATGAATGTCTCCCTCCCGGTGCGTCCTTGGGAAAAAAGCATGAGCCAGGATCCCACCAGGGCCATCAAAGGGCAAATTATCACCATGCCAGTACCTAATATAGGATAGTAATAATTTAAAGTTTTTCCATATATTAATTTCTTTATACCTTAAGACATACACATGCAAAAATGACATTAAAATTAATATCATTGTTTTAGAAAAAGTTATTTTATTCTAGTTGAGGGTGGTTACCCCTCATTATGGCTACTATCTTGAGATTGCATGTCCAGCAGAATGCTACTGTACTATTATACTATATTGTACTTTTCTATACCACTGTACCATTTGCATCAATTCATTTTTTTAATTCATTATTTTATTCAGCAAGGATGCATTTCTATTTCAAATAAATATTATAATGTGTTACTATATACTATCATACTATATTAAAGGTCCCGTTCTTCGCGATTCCATCTTTAAAACTTTAGTTAGTGTGAAATGTTCCTGTTGGAGCATAAATAATACCTGTAAAATTATAAAGCTCAAAGTTCAATGCCAAGCGAGATATTTTATTTAACAGAAGTTCCCTTTCAAAGCCTACAGCGAATGGCCGGTTTGGACTACACCGCTGCACTTCCTGGCTTTAATGACGTCACTAGAACCGTTTGTTGACTAACTCTCCGCCCACAAGTACACACAATATAGGGGGTGTGGTCTTGTTGCTCTCCCACGTGGAGAAGAGCGCGCATTCAGTGCTTGCATCTCCCCGTTATGGTAAGAGGCGGGACCTTTCCGGGCAAAGTGCGCTAAGCTGCTGTCCAGTCACAACACGGGAAGCGCTGGCCCAATCAGAACTCGTTACGTGTTTCTGAAGGAGGGACTTTATAGAACAAGGAAATCATCAGGCCGTTTTTAGGACAGAGGAAACAGCGCTGTACAGATAAGTAAATTGTGTGAAAAATACTGTTTTTTACACGCGAAACATGAACTCATGTTATATTGCACACTGTAAACATAATCAAAGCTTCGAAAACACGCGAAGAACGGGACCTTTAAATTCTAATATTTTTTTTCTAGTGACACTTGTATTATTGGACACTTTGTTTGTAGGATAAATGAATCAAGGATGACAAATGCAGCTATGTAGAGGGTTATTTCAGAAATAACAGAGTATGTGATTTTGCATGGTACAGTATTTATGCCCCCAGATGTCAGTATGACATCTTATTAGTTACGTATTAGGGAAGATGACGATGAGCTGGCAAGCTAAAGCAAAAATAACAAAATCCCCAATCATTCACTTTGTTACACCTAAGCATAGTGAAAAGGCGTGTTTTTTGTTGTTGTTGTTGTTGTTACCTTGTGAAGTCAATGACTATGTCGGCCTCTTGGTTGACCACCTCACTAAAGGTGAGCGGTGTGACATCACTCCAGACCTTGAGAGCTTCCTGTAAAACTCGCCTTACTTTATCCTCGCTCATTTGCCACGGGAAGCGCTGGATTCTGAACACAGAAGGTCACAGTCATGCTCAAAGTCTATCAACAAAAGCATTTGATCACTTTTGCTGCTGCATGAACACATTTCACTGCTGGACCACCAACCAACACAAACCCACATCAGAGACCACCAGTGCTTCATCTTTATTATTCATCACCATAGGCATCTGTCTGGTGAGCATGCCACATGATCTCATAATGTGTTCTGAGCATAATGAAACTGCGGTTGTGGTGGTATTATATGTGCAGCTTTATGACCCAGTTCTCTGACAGGAGCAAAACTCGCCGGGAATCATGTAACCTCAGACACCATATCGTATCAGACAGTTCTGAATCTTCACTTACAAATTGGGCATGAGTAACTTTTTATTATAGTCATTGACACAGATGTGAGCACTTAATTAAGCATTCTTGACATTTTTGTGTTGAACAGTAAGTTACCAGGAACTTATAAAATATGTTTCTACTTGTATCAGAAATTATTTAGAAATGCACATTTTAATAAAGGAAGCCAAGCTTTATCGGAGGGTGCACACACCTGTCTGTGTCATGGAATGCGTCTCGATTCAGCCCCTCCAGCTCATCATTTTTGATACCATTTTTAATGTTTGTGTCCTTGTATATGAACCATTTTTACATTTCCAGGGTTCTCAGAAGCAGAAGTCATCATAGTTAAACTTCTATAGTGGCGAATGGAAACTACAATAAATATATTTCCATTGAAGTACATTGTGTGGAGAAAAAGTGTGAAATGTTTCCTCAAAAAAAATTTTTTTTTTCCACTAAAGAAAGAAAGACATGAACATCTTGTATGGCATGGGGGTGAGTAAATTATCAGGAAATTGTCATGTTGAAGTGAACTAATCCTTAAAATTTTCGAGGCGGCTTGACGCTTATTTAGAACAAAGGTGTAGCTTGATGACCCTTTGATTTTGCGAAATCATGGGAGTTATTGTCATTTTCATATTCATGAATGAGCTAATGTATTAAAGATTTAATAAAATTACTGTAGTATGATGCAGGGTGGGGTGGAAAGCCGCTGGAGCTGAATGAGGCCACTGGAGCGATTGCTAATGAGAGACAAGCATGGCTTGAGCTTTTTTTATGCTGTAGTGTAGATGACCGTTTCTGCGTCTTCCGCTCATGTGTGGCAACACAGCGCTGTTTTATAAACTTGGATGCATACGAGTGTGTTGAAAGTTATGTTATAATGCTACTCTGTGTTCGCCCTGTGGCTACTATGAGACACTTGTTGCACACTGCAGTAAGCTAGCTCGATATTAGGCATGGTAAAACATGGTACTCACTGTAAATCAAGAAAACGAGATTTAAACAATAAGACTAACTGTGGTGAGCTATTTAACAATGATCCAAACAGTATTCATATAGTATCTCACCTGTCTAATAAAACATATAATATATTAAAGCATCTTTGGTGTTTTCATGGTTCAAAAAATCCAAAATCAAGGGTAACATATGATGTCATTGTTAGGCGATGCTAGTAAAAACTTGTTTCTCTGGATTTTAAACACATTTGGAATAATATGTACACAATAACTAAATAATATAACATTGTTCTAGTGTTTTTTTGTGTGGATATTTTAATCCAAAAATCTTACATATTGTGCCTTTAAAAATGTTTTATAGAATATTGCAGTATTTCTTATACATGATTTATCCATGTAGATCATTATTTAATTTTTTTTATTCATGTGCCTTCTAGTCTTTAGTCAAAATTACTATCCTTCCCTCTTGCAGCATCTATTAAATATACAGTTTATCTTATATTGTCTCATTCTAATTCACATTATACACACCTGTACTATTTAGCCATAAAAAAATGTTACACAAAGACCTATTCAGAGTAACACGACAATAGAAAGAAAAGTATGTATCCTAGATCTTCAACCGGATGCATCCACACTGTTGCCTGTGAATAGATTCTTGTACAAATGTGGCTGATTACTTTCTTCTTTTTTTTCTTCTCCCAAACTGACTATAATGCCCCACATTCCTCCACATAAACTTCCTGTTTTAGTATGATCAGAACAGAGATAGAAAGTGCTATCTGCACACAAACATTACTATTCATTCAGATGTAGAACAAATAAGGAAAATTACCATTTGTTGAAAAAAAAGGCTTTGAGACACTGAAAAGATCAATGTGAAATGCTGTTTCATGCATACTGAGCTTTTTACACTGTTAAATACTTGGATTCCCATCCTAAACATAGATAAAGTTTCAAAAACTAATGTTGGACGTTTGTATGGTTGTCTCAAAAATACTCCTTCCGGTTTCTCACAAGTTTCGGAGAGTTTTTTTCGAGTATGGGTCGGCTTGACGTTAATAGAGCGGAAGGTCCTTGTATGGGCTGTACGGGCTCTTCTCCCGGTAGGGTGCGCGAGCGTGTGTGACTAGAGCGAGAGAGGAAATGCACGCCGTAAACACTCCGCGCTGCACTCCACTTTATTCCTATGGGTGACGTCGAGCGACTTTAACGCTTCAGCACAGCATTCCGGGAAGGCAGCGCTGCATTTGAACAGATTTGAACGCAGAAATGACGGGAAGCTTCACAACATTGCTTCAGTCGCGTCTCAAAGTGGATTTCCACGCCACTGCTGTCACAGGACTTCACCAAATCATACCAAAGAAGTGTGTTTTTGACGGAGCGGTCCTAGCGATAAAGGTTCGGTCCTTCTTTAGAAGCAGCCGGTGAGTAAAACTGCCTCAAATGTCTCTGCTGTTGGCTACCGTCGCATGAGTAAACATCAGTAAACGACACGATCGCGTGCTTCGTCATTCAAATGCGCTAACGGTTACTCCATTGTTGTTCTGTATAACGTTACACTAGTCTGACGTGCAAAACCGTTTTGCTTGCTTCTGCTAAGGTTTAGTCGCATACAATAGTCCATAAACCGAATCATGTCCTCATAAACTGCGAGTAAAGACACACAAATGTTGACAGGTCACTAAATACAGTACATACCACAGAGACGGAAGTCCTGCTGTTGCTGTTTCTCCTGTTCAATTTATTTCAGCCTCAGATTTGATTCTGGATCATTATCTATATTAGCTGAGATCGATAGCCATGGGTTTCTCCACACTTGAGGACGTCACCGCTCTGTTCGCGATCGTCATTCTTTAGCTCCGCCCACTCGATGCACCTCCAGGCGCTCGGTTTTTTTCCGGAAAGACTCGGTACAGCCTATATTTCTTTTATAAATATAATAAAACTAAAGACTTTTTGGAGATATGAAGGATGCAATACTACTCTATAGGTACTCAAGATTGACATGAGATTGACTGAAACTGAGTGTTTCACCTCAAAAGTCCCTGATATAAAATGTATGATTATAATAATAATTAAATGTTTTAATATAAATAATAACAATAACAATAGTCTAAATTTAGCATAAAATAAACATATTTTAATCAAAAGCGACAAGAACAAAAGCAATGACACAGAGCCAACAAAATTCATTGTATACAATTCCAGAAAGCTACATCAGGATTACTATTATTATTATTGTTTATGTTGTTGCTGTTAAAAAAATAAAATAAAACATATAATAAATAATTTTAGGAGAATTTTAACCATTACAATTAGATGGGACCACTGTAATCACTAAGATAATATTATAGAGTTTATTTAATTTTATTTAAAAAGTTTTAGTAATTTTGTTGTTTTATTGTCATTTTTTCAATGGAAAAAAAATGTCTATAAAGTTTAACTTCAGTAAATCTATTAAAAAAAAGTTATTTATTTAAAGCTACACTGTGTAACTTTTTTAGTTTATTCTTAGCTAAAAACACTAAAAAGATTCAAACTTAGCTAAAAAGATTCAAACAGACCGTTTGAATCTTTATTTGAGGTTTGAAAACAAACGCGGAAGAGAAGACAATGCTGAATTAAGTCGGCGTTTTTGTTATTTTTGGACCAAAATATATTTTCGATGCTTTAAGAGATTCTTATTAACTAACTGATGTCACATATGGACTAGTTTGATGATGTTTTTATTCCCTTTCTGGACATGGACAGTATAGTGTTCATACACTTACGCTGTCAGACTAAATATAAAATATCTTAAACTGTGTTCTGAAGATGAAGATTTGTCTTACGGGTGTGGAACGACATTAGGGTGAGTCATTAATGACATCTATTTCATTTTTGGGTGAACTAACCCTTTAAGTGCATGGAATGACAGGAAGTAGGATTAAAGTACCTACTAAATATATTAATGAAATCATACTTTAAATAATCATGTTGATTTTTAACCCCCACTACACACAATTTTTAGTCATATGCTGATATAATTATTATAATATATTACTTATAATTTTGTAATATAGTTAATATACTTTAAAAATATACTTAAAAATACTTACTTGTAAGTGAGGTCTGTTTTTGGCCAGCGTCCTCCAAAAATCACAAAGCGTTTCTGTCGGGGGTGCCTGCTGAGATGCACCTCTCTCTGGCCAGGGTAGTCTGGGACGCCACAGCGCAGAGGACCTGCACCCCCGGAGCTGTTCCTGAGTTGGGTGTGGAGCTGTGGTTCAACATTTGCTTGAGGTTTAAAGGTGTCCTGAGGGTGATGGACCATGCCTCTCCTCTTCTCAGAGTGCGAATGAGGAATCTGTGACAAACCCTGTCGTGGAAAGATGGTAGACCTGCATGAACTTAACTTACAATGGACACACATTTACAGAAGGGAATGACCCATGATACTGATAGTTAGCTAGTTAGATGCCATAACTGCACCATTAAAAGCAATGGTTTCTCCATTAAACGGAATTTAAAAGTAGTTGTGCATTGCAGAAATCAAGAAATATCTTCTGTGAGTCATTACTTTTAACACAAATAATCTTATTTTACTATTGTTTGAAATTTGTTTCATTGAACAATTTGTTTCACTCTGACTTTCATATTTCATATTAACAACTTTTCATGTTTCCCCACAATATGAATCACTTACAGTATGTTGTTATGCTCTTGTGAGTTTAAGTGAAGACTCAAGCTCAATAAGTTGGATAAATATGACAATACCATTCAAAAGTTTGGGGTCAGTAAGATTTTTTAAAATAAAATTTGATCATCTTTCTGTTTATCAAATAATCCATTAAAAATGTATTGTTTCCACAAAAGCAGCTCATCTGTTTTTAACATTGATAATAATGAATAAATGTTTCTTGAGCGCCAAATCAGGATATTAGAATGATTTCTGAAGGATCATGTGACAGAATTTTTTGTTTGTCATAATATTAGTAGTATTACTGGTTTTACTGTATTTTTGATTAAATAAATGCAGCCTTGGTGAGCATACAAGATTTGTTTCAAAAGCATTTAAAAATCGTACCAATCCCAAAACTATTGAACGGTAGTTTACTGTATATTAAAGTAAACTGAAAGTAATTCTCATTAATAACTGAAGTCTACGTCTCAAATATGATCAATTGGTATTATATTGTATACTGTATATATATTTTAAAAATAACATACTGACCCCTTTGGCAAGTCAACAGTTAATGATAATAAACATAAAGCACGTTTAGTAACATTAAAAGCAAACAAGCAAAATCTGATACAAAAAGCTAAAATTTGTTTTTTCTGTGGTTGACGCTGTTTACTTACTGTAAGATATGATTGCGGATGGACTGCTTAGTGTCCCAAAACATTCTTTGGAGGAAATGGCTGTTCATTAACATGGGCGTTAAAGACAGAGAAAAATGCCGTAGGCAGCACTGTGGTGCTTTCAGGCAGAATTTTGAGGCCTTTAAAGAGGCTTTAAACTTCAGGATGCTTCAGCTTTCATTTAAAGTCTTACCTTTTACCCACTTTTTACAGATGTCTAAATACTTACATTTACATTAAATAATAAGAACAAAAATGTATTTCAAAAAATTAAATATATTACAATAGGAAAATGTGAAGCTTTTACAGCGTGACAGCCTAATTTTTATGTTATCTTTATTTCTTCCACAGTTCTGACAAGATTGTTGGCGCCCTTGTTTTCTCCCCCGACTGGTTTACAATGCATTGTAAAATGTTTAGGACTTTTGCAAAGAGATGGCAAACAGGGTAAACATTTTCCCCTCTGTGACCCTGTGTCTCTCTCTGAGGGACGGAGGCTCAGCGGTGACTCCTCATGCGTGAGGCAAAGCTGCTATATTAGAGACAATGCCCAGCAGGAACTACGGAATGTGCCCTGATCTCTGAGCGAGACTTTCTACCAGCACTGATTTCAAACATGTGCACAGACAGTTCAGGTTCACTATGCTATTTGTGTTTTGGATTAGGTTGCAAGTATTCCCATACTTAATACACTGATGGGTCAATGACAAATAAGTGTATCCATAAAGAAAGAAAAAAACATTCTATGGTTCAAAATACAGCTACAGCTCATAAAACATCTATAGTCACTGAAATGTGCATGGCATCATCTTTAATTTAAAATAAGTTACACTCAAATTTCATGGAACAAACTGGTAACAAAGTTAAATTCAAACCAGACGCTTGATTAAAGTTGTTTATCTCATCATAACATCTGACTGCATCATGACCTATCAGTGGGAGGGATCTGCCATTACCCTGGAATAACACACACATTCCACATCTGGCACACACAAAGATGAGGTGCTTTCTGCATTGTTCATTTACAATGCATGTTTTTTATACTCCACTTCAAAGTGTCTAGTTGTATGACCCACATCTCAAAAACGAAGGGCAAGTTAGGACACATTTTGCTATACTGTGCAGGGGGGAATGAAGTCAACACAATAGGTCGCTATTTCATGTGTGTGTGTGTGTGTGTGTGTGTGTGTGTGTGTGTGTGTGTGTGTGTGTGTGTGTGTGTGTGTGTGTGTGTGTGTGTGTGTGTGTGTGTGTGTGTGTGTGTGTGTGTGTGTGTGTGTGTGTGTGCGCGTGTGTGTGTGTGTGCGTGTGTGTGTGTGTGTGTGTGTGTGTGTGTGTGTGTAATCTAAAGAGAAAGCATTACCGAAGGTGCCTTGATGTTCTGCCAAAACGCAATCCCCAATGTTTAAGCAGTTTATTTCATTACATTTCTTGAGATTAAAGCAACTCAATTGCACTTTATCTACACAAAATGGAAACCCAGGTAGCGTCCATAGAAAGGAATGCTATGGGTTTACTGCAGTTACAGGAAGTAAGAGTGAATTTTGAAATATGTGTGAGAATGTAGCTGTCCACTTTTATCAACCCTGTTTAAATGAACCGTCTGACCCTAGAGCTACTGAAAATACCTTTTAGAGTGGGATCAAAATTCTGGGTCAGTGCTTAATGGGTTCACAGACATCAGACGGGGAGAGAAAAACTTGTCTCAGAGAGTTTGAAAGCTAGCCAACAATGCTTTCTGATTCATTTTTTGATGCTGGAAATATTTTGAGTCAGCGTTTTGCTTGTATAGTTTGACTTAATTTATGTTTCAGATAAGCCCGCCAGACAAAGCCAAGTTATAAATGTTGCCATCTCCTTTCATATGTGGTTCATTTTTCCATTGGAGGTCTGTGCTTGAGCCTCACTCCCATAGAACACAGCCTGTCTCATCCTAAATCTCCCACGTCCCTCTGCCTCTCTCGTGTTCACACATGCTTTCAGAAGAAATCCTGATAAGAGGTCCTGGCATGGTGCATCTAAGAATTTAGTTTGCCCCTATATGCTGTTTTTCAGAACTATTCTCTACATTACTAAAAAACACCAGCAGAGATCAAGAATTACTGAATTCAGGTTAATGATGATATCTGAACTGTTCTGAAACTATTGTTTAGGAAGATTGATAAGAACAAGTAATATTGTGTGAATATGGGACCATTATGTTGCAAAAAACGCCAGGTACTTGTGTTGCATAATATATTAATTGTTATTTTTCTCATTGCTTTCAACTAACTGAAAGTACAACTAAGCCACTTTCAGTAGCAAAATAGTGATTTTTAAGTTAATACTTTAAAATGATTTAATACTGTCACCTATCCCTTATCACAATACAGCGTCGACTAAGTAAACCAATTTGCAGGTTGATTTTTGAGTGAAAACGGAAGTTCTGTGGTGCTATTAAAGCATTTATTGGTTTGCGCCAAGGAATATTTTGGTTTCAGTACGTTACGCTCAATTGACAACAATTGTGGCATAATGTTGATTCCCACAGAAACGAATCTTCTACATTTCCCTCCTTCCCTTTAAAAGTCATTCAAAACTTTTCTCCAGTGGCCTCATGGGACAGTAAAATGCCCATTAGATGTGCACTTCTAAATCTCGTCAGCAGTGGTAAGTCATCCAGATAATTTTTGCATATTACTTTTTAAATATTGTGAGTTTGGACAAACAACTCTTTTCACATATTTTGTTTCACAGTTTTTTTCCCATCTACTATAGAGCAAGGAAGTGTGCAAAAAAAAAAGAAAAGTTGACAAGCCTGTATATTTATGACAAATTTTTACATTTGGTTTCGTGACAAACATAACGGGGTAAACCCATAAATTGACGAGAACTTTCCAGTTCAAACAGGTTTTAAAGTCGTTGGACACCTGCAAGACCTTCGTTCATCTTCAGAACACAAATGAAGATATTTTTGTTGAAAGCTGACGGCTGAGAAAGGCTTCAGAAAGGCCCACTGACCCACTCACAAGACCCATAAAAGGCACTAAAGACGTCGCTACAAAGTCCATCTCACTACAGTTGCTGTACAATAATTTTACAATGTGATGAAAATAGTTATTGTGCGCCTAAAAATCAAAATAACAACTTTATCCACTAAGTTATTGACGTGAACTCGATGCATGCGCGAGAATATGATGCGGGTCCACCAATCGAATACATGACCCGGAAGAGGAGGCTATCGCGTGAGTTCCAGGTGAGTTCACATCAGAGACCTACACGGAAGACAATAACTTGGCGGATAAAGTCATTATTTCTATTTTTTGCGCACAAAAACTATTCTCGTCGCATTGTAAAATGATTGTACAGCCACTGTAGTGAGATGGACTTAGTAAGGAAGTCTTTAGTGCCTTTTATGGGTCTTGTGAGTGGGAATGTACTGAATGCCAATGGAGACCTTTCTGAAGCCTTTCTCAGCCATCAGCTTTCAACAAACATATCTTAATTTTTTGTTACGGGTGTCCAACGACATGAGGCTGAGTAATTAATGAAATAATTTTCATTTTTGGATGAACTAACCCTTTAAAATAAGAATTAATGTAAGTGCTTTTATAAAATTTTAAACTTCAGATTTATGATTTTAAATTTATGTTCCTCACTTTAACATTGACTTATGGTTTTTAAAAGAAAAAACAAGGAATAAGTTAAAATAATTGTTTGAGGTAATCACCATTCTTTCACAAAGGCTGTTTCACAAGTTCACACTTGCATATAATTTATAGAGAGTAAATTTTAATGCGTATTTGGCATGCTGTCCGAAGGGAAGGGCTTGGAATTTGGCCCGAACCCAGAGTATCCCAAAAAATATTTTTTTTATCCAGAGTATAAAAGTGTGGAGATGGGGTGGTGGAGGGATGCTGATAAACTGTCAACAAACAGAAGTAAGATTGCTGCGTGTATATACCTCTTATTGTTGATTGGTTGAGTGCTCTCCACTGTCAATTATCTGAACATGCTCCTCCCGAACCTTGTTAATAAAACATCATTAATTGAGTTTAACTTAAACTAAAACACAGTAACACTGGTGCAACCAATGGTATGAGTTTTGGGGTGGGGCTATCTGTTTGTCCAACCATTGGAATACGTAGGAGTGTTTAGGAAACATGTTTGAAAACAATCATTATTTCTCTTAGTTTGATGACTAATAATGCAGAAATCACACACTTCACCTTTAAAAAACAAACATCTAAATCATAACTCAAAAAACAAGATTATTTCAGGACTAACTGAGTCAAGGTCTCCTTAAAAGATAAAATATGGTGTAAAAGGATCATGGTGTGTGATTGAATATCTTTACACATTTACCAACAGTACTTAAATGAGTCTTTTGACCCTATAAATACCTTCTGGATGGTTAGAGTGCGGGATCAAAGATCTGGGTCACTGTCCAATCTGGTTTACAGACATTAGACAGGGAGAGAAAAAAGAAAAGCTAATCCTTACACCAACATATCACAACTATTCATGGCAAGATAAATGAAGCTTTAAAGGATTACCATTTGAACAAATATTCACAGGTAAATCCCCTAGAAGCTGCAGCTGACTTTGGGAGTGATGAGTGGTCCAGAGCAGGACTAAAGGAAACTTTCAAGTAGCTTTCAGTGATAAGCTCCCAAATACTGTTTATGCACCAGTGCTCATGTTAAACTTTATCCTGAGCAGCTCAGTCTTCTATATCTACCAGCTGTAGTGAATGTTTCAAAGTTCGGATCAATGCTTGAAGGATTTTGGCACCTGGCTTATTCGCATAAACATTATCTCTCTCTCCCCCACAACCGTATTCCTGCTCTGGCACATTCAGGAAGTCATGTAACTGATATCATGGTTTCCTTGAATGACCCTGTCAAAATCATAGCAGGGGCATTTTCACAGAAATGAAGGTGATTAAGTCACATGACCCAATAACATTGACTAATATAGTAAAACTTGAGATGGAAATGTTGTTTGGTTTGCAGGATTTATACTTCTGCGCCGAACCTGCCCCATAGCCTCTACGCTGTAGGCTACACGTTGATTTTAATTTATACTTCTGCGTAATTTTCTACATCGAAGTGCAATTACCAAGCGGCAACCTCCCCCAGTTTCTGTTGAAGCCAATACGGAAGTAACTTAAACTGCAATTTCTCACCTGCCCACTAGGGACAGGCTCCAGAAGGGAGCAGAATCTAATTGAGCCCCATGTTAAAATGACCAACTTTACAGCAGAAAACAACTTGTTTACAGCCTGGTACAAATGCGCTTTACAGAATCAACACGTTTTTGAAGAGCTGCCGGCCAGGGTACGTCGTAGGCTATGCATTCTACACACACCCTACGACGTAGCTATAGCGTACACTCAATGCACAAATATGAATTGGGCTTTATACTTCAGAGGCTGTTTTACAGAAACTTTACAATATGTAACTTTTGGCCCTATAACGGATTTTGTAATTTTGTAAGTTTGTCTTCGGCTCTGCTATTCTACACAGATGATGGTTTGCAGTGTACATTTGGTCACAGGTGATCATTCTATGAGTGAAAGTAATTACATTACATTGTGACATCAAATATCTCAATCTTTTCTCAAAAAAGGAAAAAAAGTATATGTAAAAAGGGAAAAAACTGCACCATACACGCACTATAGGATCCGGACCGGAAAAAAACGTTTCTTAATTTTTGGACATGACGTGAACACGCACTGATAAATTGGATAATTATACCATTTCCCATGTAAGCAAGTTAAGATGCAAAGATCTAAAAGAGATCATCTCGATATTACCAAACAGATAAGGTTCTGTGTTACATTTCTGATACACACAGCTCAAGCACTAACATAATTTGACCCCCCCTCCCCCGGTCCCCCCCTTCATTTTGATATGTTTTATCAGTCCTAGAGGCTTATGGATTTGCTATACTGTAAATTAGAAAGTATTTCTTATTCAGACTGATATACGACAACTTCTATGTTTTCCCATGGTCAGACATTTTACCTCAACATTAAACTAAAATGTGAATCGCACGACTAAGTTTAAATGGTGCAAATATTAAATTGCATGCATTAACCTAAAAAGAACTGTAGAAACTGAGTGCCAGAGTCTCATTCTTTGCCAATGAATGGGACTGGGATCTGTAAATGATAATAACAAAGAAAGCATTTTGAATGCCCCGGCTGACAAACTACACAATCTATTCTGTTTCAGCAGGGGACGTGCTTGGGAACATGGAGCCAAAATAATCGTAACAGGAACAAGGACAGTGCAGTTTCTCTGAGGAGGCTATCACATTCCCTAAATTCTCTCTACAGTAGGCTATGCATCCGTGTGAGAGAGAGGGAGTGTGTGTCCCTCCAGATGGCACAGAAACATAAACTTGCCCATGCCTGCAGAATCCCTCGCTCTTTTGTCATCGCCGAGAGCCATCAACAAACTGACAGCATGATACGTTTTACACCCGAGTCATCATAAACACAACAATTAAAAAAAACATTCTTCACTACTCAGATTATAATTACAGATTGATTAGGTAATTTTAATATGCAAACAAATATGTGGCATCAATAAAACCATGAAGAAAACAGTAAGGTTTTGAGTATATTTTAAATTGATGGAAAACAGCAAAAATGAACGTAAAAAAGTTAAATAAGAAACAATTGCTTTCATAAGCATTCTTTACTAATCCTGAATCATAAAACCTAAACAAACCCAGATCAAACTGACAGGTTCTGGCTCGTAACTGTAGAAGCGCCAGACGACGTTTTACAATTTATGATTGATGATGATTATGTAGGCTAATATAGGCAATCAGTCAAAACTCAACAAATCTAGCTTTGTTCACGATTCTCTATTTGTTTAATTAAAAAGTCAAATAAAAAGCATTTTATTAAAAAAAACAAAAAAACAAAACAAAAAAAAAACAAAAAAAAAAAACTTTAAACTTCTCTGGCAGGTTACAAAACGTAACATTACTAAACAGCAGCCTACAACGGTTTGGAACGAAACAATAGGCTATATCACGTATGAAATAAGAGTACTGGCAAAATAAACTCACCGGGGGCTCTTTGTGCTTTATCAGTCCTTGCCCCCCATGCAAAGGCATGCATCTCACGGTCAGGAGCACATGCAGAGCGAAAGCGCCTGACAGAAGCCCGGAGACCCACATCCTCCTCCTGTATCCTCGAGCTCCGCTGCTGAAAGTGGAAATGCGTGAGAAAGTAGCGGTGCAAACAACTCGTGCGATGCCTGTGCGACTGCTGCTGCGAGACTGCAGTAATTTATATGCAATGATTTCTTTGTTCTCTTTCCTCAAATACACTTGCTTTTTTCTCTCTCTTATGGGCAGGAGTGACAATATTGCGGTCTCACCACGTGACTTTTAACTCTTTTGCCTCTGAAGAGAGCTGCAGGACACTCATTATATAGCCTAATCTAGTGCATACAAAAACAAACCCTAATTTTGTTAGATTTTGATAACTTCCAAATGTAATGTCCACTTATTAAATCTCTCATTGGCATTTTCTCTAAATGTTTAACATTTTAGGGAAAGACTAATATTTTGATGCAGATATCTGATTTAGCTAGAGGGGAATAAACTGCAGAATAATCAAGTTTGGTTTGTATGCTTTATTGTCAACAACATTTTTACAAATATACAGGTCACAACCATAGGGTACAACGGGCTAAATGTGCATTTGATTTTATTGTTCACTTAACCACTAGATGAAGCACCAAATCTTGTCAGCACTTAGTTTGCACATCCGGGTTTTTATGATGCACATGGAAATGTAGCTGATCTATGATGCAATGTAATCGCAGGCAGCAGAACAAAATGATTCAGAGTTAAATTGATTTAACATTTAATATTTTTTTATGTTATAAATTTAAGTAGCAACCGAGACTTGCTGAAATTATTGAATACTAGGCTAACCTAGTAACCTATTTTCTATTTCGCACCTGTAAACATTCTCAACTCTCCAGAGTCGGGACTGTTATTTTATAATTGCAAGTGGTTCGCAGAATAAAATGATGACAAGGGAATTGTGGCGAGGTAGACGAGCGAGAGACATGGGAGGAGCAAGTGAGTGAGTGGCTGCCCCAGGTGATGGTGCTGGAGCGAGTGAAGACCAGTGGGACGGAGAGCTCACTCCTGTGCCCCTGGGTCGAGGTGGGGTGGCGGCCGTACTGGAAGGAATGGAGGAGTCGCCGCTGTTTGCCGTGGGCCGGAGCCTGCTGCCAGCCATCCGCCATGATGGGGCGGACCAGGGAGCACAGGCCTCGCTGCCAGCTGCCCTCAACTTCCATTCTCTCGTCCTTCACTCTGTCTCCGTCTCCTTTTTCTCTCGTCTCGTCTGTCCATTCCCCAGATGCGGGAGACGCGAAGATTGGGCCCCCCGGGGGAGTAGGCCCCATCTCGGGTGTACCCTCCCGGCCTGTGAGGGGCGATAGGGGTATGTGACGAGGTAGACGAGTGAGAGACATGGGAGTAGCGAGTAGCTAATGTAAAGCGAAAAAAGAGGCACAAACAGCATGCACAGGGCATAAAGGATGTGACACAGACTTGGTCTTCTGAGGAGCAAATGCTTGAGGTACCTATGCTCTGGACAAAGTAGACAACACTTTGGGCACATGTCCACGTCTGAGTGTCAGTCTGACCATACTGTCATCTCATCTCAACTCCATACAAGCCTCGTCAGTAAACAGAGCATGTAAATCACCCTCTCTTGCTACAAGCCAAAGCAAGTAAAAGTGCCATCTTAAATGAGAGCATTTTTGAGCTCCGTAGCATGCAGTAGTTCAAAAGATGGCTTGGAAAATGCGCTAAGCGCCAAAGACAAATTCCAGATAGGTACCGAGTTAGGACAAGAGGGATGCAGCCATCTCCCTCCCCTCAGAAAACCCACTACCAAACTGTGACATTACCACATTACCTACTGTACGACAATCAATGGGCAAGTAAAAAACTGAAATAGCAGTCACATACACCCTTGATGTGCACCTGTAATCCAAACAGAAGAAATAACAAAATAACAGACATAGCACAGGTCGCTGGGTCATTTTTTTGCCTTAGGATACACCAGGATACAAACACTTTCCATTTCAATGAATAAAAGTGCTTGGTCTATGGGGCTTTTGCTTCTGCAATTAAATGCAAGATAATTTGTGGCACATTCTAAGCGTACCACTCACACTGACCTGCCAGACATGCAGGTCCCATAGCTAAGGCTTGGGGTGCTATACAGTGCCTATCGCTTGAAACAGCAGGCCCCACCGTAACAGAATCAGCTGCAGGGGAGCCATCAGAGGTTCCACCAGTTCTGGAAACCATGGCTGGTTTGGCCAGTTCGGTATGACCAGCAGTAAAGTCTCCTGTTCCTCCCTGATTTTTTGCACCATCAGTGCCATTATCTTGACTGGGGGGAAAGGCATATTTGTCTTTCTGCCTGGGCTGGCGAAATGTTTCTTTTTGTGGGTGGACAGGAATAGATACAGCCAGTCCATGTTCCCGGCCATCTGCCAATGCTGTCCAGGAGTAGCACAGTTTACAGAGAATGGAGGCTACATTCTCAGACAGTCTACATGATTTGGAGCCTGTTTGGAGAACACTTATTGTCTGAAGCACTGACATAGTATAAATGGTGGATGCTACCTGACCAGCTACTATGTATGCTTTCTTTCCAATGTGAACGGTAGTGTTGAACATCTTAGAGGGAAGGCCTCCTTGACGGGTGGTAGTTTGGTGTATCCCAAGTGGTTAGTTCAGTCGACAGAAGAGAGGAGATGCAATCATGATTTGGGCTTGGCTGAGTTGGGAACCACATGATCTCGTCGTGGACTTAGTAAGAATAGAATGTTTCTGGGGTAGCCACACTGCGGCCCTGCTGCAGAACCATATATCCATCCTGTTCCTTGCTGGCTGCTCCAGAGGTTACCAGTTAAGGCCCAGGTCCTTAACAGCCTCTGTGAGAATTTTCAACAGCTCCTGACAGGACCAGTGGCTCGAGTCTGAGGCCGCAGTCAACATAACATCCTCATTGTCAAAGTTTCCCTTACCAGCAGAGCCCCAGGTCGCTGGCTTCATCAGAATGGTGAAAGCTACTCTCAGCGTAAGATACTGGAGGCCTTGAACGATGAGATCATTGTACCTGTGGCGGCATGCAGACATCTAATGGGGGCCTACTGCACATGGCTGCCTTGGCCTCTCCTTCTATTGCTCAATGGTGACTGAAGGTGGAGGTGAAGGGGCAGCCAGTGCACAGTTCAGGATGGTATAGCTCCTTGCATGGAGGGTTCTGAACATCATTTTCTCTCAGAAAAGAACAGTCAGGCCTATCCAGCATTGCCTTGGCCCAAGCTAAAGATTGGTCTACTGGATCACAGAAGGGTAGTGGCAAATGAAAGTGACATCCTCTGAAAGCGCCATTCTCTTAGAGCGTCATCCTCAGCGAGAAGTAATCCAATACTTACTTCTTGAAGGAGAAAGATTATTATTACAATGAATGCCAAGCTGGATGGCTCCGTCCCTCACTTGTGTTCTCAAATGGCATTTTTCCAGTAATTTTAACTGACATGATGCAATCAGGGTTTTGATTTTCGAGGAAGGAGAGGGTTAACACACAATGTCGAGAGGACATACTTAATGTTACATTCTACACCCATTTGAAGTTCATGCAAAATCAGACCATGCATGACTACTAACCATAAAAAGAAGAAAGCTCTTCTTTCAGTTAACTTTGCCTTTTTAAATTCTGTTTACAGAAGTGTTGAAAGAATCATAGATCATTGCACACTCTACATATGTTTTTCAATGTCTGTAATGACTAAAATATCATAATAACTGTTAGCTTCTATGATCAAGAGGTTGAAGCACAATAAACACAAATATGATTAAGAACATTTTCAGTCAATCATTCAAATTAGTCCTTGTAGATTAATTTCTTCCATTATGAAATGTGCTTATGTATGCCCGAGTTAGTGTTTGAATTGCCTTTTAAACTCTGCATGTGGGTGTACCAAAGATGCAGGTGCAGGAGAGCACAAAAAACTAATGAGGCTTCACTTACTTTTAAAACCCCACCAAGAGCCTTAGATGTTGTTTTTCCCTCCCCTGGTAAGCCTCTTGAATGGTTCATAGCTTTGTCACTGCCTCAACCAACAATGTTTATGTAAGCACAACCTTATCAACTTTGTTAAAGAAAGCTGGAAATCAATAACTCATAATTACACTAAAATTATGATCAAAGTTATTCAACTAATTATACAAATAAAATTAAAATGTATGAATTAGGTTTTAATTAATTCTATAAACTATAATACAGATCTGCCAACATTGTCGCTATATGATAAATTAAAATAAGTTGTTAACATCACTGTTTTCTCCAGAACGACTGTACAGCCAAATCTAATTTTGTTGCAATACTGTCCTGTTTGACACTGTGAAGCTGCTTTGACACAATCATGATTGTAAAAGCAAGCGCTATATAAATAAAGTTGATTGATTGATAATGAATGATACATGTCCTGTACACACACACACACACACACACACACACACGCACACACACACACACACACACACACACACACACACACACACACACACACACACACACACACACACACACACACACACACACACACACACACACACACACACATATATATATATATATATATATATATATATATATATATATATATATATATATATATATATATATTATTTTACATGCAAAGGTCATGTGTGGGTTAACCCCATTAAAGTTTACCTGCATAGATGGGGATGAGCTCATAGCAGAACATTTCCCTAATGAGCACAGGAGAGGAAAAGCCCAGAAAGTCACATTACCTCACCTGATCAAAATCTGACCACAAGTTAATGTAAAACCAATGGGATAATTGGGTGGAAGTTTTTACCAATTAGATTACATCAGTAAACATCAGTTGTTTTGTCTAAATACAAACAATAAGTAACATAAACAAAGATTAACAAATACTGTAACAACTCATTGGTTGATTCATGTTAACTAATATGACCTGATTGTGAAGCCTTACCAACTTATGTCTCATGGATGGATTAATTTTTATTCATATTTAGAAAAAATCTGAGGCTTGTTAAGATGAATGCACTATATTATCACATTCATATATATCAAATCAAATATATATAATTCTCCATTCAAATGATACTATATTGCCAAAGGGTTTAGATGTCTGCCTTCAACTCTTCTGGGAAGGCTTTCCACAAGGTTTAGGTCACACAAGAGTGTGTTTATGGGAATTTTTACCATTCTTCTAAAAGCGCATTTGTGAGGTCAGGCTCTGATGTTGGACGAGAACTCGCAGTCTCCACTCTTCATCCCAAGTTGTTCTATTGGGTTGATGTCAGGACTGCAGTCTAGTCAAGATCCTCCACACCAAACTCACTCATCCATGTCTTTATTGTTCTTGTATTGTGCACTGTTGTGCAGTCATGTTGGAACATGAAGGGTCCATTCCCAAACTATTCCCACAAAGTCTGGAGCATGAAATTGTCCAAAATGTCTTGATATGCTGAAGCATTAAGAGTTCCTTTCACTGGAAATAAGGGGCCAAGCTCAACCCCTGAAAAACAACCCCAAACCATAATGCCCCCTCCACCAAACTTTACACTTGGCACAATGCAGTCAGGGAAGTACTATTCCCCTGCCAACTACCAAACCCAGACTCATTCATAAAATTGCCAGACAGAAAAGCCTGATTCGTCACTCCAGAGAACACATTTCCACTGCAGTGGTGGCATGCTTTACACCACTGCATCCCACACTTTGCATTGCACCTGGTGATTTAAGGCTTGAATGCAGCCGCTAGACCATGGAAACCCATTCCGTGAAGCTCTCTATGCACTGTTATTGAGCTAATCTGAAGGCCACATGAACTTTGGAGGTCTGTAGCTATTGACTAGAAAATTGGTAACTTCTGCGCACTATGCACCTCAGCATGTGCTGTCCCCACTCTGTGATTTTACATGGCCTACCTTCATCGTGGCTGAGTTGCTGTTGTTCCCAATTGTTTCCACTTTGTTATAATACCACTAACAATTGAGCGTAGAATATTTAGTATCGAGGAAATTTCACAAATGTACTTTTTACACAGGTGCCAGCCTATCAAGGTACCACTCTTGAATTCACTGAGCTCCTGAGATCGACCCATTCTTTCACAAATGTTTTTAGAAGCAGTCTGCATGCCTAGGTGCTTGAATTTATACAACTTTCAGCCATGGAAGTGATTGGAACACCTGAATTAAATGATTTAGAGGGGTGTCCCAATACTTAGTGTACAAATAGTGTACAAACAATTAACATAATTATTGCATTACATTTTAAACATTTTAAAGCAATGTATATGCTATTTCATTTCTTTCTATCTGCTATTAAGCATTATTAAAAATAACAAAAGTAGCAATCCTTTAAAGTAGAGACATAAAATCTAGCACAAACATTGCTTATCTCGCTATAAATATAAGTGAATATATTAATAGAGTCTTCCTTTAATAATAGACCATGGAGAAACAATCTCAGCAAGACATTTACACAGACCTTTTGGTTCTTATCTGTGTATCTGCTATAATCTTGGACAACATGCCTCTTTAAATTCAAACCAGATTTTGAGTTAAGTCTTGCTGGGGTGCCTCAGCAGGAAAAACCCACTGGCCTCACTAGAACCATTATATTCGTTATTCCAAACCACAGCCATTCTTTGTTTACTTCTCTTTTGTGTTTGATGGGGCTGTGGTGGATGATCTAACACTTAAAAAGATTGTGATACAAAGACGAGTTAAATACAGTAATAACATGCTATGGATTTGGGTTTGTGATTTCCCTAAGAAGTGTAATACAGTATGTAAAGTTGTGCCAGTGAGTGTATCATGGGTGTATGCATCTATAGTTTTCATTTGAAATACAACACAGACAAACAAGAACAGACCCATTTAAAATCCAAACTGCACGCTGAAACATGACCTCACTGTAATTTCAGATAAATCTCTATAATGGTTTTAAGAAGCTCCCTGGCTATATGTTATATACTTAAAATTAACTTTTTTGTAATGTAGCATATATCTGATAGCAACAAGATAATGTTACAAAAATTCGGAAGTGACATCTAGATATATTCACCCTTGAAAATGCATTGATTGACATAGTAGATAACCATAGCACATGGCAAAAATATAGCATGTCAAAATATGCATTAAGCAATGAAAATAAATAGAGACATTTTTTTTTTTAGTTGAGCCTTTTGCTTGCACATTACATCAGCACTTTACTAGAGCAACCTTATTAATTCAGGGCACCCTTGGTGATCAGATTTTTGAGAAATGTATGAACAGAATAAATATTCTTTCTATTCAGAGAGAAAGAAAGCCAAAAACTGGTTTGGAACGATACATTAATTCAGTATTTTTGGTCCATTATTTTAGAATGGGTTTTGCGCCATCATGTGGCATATGTGTTCAATTAAATGTGTCCAATAAGGCTACACATAATAATGTTTATGTTCTCTATCAGATCACGTCAAGTCCATAGGTCAAGTCACATGAATTCTCATTTTATGTGAAGCAGATTTTGATGCTGCAGATTTCTCTAAAAGAAAAAATAAGACTTGAATATGAATTTTAATCTGCATTGCTGAAATTACAGTAATAGGAGAAAATGCATGCACTGGGGGTAAAAAGATGATTGAATTAAGGGTCTTTGGGAATTCATGCACGAAACAGGAAATAAATCTAAAAGCTATTTTGCTTATGAAATTGTCTAAATCGAAATGTCCAGCATTCTATAGCCTAATAGTAATAAATAATACTTAGGCCTACCTTTAAATTTTGGATTACTGTAATAATTTTAGTGATTAAAATGTAAACTGCACAGGAGTGAGGAATTGTTACGGACTGTTATAAGACTTTGGACTATTACAGCAATCCCAAAATACACAGAAGTCGTGTTAACCATTAGCCTACAGTTTGGGGGAAAGTGCACACATAGCATTAGGCTAATTGAAGCTTTCACGATGTAAAACACATTCTGCCTTGAATTTAGGTAAATTGACTTGAAAAAGAACGAAATTAGTAATGTAGGACACTCAAGTAATGTGAAAATATTCTGTCATCATGACATACTGATCTTATAATTCTTTACAGTGCAGTTTCTTCACAGTTTTACAGGCCTCGCTCTCATGCCTTCGCCATATCTCATGGCAATTCTTCATGACATGCGCGTTTTTTCTCAGCTCTTGCCATTTGTCTTTGATCAATAGCACGTAATTAAATAAACGAAGCGCACAGCCACACTATTGTAAACTAATTTGAGGTGTCGCAGGAACATTGTACTACTGACCCCTTGAGGGAGGAGCATTAACACAGAACATATATGAGGAGGATGAGACGCGGGGAAATCTCTTCTTGGACACTTCCCAGTAAAAATGCCACTGGAGCTGTATCTCGATCTGCATTCCCAGCCATGCCGCTCAGTCTTCCTATTTGCCAAGATAAATAAAATTCCCTTTGAGTTCAAATCCGTGGATTTATCTGCAGGTGATTCATTTTTGTTTTATTTTAGCTGCTTTTGTGGAGTTCTGCTCTGTTTTATCTGACCTGATTTCTTTACATCATGTATTTAGCCTTGGCTGATTCAGTGATATACAGTATTTGTTGACTCATCAGCTTATTCCATCATGCATGCAAAAAGCATTTGTGTATGTTCTGCATTAGGCATCAAAACAATTTAGTTTTTCTCTGTGCACAAAGGTGAACATTTTGGAGAGGAATTTGGCAAGGTCAGCATTATAAGGAAAGTACCTGTTCTCAAAGATGATGATTTTATTCTCACAGAGAGGTATGTTGTTTCCCTGATTTTTTACATTTGACACATGCTTGAATTTCCTAGCCTACTAAGTAAGACTTTATACTTTTTATATAGTATAGCTATACTGCAGTACTTGGCAGCGAAACATCACACTCCTGAACACTGGTATCCAGCTGATCTGCAGAAGCGTGCACAAGTCGACGAGTTTCTGTCCTGGCAGCACACAAACATAAGAACTCATGGGTCAAAGGTCTTCTGGTTCAGGGTAAGATTTGCTGTTTAATCATTAGGTCACTTGTTGAGTCTGTGTATTTATTGACTAAATTGCAACCTCTTTTTTTGCTGTTTACTTATTATCTAATACATATATTATCTTGTAACTGTCTCGATATGTCATATTTGACTAAATGGTTTACTTACTCAGATGTTGTGCTGTAACTGACATTTTCCAACAATTCTAGGGGGTCTTACCTGTGGTCACAGGCACCCCGGTGCCCAAGGACAAAATGGATGCTGCCTTGGAGGACCTCAATGTGTCTCTGAAGATATTTGAGGAGAAGTTTCTGCAAAGCAGACCCTTTATAATTGGAGAGAAAATATCTCTGGCTGATCTTGTAGCCATTGTGGAGATGATGCAGGTACATCCTGTACATTTGATTTCCTAATGTTTAACTTTAACATGACATATTGACCCATTCTGTTTGTGTGTTTTGAAGCCGGTCGGTACAGGTCTGGATGTGTTTCAAGGCAGACCTGCTCTGAGTGCCTGGAGAGACAGAGTGAAGAAGGAGATTGGTGTGGAAGTCTTCGACGAAGCCCATAAGGTTATAATGAATGTTGATACACTGCCACAAAACTTTGAAAACAAGGGTTTACCTGAGTTTCTCAAGCTGAGGATACAGAAAATGTTTAACTGAGTCTGTTTTGCATGGTCTAATAGTTTTATGTTTAAACATAGTTTTCATCAAGTTTCTGTGCAGTAATATGGTGGACCAGCTTAAATATGGATTAGGAAATAATAGAATAGCGAAATCACTGTATTCAAAATAAAAACACTATATTAAAATGCCTTCATTTATGCAATCATTCATACATTTATCAGGGTGTGTTTCCTTGGGGTCCAACCCATGACCTTTGGCACTGGTGGTGCCATGCTAAAATCCCTCTCAAGGAAAGTTATTTCACACTATGGCCATATTTGCAACACCTCGAGGCTGCTATTTTGGTCATACAAGACCAACTCATATATCTACTTGAATGGGGAAATCCTGAAAAAGCTGCTTGCTGAACAAGAAATCTGACATGAACTGTCTCATAAATATTGTTTATTAAAAAGTGCTGATTTCAGGCTGGCTAAGCCAATGCACATGTGCAATCCCAATCTTGTAACAGCAGTTGCAGTATGAAATATGAGTCATATGAGTGAAACATGTCTTTATGCAAAGTCTTTGGCCATGTTCACAAACAGTATTCATCAATCATTCAATCCATGGAAATTGTAATAATATTTGTCACAACTAAATTTATTTAACCAAGACAAAAATATCTATTGTATTACTCTAAAACAATTTATATTGGTATTATATTAAATAAATACTAACTTGTTTCTAGTTATTACGAACCAGTTTCATGGGAAAATGGGAATATTTTATGAGGTTGGACAAATTCATGTGAATTAAAGCCCATTCACACCCAGAAGGATATAACACAATATATGATATATAAAGATATATGCCTAGTTTTTTTTCTTTCTATTTTTCTATAAATTGTTCTACATTTAAAAGAATACACCACAAAATGTAAAATGTTTAAAGAATACACCAAGAGACTAAACTAAAATGATAATGGCACAGAGGAACGATATCATTTAAATCCCTTTAAAAAAACATTTTCCAGCTGATGAAAAAAAAAAATTGACATCATCAGAATTCGCTTAGCTTTAAAGATTTTGTTTTAAAGTGCCAGATGACAGAACTTGCAGTGATTGCCTATATATATATATATATAAAAAAAAGCAGATTGTTATATTGTGTGTTTGGTGTTGACGCTAAAATCATATCAAAGCAATTTGTGCATTTAAAATACGTCTAATAGCCATCCAAACACAGCCGTAACATCTAGGCTAAAACAAAGCAAAATTTGGGCTGTCAGTGAAAATTTTATAGACGTCTAATAGCCCAATAATAGTATAGTCATAGAACATGAGCATTTCAAACAAATTAAACCAGTATTCATCTAACTCAGTAAACTATTACAAATAAAAAGTGTTAGTTGTTTATAAATCAAGTCACCTAGTAAACAGCCCTTATCTTATCAAACATCCCCTGTCTCAACTGTCTGGCTTTTGCTAGATTGTTCCTGTGCCATCCTACAACAGAACAGACTCCAGAGCTTGTCTTTTAGATGCCTGTTTGAAGCTGTCAGAAGTAAAGAAGTCATGCCACTGTAAAAACTAAAGGCACTGGCTATTGTGTGGTAGGTGATAAATCCCCCGATTAACCTAATAATGATGAACAAAAACACAAGTAATAGAGTGGACAGGTAAACTCCCACCAGGGAGATGGTGAGTTTGCACACCAGGAGGTA
Source organism: Pseudorasbora parva (assembly GCF_024679245.1). Classification (NCBI taxonomy): domain Eukaryota; kingdom Metazoa; phylum Chordata; class Actinopteri; order Cypriniformes; family Gobionidae; genus Pseudorasbora; species Pseudorasbora parva. The sequence continues at coordinate 24,169,799 of NC_090184.1, forward strand.
CGAGTCGGAACCTTGCACCTGGGTCTGGTTCTTCTGGAGTGCCAGCGTGTGGGCGCACAGATGGACGACCATTCTGACAGAGGTCGGCAGCATGATCATCAAAGGGATCGGGCAGAGGAGACAAATGATAGCAGCTCCGTATGCATTTTGGTTGATCTGTATAGTGAGAGAGGGCTGTGGACAGGTCATGTTAGCGATATCATTCACAGTGTAATTTTCATCCAATGAATATACAATGTCGAGTGAAAACAGAGGAATGAAACTCAAGAAGGAGAAAATGCAGCTCAGCAGCACTGCCGCGTTGATCACAGAAGAGATGTTGGTCTTCAGGGTCTGGAAGCACTCGGAGGAAAAACTCACGACTTTGATGCAGTAGAAGAGACTCAGCCATGCAATGGCCCAGAAACTGTTGAAGCTGCAAGTCATCATTAGGTACACTTGAATCCGGATAGATAACGGATATGGAGTGATGCACCAAATTTGGGGATCCTGAAAAACACCCATCACCAATGAGAAGGTGGCGAGTACCAAGGTAATGTTGCTGAAGGAGATGACGTTTAGGATCAAACCCACAGTCTGAATGGTCCTGGTCTTCAGTTGCTGTTGTATAGTAAAAATTAGGTTAAATATGTTTACAGAAACACCAACAAACACAAGTGCAACAAAAAAAAGAACGTGCCCAATGAAGGTCATTGTGTTCTCTTCAGAGAGCGAAGCACACAAACCAGACTAGAGTCCTGCAGTGAGATCTGATGAGATGTACATTGTCGAAATGAATCTCATATGCAAAGTGGCATATGCGTGAGTGAATCAGCAGGCTGTGCTCAATGATGAAAACACAAATTAGGTAAAATGAGAGAAATTCACCATGCTCATTAAAGTTCAGCTTACACAAAACAAAATTTAAAACTAGAGAACTTGTGAATTTATTGTATTGTCTTCGGTTCACTGATGGTAAATATACACAACTCATGCATGTCTTTTACACAACAAGAGTACACAACAAGATTTGATTTCACATTTATATAACAATCAGTATTGAATGCTCATGTTATGTGTGTTCAAAGTTTGCCTATTCAAATCCTTGTTTGTTTGCTATTTAGATGAATTTGGAAACATTAGGGTAAAATGCAATCTGTACAATTTTACTATTCAAATGTCCTACAAGATGAGGGGACTTGAGTGTTCCACTGTTTGGTGTCAAGTTCCTCCGCACCAAACTCACTCATCCGTGTCTTTATGGACCTTGTTTTGTGCACTGTTGTGCAGTCATGTTGGAACAGGAAGGGACCATCCACAAACTGTTCCCAAAAAGATGGGAGCAAGAAATTGTCAAAAATGTCTTGGTATGCTGAAGCATTAATAGTCCCTTTCATTGGAACTATGGGGCCAAGCCCAAACCCTGAAAAACAACCCCACCTCATAATAACCAGGCAAGGCAGGCACAATGCAGTCAGGCAAGTACAATTCTCCTGGTTACCGTGAAACCCAGACTCGTCCATCGGATTGCCAGACAGAGAAGCATGATTCGTCACTCCAGAGAACACGTCTCCACTGCTCTAGAGTCCGGTGGTATGCTTTACACCACTGCATCTGGCACTTTGCAATCCACTTTGTGATGTAAGGTTTGGATGCAGCTGCTCGGCCATATAAACCCATTCCATGAAGCTGTCTATCCACTGTTTTTAAGATAATCTGAAGGCCACATAAAATTTGGAGGTCTCTTATTGACTCTGGAGAAAGTTGGCGACTTCTGCGCACCCTGTGCCTCAGCATGCGGTGACCCCGCTCTGTGATTTTAGGTGGCCTGTGGCTGAGTTTTAGTTGTTCCCAATTGTTTCAACTTTGTTATAATACCACTTAGTAGAATATTTTGTAGTGAGGAAATTTCACAAATAGACTTATTGCGTGGGTGGTATATATACAGGTTGTATATCTCATTATCTGAACAAATATAAAGTTTATATATATATAAGCAGCCATATCACCCTGTAGCCCAAGTACCTGGATGGGAGACCAACTGGGAAAACCAGGTAGCTATTGGTAGAGGTGTTAGAGAGGCCAGCAGCTCACCCTGTGGTCTGTGTGGGTCCTAACACCCCAGTATAGTGATGGGGACACTGTACTGTCAAAGAGCACCATCTTTCGGATGAGATGTTAAATCGAGGTCCCGACTCTCTGCAGTCATTAAAAATCCCAGGATGTCCTTCGACATCGGCATCCTGGCCAAATTTGCCAATTGGCCCCTGTCCATCATGGCCTCCTAATAATCCCCATATAATGATTGGCTTAATCACTCGGTCTCCTCTCCACCAATCAGCTGGTGTGTGGTGAGCGTTCTGGCGCAATATGGCTGCCGTCGCATCATCCAAGTGGATGCTGCACATTGGTGGTGGTTGAGGAGATTCCCCCCTTCTATGAAAAGCACTCTGAGTGCCTAGAAAAGTAAAAATATTAATAAATGTAATGAATTATTATATATATTATATAATTCATTACATTTATATAGCGCTTTTCTTTTTTACAATATATATATATATATATATATATATATATATATATATATATATATATATATTGTAAAAAAGAAAAGCGTATATATATATATATATATATATATATATATATATATATATATATATATATATATAAAAAATACAGTAAAAAATTAAATATTGTGATATATTATTACAATTTAAAATAATTGTTTTTTAATTTATTATAATTTAAATTATAATTTATTTCTGTGACGCAAAGCTGAATTTTCAGGATCTTTCCTCCAGCCTTCAGTGTCTCATGATCCTATGAGGATTCATTTTCAAAGTTGGAAACAGTTCTGCTGCTTAATATTTTTTCATAACCTTTGATACTTTTTTTTGGTAATACTTTGATGAATGAAAAGTTAAAAAAAAGAAGAAAAAAAGAAGCAAATGTTTTTAAAATAGAAATCTTTTGTAACAACAATCTTTATTTTATTTTATATTATAAATCAATAATTTTATACAGTAAGGACGTGTTAAATTTATAAAAATTGATAGTAAAGGAGATTTATATTATTTTAAAATATGTTTTTATTTTGAATAAATGCAGTTCTTTTGAACCTTTTATTCATCAAATATATTAGGCAGCAGAACTGTTTCCAACTCTCATAATAAATCAGAATATTAGAATGATTTGTCTGAAGGATCATGTGATAGACTGGATGTCACATGACACTGAAGACTGGAGTAACGATCCTGAAAATTCAGCTTTGCATCACAGAAATAAGTCTAATATATAGTGTATAGTAATATAAAATAGTAATATAGTATATAGTCTAACACAGTGACCACATATTTTAGTCTAACACAGTGGCCTCAAAACAAAACAACGCATTTTTAATTATTATTCCTGCCAAAAATAATCTTTAAAATAACAAAAATTTAGAGCAGGTATAAGATTATTGCTTTTGAAAGAAGTCTCTTATGTAGGTTGCATATCTCATTATCTGAACAAATATAAAGTTGAAGATTATATTTGTCTCAGTGAAAAGTATTTCTCCTTCCCAAGAAAGAGTACTGGCTTCCTGACCATGTGACCTTTTTGTTATGCGCTTGCTCCACACAGCTGCACTCCTCAGACTGCAGTCATTCTTCTCCTGTGTTTACCAATTCACCGCCATGCCTTGCATACTACTGAACCTCTGTGAATATGACACTCAAAAACTCGTCAAAATCAAGAGCGTCAGACTTGGGTCTCTGAAATGGACCTTCAACGGAGTGATCTTGATGTTTATTTGGTAAGTATTCCTTTCTTTCTCTGCTGTTTTTCATGCTTGACGCCCCCACATCATTTGATAACAAGAGCTCATTCATGTGCATGCAGCGATAGTAGACCAGGTTGAAATCGCAAAAATGTGCCTAAATAAAAATCCTCAGGCATTTTTTAGTAAAAGTTGGCAAATAGACTATTCTATGGTTATTTTTTATGCTGAATCCATTTTTGCTGTTTGCCAAGCTGTATCTCTTATGTGAAACTCAGTAGAGTGTAAAATCCAAGATGACCGCCTCATTCACCATTATGAGCAAATTTCTCAGCACTGGCTCAAAGATAAACAGTTTTTATTGTGATATAGCATTTATTGAGTAAAAGACACAAACTGAATAGTCAGAACAAGTTAGTCATTCTGTCTTACAATATTTCTGGTAAACACTGACCTGTTATTTTGTGTATTTGAGTATGTCCATGTAAGAACATCAACATCATGCTGGTGACAGCAAAAGGCCTTTTATGTTAAGAGTGTTTATTACTTTTCAACATTTACATGTCCATGTAAACAAGTTTAAGGACTGAAATTTAACAATTTACCAACACATATCACAGTAATGTGTCACACCACTAACATTAGCTTTGAACAGATAAAGAAAATAAACGCAGAAAATAAACATGGCCTACAAACATGGCCTAAATATACCTCATGAAGTTGGACATAACATTAGCTGAATAATAACTAAAATATGAACTGCATGGCATAAAACAGTTCATGTTATTTAAACAATGTTATTCAGTTCAGCAATTGCTACATTCTGCATCACTTGTCTTGCACTTGCATGCAGCAGAGCAACGCAGACGAGACTTTTTACATTTACATCGTGCACTCATACATCTTGAGGCGCAGCTGCAGCTGATCAATTCCAAACAGTAGTCTGGGACTGGAGGAAGTGACATCAAGATGGGATGCAGTGTAGAATCTTCCAGTCTCCACCCCATTGTCTCTGGCGGAGGAAGGACAGGATACCGCTTGTTTGCTTGGCGCCACAAAGCAGTTTGGTAATGTGCTCGACGGATGTGAAACGACAGTGCATCACTGGTTGGTGGTAGGCTTTCTGGAGCTCGGGACTGTACAAACAGGAGTTCCCTTGCCTTGTTCACGCTGGTTACGTTGGGTGTGCGATATACCTTGCACACAAATAATTCAGCGTCTTTCACAGTTTGATCATCCAGTTCGCCTTGACCTATGCCTGTGAGCAGATGATGATGTTCTTTGAAAACTTTCCAGCATGTTTTCTTCCCATGTCCTAGTAGGTATGATGTTGTATCACAACCAGTCAAGGCATGAAATGCAATGATGTCTTCCACTGCACAGTCATCAAGCAAAAGTTGTTCCACAATTGAGTGAATTGGGATATATTTCCTTTTTGTAGCTGTACCTGCCTTCATCCAAATCTTTGAACAGGGCATCTTAGGAAAATGGGCCAGAAGCAGGACAAGGACATCTGTATCTCTTGCAGCAACCACAATGCTTGAGGATTGGTTTTCCATACAATGAAGAACAATTCTGGTGTCTGCTTCTTCATGGCGAGCTCTAAGGTTTTCTGTAATCACTGTTGGGTCAGAGGACTCCACCCTCTCCTCATCTGTAAAACCACCAGAGACAACTATGCACTTGTTGACAGGAGCTTTCAAAATCAGTTGTTGTGACAGGAAATTTGCCAAATCTGCTTTGTTCTCAGGATGTGCCATGAAGTTTTCCCACTTGGGTGGAAGTGGAACATCTCGGTTCTCAATCAGCCGACGGATGGCCACTATTCCTTGGCCACGCCTTGTCCTTGTGCCAGATTTGATTGATGTTTGATAATACCTATCAAATACAACATCTATTCTTTTGAAAGCTGTACCTGATTGAAGTACAGTTGACGTAAATGTATCAGCAAGGTCTCCAAATGTAATAGCCTTCTGTGGTTTTCCAATTGAACAGACCAGTGCTTGGCCATCGATGATCAGTGTTGCTGTTGGACCAAGGTCCTCAACTGCAACACTTGGAGCACATGCTACTTGTGCAGTAAGGACATCACACAGATTTGCTTTGCTTCCCGAGCGTAGTTCTCCATTGCTCTCTGCCAAAGCTTGTGGAACAGTTAACAGTTCGTGGCTAAGTATATCTGAAAGATTAACCTGGCGGCCACTTTCGTAAGCTGTGATTAGTCTCTGCATAATTTTTCGGTCTGCTTTGATGGATTTTTCAGCACCTTTGTGCTTGGAATCCTTGTGTGTTACTTCATAAAGTGAAGCAAATGAACGCGATTTTTGTTTTGGCAGAGGATCTCGAAATTGGACCTTTCTTGGCTCTGGACCAAGGAGCCTTTCTTCAATGAACTTATCCAGCTGTTGCTTGCCTTTTGTCTGAACGCTCAAAAGGTCTTGCTCAATTTCCTTGGTGGCAACATCTTTAGTTGCAATGTTCTGCAGGTCATCACACATCTCTCCTGAGAAGAGCTTGTATGACTTAAGGGTTTGCAGGAGGCTGTCCTCAGTCTGTCTGTCTTGTGTCTGCCTCGATTGGTAAGATTCGTTGTGTGAGTATTCATCTTCAAGAACAAGACCATAAACATTTCTTGTTTCATTGGCAATGTGAGAACGCAGGTTGTAAGAGAGTGCCCATCTACTCAATGCAGACGAGGTCTTGGTAATACCTATAATTCCACCTCTCTTTTTCCCGATGCCGTTCAGCCATTCTTGACTCTGGTCAGGGTCCACTTCATTGAATGGTTGGCCAGTGCGTTTAACAACAAAGTTCCCTTTATCAAATTCTTCCTGGACTTCTGGGGGGAGTTGATGCATCTCGCTAATGTAGATTGTTCCCCAACGAGCATAGTTGGTGTGCCCGTATGTCATGAAGAAAGGAATCATTCGCTGGAAGGAATGCAAGTGCAATTTCCAATTGCCTTCTCGTTGAGCACGAGTAAACATCAACAAGATCTCCACCATCTCCATGTAGCTCCACCAAAATCTGAAGTTCGGATTCATGTTTGATTTCTCAAAAGAAGACAGAATATTAAGGAACTCTTTGGTAGCCAGGAATGTGAGTAGATCTTCAATGTCTTCGCTGCTTGATTTCTCTTCTAGTGTCTGCTTCAGAGCTTGATTTTCATTTTGGATGAAGTTCATGAGTTTTGGCATTAGGATTCTCCACATTGCTTGGATCGTGATTTTATGTGCACGCATTGCCTTGGAGTAAGACTTTCCTTTGCCGAGGATGACTTGTTCTGCTGTACCTGGACCAAAAACTCCACTTTCAATCCATGCTTGCATCAAACCAGACGATTGCATGTGTTTTCCAATCACCTTCAGGAAGATTAGAGATGTGTGCAGGCCACCCATTCTGATGATCAGAAAATCCTGATATTCATCTTTTGCCCATTTGAGTTCCATAAGCTTACAGTAAAGTGCTTCGTCAACTGTAAGGACCACGTGTTGTTGACCAAGTGCTGTTGCAATGTGTCTGCATCTCTGTATTACTGTGTTGAGTGTGTCGAGTTCATGGGCGGGAGCTTGTACAATTGGCATATAGCCAATACTTGTGACCTCTGAGTTGGTCGTGCAGATTTTCTGATTGAAATTGGTCCAACCTGTCTTAATATCTGCATCTTGCCGTTTGACGAAAAACGCTATGTCCTTGGCAAGTGCTACACATGCCGATGGATTATCAAGGAGTTCTTCATTGTACCATTCCTTGTTGGTTTGTATAATTGATCCTGGTTCTGTTTTTCGTGTCATAACTGCAGCTGGAGAAAGTTGTTCCATGATTTCAGGAACTTGAAGAGTAGTCTTTGTAGATGGATGGAGATCATTTAGTCCCATATCTGCTTCTGGACCTCTCTGCCAACCAGCGACTTGAGTTGCATGAAAGCTGTTTTTACCATCGAAACTGCTATCATTGATGTCAATATTGTCACATGTGAAGTGCACAAATCTGTCGGGTACAAAGTTTGGTGGAACCACTGCTCCTGTATCCATGTCCATTGTACGAAGTGTGCTCTCTGCCAAAGCTGTATCAACCTGTTTTAAGTTGTTGTAGCTTATGACATGACCAGCCTTGTGAAACAGCTCAACAAGTTCTTTTGATCTGGTAGCTTGGTGCAATGTGCTTGCTAGACCAAGATGCTTGGGAGTCCAGTGTTTACCGCAACTGACATTGTACACTAGGTCTTGAGCAACACTAAGAATCTTACTTTGAGTGTCATCTTTTTTATTTTGAGTAGCTTCATCATCATGATCCACTTCTAAGAGACCCTGTCCACCAAACATTAAGCGAAGGAACATGAAGAGGCTCTCTGGAACGCATGATATCATTTCCTCTTCGCTTACTACAAAACCTTTGTATGCTGGTTGTGCAAGTATGTCACTTCTCAGTTTTAATGCAACGTGGATCAATTCCATGAACCATTCAGGGGCCGTGTATTTTGGTATCAGTGAAGGTTCTTTAGGTTCTGATAGCAGGGTTGTCAAAGGGACATGTCCAAATTCTACTGGAACAAGCAGTATTTCCCGTTCTAGGTTGATGAAGTCATATGTATTCCTTAGCCGTTGTTCAAGTTTCTCTCTGAAGGTCGACCTTCTGCTTAGGTAAGAGGGGCGGATGGTTACCTTGCCAATTTCTGCCAAAGCACAGTATCTTTTCCAAACCTCAGACAGTTCATAGACGTTTGCGTCTTTTGCTGCACACGTCAATTCATCAAAAAGCCATTCCATGGCTAAATCTGATGATGAGGAATTTTCTTTAGTCTTCGTGGTTTTCCGGAGGAATGTCATATAGCACGGAGTGTGATACCTTCCTTCTGCTGCAATGAGGTCACTGATGCTAGCAAGATGGACTGAAAGGATCTGGTCATATTTTGAGGCTGCCAATATTCGATCACTCATGTTCATTGTTGAGACCATGGAAAGTCTAACCTTGGAGTTCACTTCCTGGCAGAACATGCAGGCATTCCAGTTCATGGTCACAATAGAACTCCTTGTCAATGTTGGTGGATTGCTTGGACCAGCACCTTTATCCACATCTGCAGATTTTTCACTGGACTTTGGTTGCAGCCTGGAAATGTGGCTTTTACTAGTAAAAGACGCATAGCAGAAGCGGTGCCAGACCACGTGCTGTTCTGTGTTCTGGACAAGAAGCACTCTGTCAATTGTTTCTATGTGTTGAGGATCGTGAAGCTTTCCTCTACTTTGTGCAGCAGCTTTTAGTGTCAAAAGTCCCTGTTCTGTCGCATTGTATAGCTTATCTTTCTTGGATTCTTGGCATATAATGCAAGTATCCAATGACATTGACCGGTCAGGCTTCAAACTGCACACAGCTTCCATAATGGTGATCTTATAATCTGACCAACTTCATGGGTACAATTCCACAACTGAAAATATTTTGTGTCGGTTCATGTCGCTCTTTGCATATAGAAATTAATTCTGATGAAAAATAAGATGTGTGGAAATAAATGCAGAAAGTAATAGAAATAGAAAGTAGAATAAAAAACCTCTTGGATAACTCCAAACTCAATTCGCACACTTTGATCCAAAGACAATAGTATGCATGTGACTCCAAACAAATGACTTAGATATTCTGTTTGTCCATTTGAAAAATAAGGATAAAAACTGAAATTTTCATGACTACAATGAGAAATAATGCAATTACCATTGTCACATACAAGTATCTTAATTCCCACCTAAATAAACTTTCTATACCTGTTAATTGGTGTTGCGCATGATGTAAAGATTTAAAAAATGGAATTTCCTGACATTTTAGAGGTCATCTCGGAATTTGCGCTCTACTTAGTTTCAAATAAGAGATACAGCTTGGCAAACAGCAAAAATGGATTCAGCTTAAAAAATAGCCCTAAAAAAGTCTGTTTGCCAACTTTTACTCAAAAATGCCTGAGGGTGTCACATTATCTGAAAATCGACCTAGTCTATAGTGGCATTTACACGTGTTATGATGTACTGACGAAAATTAGACTCTTCGTTTGCAGTCCTAAGTCAGTCTTATATCTTTACTCTTCAGCATCATGATGCTATGGAATAAAGAATATCAAGAGTATGATCTAGTAGTCAGTTCAGTCACCACAAAGGTGAAGGGAGTGGCAAATATATCTATACCAGACATTGGACAAGTTGTGTGGGATGTGGTGGACTACAGTGGACCATCTCAGGTAACACTACCACCATTTATTATACATTTTCATACCACAAAAAATAAGAAAGGTCTTATGCACATTTTGGCTTGAATTTCAATAACACTTTAATATAATGCAATAAGTAATGAAAGGTTGTTCTTTTTTTTATTTTGGTAGGGAAAAAACTCTTTCTTTGTTGCAACAAATGTCATAGTCACAAAGAACCAAAAACAAGGTAATTGCCCTGAGGTAAGTGGAGTTATTTCTCAAGTCTTGAATATTTATTTCCATTGTGGCCCATTATATTAAGTGATGATTTGCTCTCCACTGTCCGAATTCAATCCATTCAACAGATGTTCCTATGTTCTACTTCAGGTCTTACCACATGGAAAACAGTGTCGAACAGACAAAGACTGCGAGAAAGGGTTTTCTGACCAACATAGCCATGGTAATGGAGATGTAATTTGTGTCCTGTATGGCTCTGGATTTGTTATGCAGCTTTAGAGAAAATATTTCAATGCCAGACCAAACAATCAATCAATCAATCAATCAATCAATCAATCAATCAATCAATCAATCAATCAATCAATCAATCAATCAATCAATCAATCAATCAATCAATCAATCAATCAATCAATCAATCAGTCAGTCATTTTTAAAAATATTTTAATATTTCTAAAACAAGCTGTATTTTTTCAGTGAAAGCCTAAACTATTATCTGAAGCCTTATCATGAGCTGAGATCTGTTCCTGTGTTTGTCTCTAAGGTATTCAAACAGGTGCCTGTGTGAAGATGGACATACTTAGGAAAACATGTGAAGTTACAACTTGGTGCCCCATTGAGAACAAGAGGAATCCCAGGTTCTGTAATGTGCAATAAAACTTACTTACAAAACACGTACTGGGAAGCAAATCTATTTGGCAATAGAGAAATTCTGCTTAACAAGTAAAACAGCTGGCAATACATTTCAGACTTCCCAGTGCTGCCATAGAAACCTTTGAGGAACCTGTTTGAGGAACATGCACTTTTATTTGCCATTTTTACATAAACTGAATATCTGTTTACGGATGTTTTCTTATGTCAGGCTTTCATTTCTGTTTCCCCAGACCTGCTCTTTTAGCATCTGCAGAAAATTTCACTGTGATGATCAAGAATAACATCAGATTTCCAGCCTTTAATTACATAAGGTAGTACATAAGTTGTACAGTAGTTGTACAGCATTTATAGCACAAATGTTGGTGCATTAACATTCTATAAGCATATGTGAACTGTTAGCCATATTTGAAGTAAATGCTAGCCTGAAGGAAGCCCACAGTAATTGATAATGTTGGCATCAATTTATCTATTTTTTCTTAGAAGAAACATCCTCCCTGAAATGAAGGACACTGACCTTAAAGGCTGCATCTATAACAAGTACAAAAATCCGTACTGCCCGGTTTTCCGTTTGGGAGACATGGTTAATGAGGCCAAGGAGAACTTTTCAGAGATGGCAGTGGAGGTAAAAGTCTCTAAAAAAGGCTGCATTTATCTGATCAAAACAGCAATATTGTGAAATATTTGTACTATTTAAAGTAACTGTTTGCTTTTCTAATGTATTTTAAAATGTAATTTATTCCTATGATGGCAAAGCTGACATTACTCCAGTCTTAAGTGGCACATGCAGTGTTATTTCAGTTTTTGTTAACATTCTTTTTAATTAGATTTTTTTTTATTAATAATGTTTTTTTAAATGTCTATATATATATTTATTGCTTTATTTTTTGGGGGTACTTTGAGGCTCGCAGAGGAAAGTAAATAAAAATAAAAATATTGCTTTGGCAACTAGCTGAAATAAAGTAATAATGCATAAGGTAAAAGTAATTTTGTTTTAGTTAATGTTACTTTTTGTTAGTAACCCTGGTCGCATGAACCTTCAGATATCATTCTAATATGCTGATTTGGTGCTTAAGAAACATTTCATATTATTATCAATGCTAAAAAACATATTTTTAATATTTTTATGGAAACTGATAAACATTTTCAGGATTTTCAGATGACTAAAAAGTTCAGAAGAACAGCATTTATTTAAAATAGAAATCTTATGTAACATTTTACAAGTCTTTACTGTCCATTTTGATCAATTTAATGCATCCTTACTAATTAAAAGTATTAATTTAAAAAAAGGCTATGATGCCCATTTGTAAATTAATTATAGCCCTATTTATACTAATTTCTATATTATAGTATTGCCATTCTATAAATATATGTATACAGATTCATTAAGAACTGAAGTGCATAATAAGATTGCAGTTATAGTTACATTTATATATTATTTTTTATAATTATTTCTTTCATTTGATTTGTCAATGTGCATGCTCATAATCCATTATACACTGATTTCTAAATGATAAAATAGTACAGATAGTAAGTATTAATGATTTTAGTTTTTTCCCCCATTATTTTATTACAATAATTCATTAGTTACATTTACAAGTAAACAACGTAAAATGCATAATTAGCACATCATCAAGATTTCTTAACATTTACTTAAGGAAAATTGCGTCCTATGTTTTCTTTACTTAATGCCATCAATGATGCATTTATAGAGGTTAGTAACTGTATTATTACTCACAATAAGTATTTATAAGAACACAACATAGCTATTAATAACAATATATTCACTTGGTATTTGACAGAATTAAATCTGAATTACTAAAAAGTCATTATAACGTTATAGCAATGCAGGTTGCATCTTTATAAATACAGTACATTCATGGAACCATACTACTAACTAATTAATACTTATAAATCAGTTTAAAATTGATTTATGAATGTAATTATAGTTTTTTTATAATGTAGTACACGTCTTAATGAGTCTCTATAAATATGTTTATAAAATAGTAATACTTAATTATTAAAAAGTATGAATTGAGTAATTAATTATAAGCATGGTCTTCAAAGAAAGTGTTACCAAAAAATATTGCTGACCTCAAAGTAACTTATGAACAGTAGTGTATTTCCCTTGTCCATTTTTCATTGCTGGTAGTATCTGTTTCACAGGGTGGTGTGATTGGGATCCAGATCAACTGGGACTGTGACCTGAACCGCATCTTTCACAGCTGTCTGCCCAAATACTCATTCCGTCGCTTGGATGAAAAAGAAAGCAACCGAACCCTGTACCCTGGGCTCAACTTCAGGTGTGAACAACTGAAAATCAAACTGAAAAGTTTGTGAACTCTTCCACTGCCCTTTCCTAAAGATATTATTTTTTGTAGGTTTGCGAGATACTCTACAGTGAACGGTGTGGAGCAGAGAACGCTCTTTAAAATGTATGGCATTAGGTTTGATGTGATGGTGTTTGGGAAGGTGAGATCATATTGTCATAACTTTGCAGGAGTTCTTTATATTTTAACACACAAAGAGTTCTCTATATTCTTCACAGGCTGGAAAGTTCAGCATCATTCAGCTAATCATCTACATTGGCTCCACGCTCTCATATTATGCTCTCGTGAGTAACCCTAAGCCTTCAGTTGGCGAAAAAAAGAGTTTGACTTAATAAAGTATACTTATATATTACAATATTTATAATTCAGTTTTCTTTAGACAACTGTATTCCTGGACTGGCTTATTGGGACTGGCTGTTACTCCAAAGAGGCAAAGCAGACCTACACTGAGAGGAAGTTTGAGGCCATTCAGGACCGAGAAGAGGTGAATACGCATTAAAAACTCGCTTTGTTGTGTGGCAGATTTTTTTTTTTTACAATGTTAATAGTTTATACAAGCTTTAACTGGGATTCTGTATGTATGAATCTAGCTTGTACTAATGTGTCTGTTGCAGTGCTTCCTTTGTGTGTCATTTGTGGATGAGGACAAGTTAAGGGTGGTGAAAAAATCCAGAAAGAAAAGACTACAGGAGACGAAACCCCTTTCCTTTCATCAGCGCAAAGTAAGATCCCCATATTATATTGTCAGACACCTGCCAGTAAATGAATGCTTGTTGTGAAATCTTTATTAAAGATTTCACAACAAGCATTCATTTACTGGTCACCCAAAAAAATTAAGTCACCCAAAAAAATTAAGTTCTGTCATCAGTTGAAAAAGGTTTTGGTGAACCTGTTATTTAAGCAACAATATTGTAAAATTGTAAATGACAAAATCCTGTGCACCATCAGTGAATCTTTTACATTGGGTTGCATTCGTTTTATAAAATTGTGAAAATGATCAGCAAGCAGCATGTACCATTACGCAAAACATGCTGACAAGTGTTTTATGAGTCAATACAATGGACTGTATATACTGATAATTGTATAAAATTTGTTAATTTTTCTAGGGTTTTTTTTGTAAAAAAAAAAAAAAAAAAAAGTTTAATTTGGTTAGGGTAAGTAAATTATGATTTTCATTTTTTTGGTCAGACTATTGAATTAATGTTATTCGTTTAAATAATTTTGAATTTTTTTTTTTTTTTTAATTACGTTCTAATTTTATTTAAAGATTTATTTTTATTTTTATTAGAATTAGTTTTTTAATGTCTGTATATTTTAATTTTATGTTTGTTTCAGTTAGTTGCCTCCAACTAGCTGAAATAAAATAAATACTTCTTTATAATTTCTTAAATTTATTTCAGTTATTTCATTTTTTTTTAAAAAATGTTTTAATTTAGTTTAGGGGCTGTTTACACAATATCATTTTCAATTAAAAATGGAAAACTTTTAACCATATATTTCCGCGACAGGCATTTTGGAGGCCTGAAAATGCATACTTTTAAAAACTTTTTGCAAATTACAAAAACATGATTTTTTGAAAACGATACTTCATGTACATTAAGTGTTCAGTCTATACGTGGAGTTTTTTTCTTCGAAGTGACATCGCCAACTACTGGCCTGGATGCATAATACAGTGTTTTTAATCGTTTTTGCCGATCCATGTGAACAGGGATCGTTTTGACAATATTACGTCTGTAAACAATAAAACGCAAAAGGAAAAACTTTTTTAGTACATATGTTGTGTAAACATACCCTTAGTTAACTTTAATAGCCCTGGTCTCTTCTCTATCAGAATGATTTGGCGAGCATGAAGACTCTGATGAGTGTTCTGCAGTGTGGCCAAAGCAGAAGCGAGCCGGTACAAAATGGCAAGAGTGCTGGGCTTATGGTAGATGAAGACCTTCCCAGACGGCGGCGTAGCGGACAGAGCACAGAAACACCATTACTGGAGACGTCACAGTCTGGGTGTCCGGCCTGGTGTCAGTGTGGCTGCTGCCGGCCTTCAGACATCCTGCAGGAGCAACTGTGCTGTCGATCAGAAAAAGGGCGCTGCATAACTACCTCTCCGCTCTTTTCAACACTGGTTGTCAGTCGATCCACCCTGGAGACCTCTTTGTTTTATGTGGATCCCCTAGCAGAGCTGCAAGAGGGTGCTCAGCTACGCCATGCTGCCTATGCTCAATTCATTAGATGGCGGTTTGGTGACAGCACACCCAGAGACGCTATTCCAGTAATACCCAGTTGCTGTATATGGAGGATAAGAGCAGAATACCCAAGCCCTGATGAGAAATACAGTGGCCTTAGACTCTATCAGGCCGTACCATCTCAGACAGAATTCAATAGATAACAGACTTTATTTGTTTCATGATTACATTTTCAATCAGAATGACAAGGGAATGATACTAACTACGATCAAAAATACAGAATATAAGTCATTTTTACTATTTTAACCTGCAAAGCAAGCAATGTATTATATTAACCACAACAGAAAATTCTGAAGAAGCATGACCATGTCATTAAGTTTTTACTAACACAGATGCCTATGAACTAAAAACAATGAATCCAGAGGTCAAGCATGTACAGCCAAACTGGTTTTCTAATGATTTACATTGATAAACTCACATCAAACTGTAATACATAAAGTCTGTTAAAATGTGTATTAATCAAATGTGATGGATACAATTTAGTGTACACTACTGTTCAAAAGTTTGTGGTCAGTAAGATTTTTTTTTAAAGAAATGAATAATTTTCAGGAAGGATGCACTAAAATTGATAAAAAATATTGTGCTGCCGAAAAATTTCACAAAAATATTAAGCTGTTTTAAACTTTAATAATAATAATAATAAATGTTTCTTGAGCAGCAAATCAGAATATTAGAATGATTTCTGAAGGATCATTTGACAGTGAAGACTGGAGGAATGATGCATAAAATTCAGCTTTGCATCACAAATAAATTGCATTTTAAAATATATTAAAATAGAAAACGCTTATTTTAAATTTTAATAATATTTCAGAATACAGTTTTTCTGTATTTTTGAACAAATAAATGCAGCCTTGGTGAGCATAAGCACTTCTTTCAAAAATATTTAAAAACCTTTACCAACCTCAAACTTTTGAACTGTAATGTAAAAAAACAAAAACAAAAAACGAGCATTTTTGATGTTGACGGTCCAGTCCCTTCCATCATGGAGTCCCATATGAAGTGGACTCCGTGGAGCTCTATAATAGTATAAAACATAGAATTAAATAATATATAAAAATAAACAAAATACACCAAAAAAATTAAGTGACTTTTACTCACCAGTGGCATACCGTCATTTTTTTTACCCAGGTGAATCAATTTATGTTTGGCATAGTAGTCGCCGTCCTTCATAAATGTAAATATGAACCAGTCACAAATAGCAGTCACCTGGGAGAGATTCAGGAAAATATGTAAATAAACAGCCAATTGACTTAATTAGTTGATTAAAAAACACCTAACTAGTGCTTACCAAGCTAAGGCAGGCAAGAGTGGCCCCAAGATTAACAATAGCGGGAACAATATGGAATTTACCAGCCTACAGAGACAAAACAATACTGAATAAACCAATCTGAAGGTTGACTGAGATGCTGATTATTATAGCAGACAAACCTGCCCAAACACCATCACATCAAAACGGATTCCAAAGGCCTTTATCAATGTCCTGGATTCGATGCTTCCGTTGTTTTTATAATATTTAGCATATCTGTGTGAAAGAACTAAATTGTTACCCAATAGAAATAAACATAGCTTTAGATACAACATGTTATAATCAAAAACAAAAATGTTCAATGTACCGGAAATTGTAGCCAGGGGAAACATTATTTTCAGGATTTTTGTTGTCCAGTCTGCGGAAAGAATACTTGGGAATGCAGAAGCGTTCTGGGTAGTCCAAGTCACAACTCCAGTCAATGAAAATCCCTATTATACCACCCTTTAACAGGTTAAAACAATCAGTTATATGTATGTATAATGAACTCCTAGAACTTTCACTAATAACCAAGTAAAATACTAAAATAAATTCACTATTGTTCAAAAGTTTGGGGTTGGTTTTTGAACTAAAGGGATAGTTCACCTACAAATGAAAATTTGATGTTCATCTGCTTACCCCCAGGGCATCCAAAATGTAGGTGTGTTTGTATCCACAAATTAAGATTTCCAACTCCGACCGTTGCTCGTATAATGCATGTCATTGGGGTCTAATTAGAATTAGAATAATAGTTGGGTGAACTATTCCTTTAAGTCCCATGCTCACCAAGGCTATATTTATTTATTTATTTTATATATACAGTCTTGTTCAAAATAATAGCAGTACAATGTGACTAACCAGAATAATCAAGGTTTTTCGTATATTTTTTTATTGCTACGTGGCAAACAAGTTACCAGTAGGTTCAGTAGATTCTCAGAAAACAAATGAGACCCAGCATTCATGATATGCACGCTCTTAAGGCTGTGCAATTGGGCAATTAGTTGAATTAGTTGAAAGGGGTGTGTTCAAAAAAATAGCAGTGTGGCATTCAATCACTGAGGTCATCAATTTTGTGAAGAAACAGGTGTGAATCAGGTGGCCCCTATTTAAGGATGAAGCCAACACTTGTTGAACATGCATTTGAAAGCTGAGGAAAATGGGTCGTTCAAGACATTGTTCAGAAGAACAGCGTACTTTGATTAAAAAGTTGATTAGAGAGGGGAAAACCTATAAAGAGGTGCAAAAAATGATAGGCTGTTCAGCTAAAATGATCTCCAATGCCTTAAAATGGAGAGCAAAACCAGAGAGACGTGGAAGAAAACGGAAGACAACCATCAAAATGGATAGAAGAATAACCAGAATGGCAAAGGCTCAGCCAATGATCACCTCCAGGATGATCAAAGACAGTCTGGAGTTACCTGTAAGTACTGTGACAGTTAGAAGACGTCTGTGTGAAGCTAATCTATTTTCAAGAATCCCCCGCAAAGTCCCTCTGTTAAAAAAAAGGCATGTGCAGAAGAGGTTACAATTTGCCAAAGAACACATCAACTGGCCTAAAGAGAAATGGAGGAACATTTTGTGGACTGATGAGAGTAAAATTGTTCTTTTTGGGTCCAAGGGCCACAGGCAGTTTGTGAGACGACCCCCAAACTCTGAATTCAAGCTACAGTACACAGTGAAGACAGTGAAGCATGGAGGTGCAAGCATCATGATATGGGCATGTTTCTCCTACTATGGTGTTGGGCCTATTTATCGCATACCAGGGATCATGGATCAGTTTGCATATGTTAAAATACTTGAAGAGGTCATGTTGCCCTATGCTGAAGAGGACATGCCCTTGAAACGGTTGTTTCAACAAGACAATGACCCAAAACACACTAGTAAACGGGCAAAGTCTTGGTTCCAAACCAACAAAATTAATGTTATGGAGTGGCCAGCCCAATCTCCAGACCTTAATCCAATTGAGAACTTGTGGGGTGATATCAAAAATGCTGTTTCTGAAGCAAAACCAAGAAATGTGAATGAATTGTGGAATGTTGTTAAAGAATCATGGAGTGGAATAACAGCTGAGAGGTGCCACAAGTTGGTTGACTCCATGCCACACAGATGTCAAGCAGTTTTAAAAAACTGTGGTCATACAACTAAATATTAGTTTAGTGATTCACAGGATTGCTAAATCCCAGAAAAAAAAAAATGTTTGTACAAAATAGTTTTGAGTTTGTACAGTCAAAGGTAGACACTGCTATTTTTTTGAACACACCCCTTTCAACTAATTGCCCAATTGCACAGCCTTAAGAGCGTGCATATCATGAATGCTGGGTCTTGTTTGTTTTCTGACAATCTACTGAACCTACTGGTAACTTGTTTGCCACGTAGCAATAAAAAATATACTAAAAACCTTGATTATTCTGGTTAGTCACATTGTACTGCTATTATTTTGAACAAGACTATATATATATATATATATATATATATATATATATATATATATATATATATGTATATGTGTGTGTGTGGGTGTATATATATATATATATATGTGTGTGTGTGTGTGTATATATATATATATATATGTGTGTATACACACACACACACACACACACACACACGTGTATGTATATATAATATATATATATATATATATATATATATATATATATGTATGTGTGTATATATTTATATGTATGTGTATATATTTGTATATGTGTATATATATGTGTGTGTATATATATGTGTGTGTATATATATATATATATATATATATATATATATATATATATAATTTCTGTAGCAGCAGCATAGCAGATCTATTCCACCAAGACCAAACATATCAGTACTGTCATATCCTTTACTGCGCCAAACATTCAGAGTTGTCATGACTCATGACAGTACAGAATTTATTTGAAATAGAAATAGTCTTTACTGTAACTTGTGACCAATATAATGTATCCTTGCAGAATAACTGCAGTGCATTATATTGTATCAAAACAAAAAAACACTTTTGAACAGTAGTGTCTAAGTTATACAGATGTGTAGCATTATTGAAGGTACAGACTTTAACAGCAATGGCGCTGAAGTCTTCTCCTGCCTCGCTTACGATGTCACCCAGACGGAAAATAGGACAGTCTGGATCTGTTTCACGATTAAACATGCAGGTTTTTAAGTATGTGGTGTTGATGTGCCGCAGAATGTTTCGCCTAGAAATAACACAAAACGTAACTTTGAAAGGATCAAATTCACACAGCCTACTTGCATTTGAATTTAAATAAAGTTTCTCTTTCAACTAGTCATCATCGAAGAGCTTAGAGTCAAATGATTACCATAATGGTGTTTCGATTCATCTAAAAGTGAATGTGTGACCTACAAATGAGTGAACTTACTTTCTGAAACTGAACTTTGGATATTGTATGTTGTTTTTGATGAGCACTGTGAAGTCCTCTGCTCCACTTAGAAGAGCAGGTCTGTACAATCACAAACTATATTAATATACCCAGTTTCAATTGTCTAAATGGCATCAAAGTTAACTTTTACCATAGGCACTCACTTTGGAATGTCGTTGTCATTTTCAAGCGGACACCATGACATCACCTCACAGGTTTTGCTCGTACCAGAGTATTGCACACATTTGCCAGTCTGAACTCCTGCGAGGAGGATCAGAGTTTGCTTTGTGGCATTGGCTTATGTCTTGCATCTCAATGAACATGAAAACTTACCATTGCCACGGACATCACTGGATCCCTTTTTACAATCACTGTCTGAGTCACACTTAGAAAATTTACTTGGAATCTGAAAAAAGGAATCATTCATAATGCAATGTGCCTCATGTGTGAGAGTAGACATATGTAAGTCTGTTTTATCATACCTCAGGACAGCTGCTCTGGGTCTGGCCAGGAGTGACAATCACATTTGTTAACACAAAGAAAGAGCTTTCTCCCTACCAAAAAATAAAAATGGAATTAATTTCTAAAAAAATTGTCTGTTGAACAAAGAAACCACTGTATTTCCTCTGCAATGGGTTTCTGTCAAACAAATTAGATACCTGGGGTGGGATGACATATTCAGATACGTCCCAAACATGAATTCCCTCAATGGGAGAATTGGTCAAAATGTTTCCTTTCACCTTCGTGCTGACCGAGCTGATCACTGAGTCTTTCTCCTGGTAAATGCGCTGATGCCAGCAGGCATATCTTTAAAAAGTATACAGATATTAAGTTTACCTGAACAGCAAGCTATTTATATATTTTGCTATAGTGTGTCAGTAGGAAATATCAATTTACATTTCAAACATTGCCATTAATTGTAATAATCCAGTAATATTTTTATATGCACAAGGAGTCTGACAATAGCCGGTATGCTCCACACGGAGATCTGCGAAACAAACTGAGAAACACAAAATAAAAAAGAACTGTGGCAACATCTCCAAGACTCTTGAAGAAACCAACCTGCAAAGCTACCAAAACTGTGCAAGCTGTTTTAAACACAACGGATGGAAATGTTGATTTGATTTAGTTAATTAATAAACTATGACTTTTTTTTTGAAAGCATCACTTTACAACATCAATACACAAGTGCCTAAAACTTTTCATAGTACTGTAGCTTTGTGAAGTCAAGTCAATGTTACCAATGTTAGCAGATCAGTATTATAGTTTATACAATTAATTAAGACCTAATAAATACATTTGATTTGGATATTTAGTTGAAAAACTTTTTTTTAGTGTCCCTAACTGAACAAGCTTTGGAGAAGTTGCCACAGTTCTTTTGGATTTTTTCAGTCCCATTTTTTTCCATGCAAGACTTGATGATGGCGAGATCAGATCTGTGCGTGTAGCATACCGGCTGTTGTCAGACTCCTTGAGCATACAATTTTTTAAAAAATTAATTCACAATGGATTATTATAATTAATGGTAAATAACTGGCTTAAAACCATTTTTGGTGAAAATTTTACACAGCACTGTACATATGTATATATATAAAAAAGAAAAGATGTGAAATCTTAACTTTAAATTCAGTCCCTAATAAACAAGCCTGGGGCCACTGTCCTGGAGAGTTTAACTCCAGCTGAACGTGTTTACTAGTTAGAGCTAAACTCTGCGTGATACTGGCTCTCCAAGAGCATGATTGCATACACCGCTCTAAATCAAATGACACTTTTATTCAAAGTGACTTAAAAATGAAAGAAATACAAGTAGATTAAATCAATATTTCTTTTAAAGTGCAAAAATGCTGTGAATTATCTAATTTTAATATTATAAAAATATACTCACATGACAACATAGGTGAGGATCGCTAACTGTATCAGTCTGAAGAGTCCTCCTACTCTTTTTTTAGTAATAACGAGCATTACAGGTGTTTGATAATCAAAAAAGCAGTGGTAACAATCACTGCAGACATCCTTAAGGGCCATTGCTGAAGAAAAGTCCACTATGAAACAACTACTTGATGTAAGGTCAGAACACTATGCGTCTTCTTGCTACCTCGTATCTACTACACCTCTCAGAATTTACACATGCTTTGAATGTACTTTCTTATCATGCAGGAATAATGAATGTGCCAATATATTCCCGCTAGCCATCAGCACGTATTTGGTTAATTGTCGGTTAGATAGTACCAGTAGCATTTGCACTCTGCACATTTGCAAGCCAGTGTCTATAACAGCGTAAAACCCATGAAAATCATGTGGTTGAATCCTCTCAGCGATGACCGACAGCTCCTGAACACCTTATAATAATTATAACAAAAAAATGCTCTAAAATGTGTCCTCTCTGTAGTACATCTTAGTACTTGACAGCTCATCAAATATGACCGATAAATACAGAAATTAGAAAGAGCCCCCTCCAGGAAAAAAAAGAAAAAGATCAGAATCATTTTAAAAATACAAAAATCACCCATTTATTTCTCCAAGCATAAAAAGAACATTATAAAACAGATCAAACCAAAATGCTGGTAAAATTATTTAAACAATTAAAAAAAACCGATCAATATAAAATTAGCGTCTCTTCTGGAATACGTTCCCTCGTCCTGGTCCACCACGCCCACGTCCTCTGGCAGCCACTGCAAAAACATCAATGCAAACATAGTTCAATATCATCTTCACAACATAAAAATATAAATATTGTCACAAAAACACATGTTTCTAATGCAAGATGTGTGGACTGGGTTCAAAAGGCTGTATATACCTTGGGCTTTAAGAATAGCTGCTTTTCCTCGACCTGCACCAGCTGCCTGATTTTTGTTCTTCATACTCTTTAACATAGGAGCGTTTTTCAGCATGTCAGGCAGGATGAGGAACCTGATCTTACTGCCACGAATATACACCTGTTCCAGCTGAGATACACGGCCATCCCTGTATGTGACGGTGATGTTTGCCATCTGGAGGAATTTTAAGATGGATAGTAATGGATAAGGCAGCCTTTCAGACAGAGGAGTGCTTTTATTTTGTGCAAAACTTGTTATGAAAGAATAATATCCGATAGAAAGACTGATGAAACAACTAAAAATTCAACTCTACTTGAAGAATATCTATAAGGAGAAAATTACACAGCTTTCAGGTGATACGCTTTTATTATCATGCCTTAAAATGTGTTTGCTATATCTATGTCCAATCTTACGGTAGTACCTGGCAGTTCATGTTGTCTTCAGCCTCGATGAGTTTGCCCCTGTAAACCTCCCCAGTGTTGGTTTCACAGGTGACTATGTGTCCCTCTGCTTCATGAAGAACTTTAATGGGCACTCCAATCGACATCTTAACAAGTTGTCTGTGAACTGTAAGAGAGAGAGAGAGAGCGAGAGAATGTAAGACACAATGTAACATTTGACGGATGAAAAATAACTTCGACATAAAGTCAATCTTTGTATTAAGTGTAGGTGAAAGCTAATGGCCGATGAATAGACTAACGTTACGTTATCGGTAAATGAATGGGTCAGACTCAATAGCTTGATGTTTATCGTAAATGATCAAAAAATAAACCCCACAGAACTCTAGAATCTCTGAATTATTTGGACACCCATCGAAAAATAATTACCGAAGACACGTTTCAATTTTCTTTTTTTGTGTGTGAAATTAATTAAAACTCACCCTAACGAGCACAGAACGTCCACAAAATGTTTTTCTTCGGTGTGCTTTAGAATTTCCGGGGATTTTATTGCCACCCAGTAGATAGCACTGCCACCTACTGGGCTGAGTGACGAGTAACAAAACGTACGTTTCATACAGGGTTTCATATAGTCTATATGGTTTCATATAGCCGCATTTAATTCCACAAGTGCAATTTATTTATTTAAACTTTAATTCAATTTGTTTTTAGAGTACCCACTGTAAATATCGGCCTTTTACACCATTGTATAAATTTAAGCATAGAATAAAAACGTTTTAGTTTGGAGGTGGGGTCTTGACATTCTTCGTCTCTCCAGCAGAGGACGCAGTTCTGCCTGTTCTTAATTCGCCGACGCACGCTTGTATTTGGATTTACAGGAAGTGAAACATTCGTCCCTGGCGATGACCACAAGGCGTGGGTTAAAAAAGTCGAGTTTGTATCCGTTTCGCCGCGTTTCAACAACAGTTTCTTAGCATCTTTCACCGAGCTGAAGATGGACATATTTTTAGCATGTCTGATGTAAAATAGGAGGGCAACGGCTGTCCGGCTAACCCCGCTAGCAGACCGTCTTCATGAATCAAGCCCTGAAATTAAACATCACTGCAACACAACAACAGAGAGAGAGAGACGCATATAGTCTGCATCATGAATGGTGAGTTTGTGTGTAGCATAATGACATTTAAGTGCAGCATCTGATGGCTGTTAGCTGTTAAACCCAACTAGCATTATAATCAATCATGACTCTTCTCTGACATACAATACTGGACGCAATACAGAACCCGGATATATTGAATTAAAATGCAGAAACGAACAGTTAATGTATTGTCCTGAAGCTGCTGGTGTAACGTTAATTTATTCGCTCTCATTTACCTGAATAAAATGAGTGGCTTGATATAATTTAGTTCACAAAACAATCAAAATAACCGAACATGATCATGTGAATGTATCAAAAAGCTGCCCATTGTTGCACAGTGACATTACCAGCTTCCTTTCTGACCTTGTTCTGCTAGATGATGTGATGCTAAATGTACCGGTCATCCGGCAGCTGTACCACTGGGATTGCGGCTTGGCCTGTTCGAGAATGGTACTGGAGTAAGTATGAATCCTAAGTGATATGCAACAATTACCCTAATGATAAATATTTTAACTCATGTTTGCTTGTGCAGGTATTTACATCCAGTAAGTGAGGAGGAATTTCAGAGAGCTTGTTTGGACTTGGAGTTCACAGAGAGTGTGTGGACTATTGACCTGGCTTATCTCATGTGTAAACTGGGGGTCAGACACTGCTTTTGCACACAGACTCTTGGAGTGGATAAGGGCTTCAGGAACCAGGTACATGAGCTGCTGTCAGTGTCATGTGTTCCAGTCGTAATCAAAGTCGAAGTGCAGAAAATAAAGGGGTGTTTCAGTCCCATTTTTCCAAGAAAAGGACCATGTTTAAGTTTTAGTTTTAATGGTGGAGGAGCTGTAATTTATGTAAAAGGATCAGTCCTGACACAGATGTTATAACTAATCACGTTGGCATCTGAATCGTTTTTCTGTTTCCTGTGTTCTCCTGCTTCAGTCTTTCTACAAAAAGCATTTCGAGACAGAGGAGGACAGGGTGAATGAACTCTTTATGAAGGCTGAGAGCAAAGGAGTCCTGGTGAATAAATGGTGAGGTTTTTCCACATTTGTCATTTTTTATTTGCTCACACATTGTGCTTGATATATGAGGATACCAATGTCATGGAAAACTTAAAAATATCAGGGATTTTTTTCTTTCTTCTAGGCTTGAAAAAATTGTGAAGATGTATATAGTTAGTTAACCTACATGTATTTACACTTTAAATGTATTTTTTGTCTAGTTATGCTAAGCTTTAAAATATTTAATTCAGCTGATGCAATCTATAATATAAATATAAACAAATGTTTATGCTATACTCAAGCATAACTGGAAAAATCATGGCAGTTCATTGGTCAAAATTCATTGGCCTTGCACAATATAACAATTATTGGCCCCTGAAGAATACTTTTTTAATGTATTGCTATCGGTTATATTTTAGATTTAATTATGCATTTAATCATGTCCATATTCTTTTATTTTTACTAAAGTGATTTAAAGCATTTTTCTTTCTGGGTTCATGCATTCCCTGTGAATCGAACACTATCCCCATGGCTTTGTTTATCATGCTCTACACTGGAATGCTTCCAATCAATCAAATACAACGTTTTTTTTAATCCATTTAGACAAAATAGTACAACATTTCAGCCATTTATCCTAGTGCATATATATTTACCGTTCCACCATATCTGAAACTTACAAGATTTTATCCAAATCTGTCAGCTGAAACTTTTTTTTGCAATACTTGAAGAAATCTGATCACATCTGTCTCTTGTAGCTCTGTTACAGTTCAGGAGATCCAGAGTCACCTGGAGCAGGGTCATGTGGCCATCGTGCTGGTCAACGCAGTGGTATTGGTGTGTGAGCTGTGCTCCACGCCTGTCAAATACTGCTGTTTCCTCCCTGTGGGTCAGAAATGCTTCTGCAGGAAGCCAGATTACCAGGGCCACTTCGTGGTGGTGTGTGGGTTTAACCGCAATACCGGCAGCATCTTCTACAACAACCCCGCCTACTCGGACCGTATGTATTTAGATATTCTACATCCTAAGTACATCTAAATACAAGTCTAATCAACAATTTTGCTTTTGAAACTGATGTGTGTACATATATATATAATTATAATGCATACACGCACACAATGAACCAAAACATTTTGACCAAGATGCTATCAGCAGATCCTTCATGTCCTGTAGGTTGCGAGGTGGAGTCACTATTGGATAGAACTGGCTGGTCTAGTACATCCCACGTATGCTCAATTGAATTGAAATCTGGGAAATTTGGAGGCTAGGGCAACACCTTCAATCCTTCGTTATGTTCATCAGCCATTACTGAGCAATGTGTGCAGTGTTGCAGGGTGCATTATCCTGCTGAAAGAGGCCACCAGCAAACACAATTGTCATAAAGTGGTGTCCTTGGTCTGCAACAATGTTTAGGTAGGTGGCACATGTCAAATGTGCTTCCACATGTATGGCCAGACCCAGGGTTTCAGACTCCCTCCACAGGCTTATTGTCCCACAATGCTTTCTGGCGCCATCTCTTCCTCAATGAAGGAACAGTGGTGAAACTGGCGACAGGGTCATGGGTGGCCGAGGCTCATTGATGCACGTGGGAAGTAAAGGCTGGCCCGTATGGTCTGATCAAACAGATGAGGTACTGTAGCTCAAATTGCTCAAGAAGTTAATGCTGGTTCTAATAGAAAGGCATGACCAGTCAGGGTGCACATGCTGACCCATCCACCGCCGAAAGCACCAACAGTGGGCACATGAGCATCAGAACGGGACCACGGAGGCCTGGTCTGATGAATCACGCTATTTTACATCACGTGGAGGGCCAGGTGTGTGTGCGTAAAATACCTGGGGAACACATGGCACCAGGATGCATTATGGGAAGAAGACAAGTCATCGGAGGCAGTGTGATGCTTTGGGCGATGTTCTGCCAGGAAATCTTGGGTTCTGCCATCCATGTGGATGTTACTTTAACACATACCACCTACAGAAAGCGTTGTTGTAGACCATGTAAATCCCTTCATGGAAACGGTATTCCCAGGTGTCTGTGTCCTCTTTCAGCAGGGTAATGCGCCCTGCCACAAAGCAAAAATGGTTCAGGAATAGTTTGAGGAGCACAACGAGTTTGAGGTGTTGACTTAGCCTCCAAATTCACCAGATCTCAATCCAATCGAGCATCTGTGGGATGTGCTGAACAAACAAGTCCAATCCATGGAGGCCCTAGCTCACAACTTACAGGATCTGCTGCTAACTTCTTAGTGCCAGATAACAGCACACCTTCAGGGGTCTAGTGGAGTCCATGCCTTAAAGGGTCATGGCTGGTTTGGCTGCAAAAGGGGGACCAACACAATATTAGGAAGGTGGTCATAATATTATGCTTGACTGGTGTTTGTGTATTTATGTATATACATGTATGTGTGTGTGTGTGTGTGTGTATATATGTATATATGTATATGTGTGTATGTATATGTGCCTTTTTAATATGTTTGATACTTCATTATCTGATGCAATTTATACAATGTGTTCAAATACTTTTTTGAGGCCACTTAGATCTTAGAATCATCTACCTCATTTATTATAATTATGGTTATTTTTATAACTGAGAATCGTTACACATAGCAGAAACATTACAATTGTGTGTCTCATATATTTAAATCTTTTTGATTGACAGGTGTGTGCTGCACTAGCTTTAGCAATTTTGAAGAGGCCAGAAGGAGCTATGGAACTGACGAAGATATTCTGTTCATCTACAAAGATGATTGAGTCTTGACGGCTTTTGACTCGAACACACATTTAACACCCCTTTAGCTTCCACTGTGGTTGGCTGGGTAGCATTTTTGCCAAAAGGTACCAGCGCTTCTGGCCAATAGCAGGTAGTATGTGTCACCTCTGGCTATGGTCCTCATAAGAGCTATAGTGTCACACAAAACATTACTATGGTGCTACACCGGCTACAGAATGAAATATTCACACAGAAAGGAAAGGGAGATGGTATGTATCTTTAACTCATCATTATTGTGATGTGGATTTCTATTTTTATGTAGCTCATTTGATTTGTATGGTCTCTGCCACTGTAAGAGGTAGAGGAGGAATGTACATAATGTTTTTCATTCATGTAAAGATGAAGATTTTTTGACTGTTCAGGGTAACCTTGCAAAATCTAGGGGTTGTGTGCTTTTTTTATTGCATTATTTCTCTTGGAAGCCACTTAATTGAGCATACAGTGAAAGATTTTAATTATGGTAAAGGAGGGAAGCTGTTTTTAAAAACTCAGGTAAGATATGATAAATTCAGTATGTTAAATTATATTCCACTGTCGGGAAAGAAACATTTCATAGGTGCAATACGTGTGGAATCACTTACTCCAGGGGTTTCCTCAAGAACAAAATCACCTGGACATCTGTCATAACCTCATGTAGAGTAGCAAGAGAGAGTTTGGCTGCTTTGTGGGTGACTAAACTGTGTGTGAACCATAAAGTACATTTCAAACCCATAGCACTAGTACAGTATTAGACCCATTTCAGTGTAAATTACAAAATTTTGTTTTTAAATTCTCATTATTATGTTTTGGTGTAATTCCACTGTTAATTCCTCAGAGAGAGAACAGAAACACTACGTTAAGAAGTTTACGTCAGTTGTTTTATTGAATGGAGTCATGCAGCGTTTGAAATGGTCTGAAGTGTTGTGACTGCTTTGCTGTTTGCTTGTGAACACTACGCCTGCTCAGTGTTTCAGATGGTTCAGTCGTGACAAAATGGCAGAAGAATGACATGCTTGCACTATGGTGTTTCCACCAGCCATAATTCTGTTATTTAATCTTTGATCATTCATGTTAAAATGTTATTTTTGTGATTAAGACATTGCATCAGGTATCAGATTACATCAGCTTGTGCTTTTTCTGTTAAAGAACATAAGGAATATTGATATGATATGGCAAACTTTATTTTTATGAAATATATAGTTGCATTTAGGAAATGAATAAAAGTTGGATTTGTATTTTAATTAAATGCATCATTCCATTATTCACCTTAAAAATGAAGATGATTAAATTATATAAATTATTTTGTTAAATTCACATAAAGAGACATACATATCCATAATACATAATGTGGTTCTTCTCCTGCATCTGCAGAGTGGCTTTCAGCAGAAAGCTCAGTTCCTCTCAGGGGGTCTTGACACTCGTGTTTTCCTGATAAGCTCACTCCTTAACAATGTTAGGTTTGAAGTCATGCTGGACGGCTTTTTTCAGCTCATCTGCGTACATTTCATACCTTCCAGTCATCTGTGGGGAGATGCACATGATGTGTGAACAGCACACAGACACTACTAGGGATGGTCCTGATTATTTATAGAATATGAACAGTCCTGAAAGGGAATAAACCTCTCTGATGATAAGCATGATGAGATATCTTTCTGAAAGAAATGCACTGTATTGATTTTTATCCCACCTTGAAGTTCCATTTGTCTGCAACTTGACGATTTAGGTTCAGGTCGAGCTCTGTTACCAGGAGGCCATCACGGGTTCTGGATAATCCTGGGGATCTGCTGCCGTCAGGTGCAGCTACATAGCTGGAGCCATAAAATTGGCCAAAGTCATGGTGCGCTATGGATAAGGCAAATCAGAAATAATATGCACACCACCATTTAAAAGTTTGGATTCAATATGATTTTGTGATTTTAAAAGTAGTCACATACACGATCCTTCATAAATCATTTGAATATGCTAATTTGATGCTCAATTAAACATTTCTTTTTATCATCAACGTTGAAAACAGTTGTGGTTATTAATCATTTTTGTTTTTTAAAGGAAACTGATTTAAGCATTCTTTGATCAATAGAAAACATTAATTTCATAATATTGACCCCAAACGTATAAGTTTATTAACTACAAAATCAACATTTGATTTCAAATGACTCATTCTGGCCTAGTTTTTATCTATACATTTGTTTATTAGCTCATCTATAAGTTTAAACTGTATTTGCTCATGTCCCAAATTTAGCTAATGGCTGCAAAACATACAAGCCTCATAGAAAACGAATGAAAAATAAAACTACTTGTAAAATATCTAGTTTCATCTCCTGAGGCTGGTGTTCAACATTTTCATGTAGGGAAAGAAAATCTAGCTTATAATAAAATAATTTTAGACTGTATTCTGTACCCTGTTAATGAAAAACTTGCTCATATACATGCTTGTGCATGGCATAGCCTATGTCTGTGTTACCCTGGTCATGTTACATAGAAGCTGTGCATGCATGTAAAACAGAAGAGGGGGATTTTGTGTCCAGGTTGAA
The DNA here is from genome assembly GCF_024679245.1 of Pseudorasbora parva. Lineage (NCBI taxonomy): Eukaryota > Metazoa > Chordata > Actinopteri > Cypriniformes > Gobionidae > Pseudorasbora > Pseudorasbora parva. The sequence goes on from NC_090184.1 coordinate 24,200,448, forward strand.
GGCTAATGCAACAGTAATGAGGGCTGAAAGCGAGAACAGAACCTGACAGACCAGAGCTTTAGGAACACGACACCTTTGAACAAGGTCCCTTGTCCTCAGGGCATCACCGACACAGATGCTAGATTGACAGATTGAGACGCAGATCTTTTATATGCTGACACACAGCAACACTAAACTATGGGAAAGAGCCAACTGTACTCACATTTGTATACCGACACGAATGATCTTTAGGTTTTGACCCAAATTGAATAACTAGGCTGAGAGTGCCATCTATGAGTGACTTATGAGAAATGCACTTCTACTTATGAGAAAATACGCTCATTTTAATAATTTAAAATATTATGTAAGATAAAAATACATTGGATCCGGAAAGTATTTACTACAACTTTACTTTTTCCACACTTCATGTTACAGCCTTATTCAAAAATTACATTTATTTAAAATCATTATTTATATTTTTTCCCTGAATTCTACAAACAATACCCCATAATGACAACATGAAAGAAGTTTGTTTGAAATCTTTGCAAATGTATTTAAAAAAAAATAAAATAAATTAAAAAAAAAATAAATAAAAAAAAAATCACATACCAAAGTATCCACAGCCTTTGCTCAATAATTTGTTGAAGCACCTTTGGCACCAATTACAGCCTCAAATCTTTTTGAGTATGATGCTACAAGTTTGGCACACCTACTATTTTGGGGCAGTTTCTCTCAGGACCTCTCAAGCTCCATCAGGTTGGATGGGGAGCATCAGTGCATAGCCTTTTTCAGATCTCTAAAGATGTTCAATCGGGTTCAAGTCTGTGCTCTGCCTGGGCCACTCAAGGACATTCACTTAACCACGTGTTGTGCCATAGCCACTCTTTTGTTATCTTGGCTGTGTGCTTAGGGTCATTGTCCTGTTGGAAGGTGAACCTTTACCCCAGTCTGAGGTCCAGAGCACACTGGAGCAGGTTTTCATCAAGGATGTCTCTGTACATTTCTGCATTCATATTTCACGTAATCCTGACTAGTCTCCCAGTTCCTGCCGCTGAAAAATATCCCCACAGCAGGATGCTGTCACCACCATGATTCACGGTAGAGATGGTATTTTCCAGGTGATGAGCTGTGCATGGTTTCCTGCAGACATGACACTTGCCATTCAGGCCAAAGAGTTCAATCTCTGTTTCTTTAGACCAGAGAATTTAGTTTGTCATGGTCTGAGAGTCCTTTTGGCAAACTCGAGACAGGCTGTCATATGCCTTTTACTGAGGAGTGGCTCCTGTCTGGTCGCTCAACCACACAGGCATTATTGGTGGAGATGGCTTTTCTTCTGGAAGGGTCTCCTCTCTCCACAGATAAACACTGGAACTTTGTCAGAGTGACAATCAGCTTCTTGGTCACCTTCCTGACTAAGCCACTTCTCTGATTGCTCAGTTTGGCCAGGCGGTTCCAAACTTCTTCCATTTATGCGCTCATTGGGACCTTCATTGCTCCAGACATTTTTCTGTACCCTTCCCCAAATCTGTGTCTTGATAGAATCCTGTCTCGGAGGTCTACCGACAATTCCTTAGGCTTCTTGGCTTGGCTTGTGCTCTGACATGCACTGTTAACTGTGGGACCTTATATAGACTGGTGTGTGTGTATTTCCAAATCATGTCCAACCAACTGAATTTAACATAGGTGGACTCCAATCAAGTGTTAGAAACATCTCAAGGATGATCAGTAGAAACAGAATGCACCAATTTTGAGTGTCATGGCAAAGGCTGTGAATACTTATGTACATGTAATGTTTTCTTTTTTATAAATTTGCAAAGATTTCTAACAAAATTCTTTCATGTTGTCATTATGGGGTGTTGTTTGTAGAATTTTGAGAAAAATAATTCATTTAATCCATTTTGAAGTAAAGCTGTAACAGCCTAGCAAAATGGGGAAAAAGTGAAGCACTGTGAATACTTACTGGATCCACCGTATGCAAATGCAAAGATAACTATATAGTACGCTATTTTTAAATTAAATACTGGCTCAAACCATGGTTGGAGTTTGTGGTGGACTTTCTGTTTGTTTGACCGATGGAAGACAAGGAACCCTGTCATGTTTACACTACCGTTCAAAGTTTTTGGGGTTGGTAATGCTTTTGAAAGATGTCTCTTATGCTCACCATGGCTGCATTTATTTGACCAAAATACAGTAAAAACAGTAATATTGTGAAAAATAATTTATAGTGAAAAACTATTTAAAATTACATTTAATATAATTTAAATTGTAATTTATTCATGTGATGCAAAACTGAATTTTCAGCATTTACTCCATTCGTCAGTCACATGATCCTTCAGAAATCATTTTAATACACTGATTTGCTGCTCAAGAAACATTTCTTATTTTTATCAATGTTGTAAACTAGCTATGCTACAAAATATTTTTTTGTGGAAATTATCCTTTGTGCAAGTCACAAGTAAGGGTTTAAGCCAACAATACACAGAAATACACAAAACAAAAGAAACAGCCTACGTATGCAGATACATACAAGTGCTCAAACTAAATGGATACCTTTCTTTCCATCTCCAGATGTGAACTCATTCTTGAAATACTCCTGGAAAAGAGAGATCTATATCAAGACTCAAAGGCTCAGGTCAGGTCTGCAAAAATCATCAGTAGAGGGCAGCAGAAAACACATATCTGAATCTCCAATGCTTTCATATATGTGAGACCGGCACTGCATAACAGACTGTCCAAATAACTCCCCTTTAAACTAATTTAACGATAATTGGTTTACTGTATCTAACTTTGATAATAAAAGTCATCCCTCTAAGACATTATAACCACTAACAGAGACCAGACTCCACAGACCCACAGAAAAAAAAGGCACAGCTCAACTTGTTTTTTCATCTGTGTAACATTATTTGCAGTTTGGCGTATAATCCTGTTTGAATTATTAGCATGCCCTTATCTAATCATATTAAAATATATATAGTTTACTTCAGTTGTGGTTGTGATATTATCACAGAATAAACAGTGCATAGTCAGGGCAAACAGGACATTTCCTGGCAATCTCTGTATATATTTTAGACTCATGAGTGTCTATTGGGCCATTTATGTAATTGTTTAAACCATTTTTTGCAGTTATTGGACAACAGGTGGCACATACCGTTCCCACACGGTTGATGGCACAGGTGAAGCAATGGTTTGCGATGGCTGCATTTCTTGCCTCAATCGGCCACATTGGTTCACTGTAACACAAAACCTGCATCAGCATCAGGGAATACGGGCTCGCCATCATTCCCATGAAAAAACAGCGGTACAACACGATACCTGAGCAATCCAACTGTGGCCGAGGGGTTAAAGATGATTTCAGCCCCATGTATGCTGTACATTAACCAGTTAAGAGGGTGGTGTCGGCCGTAACAGATGTTAACAGCGATCTTTCCAAACTGCGTCTGGAATACACAGTGGCCGGTGTTGCCTTCCATGTAATATGTCGACTAGAGGAAGAATGAAAAAGAGTCCGTTTAATAGATGTTTTATGGAAATGCAATAAGCATAATTAAAACGCAATGAAACTTAAGTTACGATAGTCTTTTCCTACAGTGTTCATATGAGTGAACCGGCTTCTTGAACAAGAAAAAAAACATAGGGCTGGACTTTATTTTACTCTTTGGATGTTTGTGTTTGGCTATTTCTGTGATCTCATTGACAGGTTTCCCATCAAAAATGTCATCAGGAAAGAGACGAGATGTCATTGTAAGAGGAAGGGGAGGTTATTTTGATTAAAGATAATGAGGGAACACATTAATAAAAAAATAACATTCCATAAAAAAAAATTAGTATTTTGTATTTTGATTTCAAGGCATTTTTATTTGCTACATTAAAGAATAAAGGAAACTATTTTCAAGAATGTAATCATTTACAATCTATTTCATCTTTTATATGCAACAATTATTTTAAGAGGGTTACAGATCTGTACACTGCAATAAAATATAGTAGACACCCAGAACTTGGGATACAACACTATAATACTACTGTCATTTTGAATTTACATTGTCATAAAATGAACACAAACAAGAATACAGTCAAAAAATATGAGCAGGCCACCCTACAGTAATTATACACCTATATGTTTCCTTTGAAGTCCGCTTTTTCATTTGACATTTTTAAATCTACTCCTAAATCATATTTTTATTCTTAGCCTTTTGAATATGTAAATATTGCTTTTGGAGTTTTTATAGCACTTAGGATTATTTTATTTAAATATGCTTTATAAATAGATGTTGTTGTTGTTCCTTAAAATTAGTCAACTATTAAAGCCTTTCCACTGCAGTGGACATCATGTATCAAAAGGTTATTGTCATAAAAAGTCACCCATATATTTGCCAGGTGAACAGATCCAAATGGGATAGTCTTTGTTTATAATATATGTATTAGGCAAAGTAAGTATGTAGGTATGAATGTAGGTTTTTCAGTGATTTTTCAGCCAGTAGGTGGCAATGAAGTGACGGTTTTATGAGTGAGTCTTTGAATTATTTTTCTGATCCTTTCAGACACACTGATTTTTAAACGAAAAAAGTTTATGCACCCGAAAGCGCATACTGTCTGAGTAGGTAGTTGTTTTGAACAAGTCATCACTTTGCTACGATTTAAAATTGGAATATCAGATACTGTCAATATTTTGAATTAAAAAAGGAAAAACTTAATAAAAGCAATGCTTTCCTATAAAGAAAAAACGAAGTTCCAACTTTTCTGAAGTTGGCAACCGTACACATCACTGACATTCACAAATCCTCTTCCATGGCCTCATGGGATAGTAAAGTGTCCATTGGATGTATGTACACTTCAGAATCTTACTAGCAGTAGTAAGTTATTTGGGTTCTATTTAATTACTGTTTTAGGAATACTGTCTGGACATAGGCCTACTACTGTTTTCACATACTGTTTTTTTGCCTGCTATAGAGTAGGAAAATATGCATATTCAGACGTAGCCACTGCCATTATGAGTAAAGTACCCATTTTCAAATCACTGATTCATTCAGGGAAAAAAATGCATTTCTTGCACAGTTGATTCTCTTGTGTATTTGTTTGAACTATTTTTGATGGCATCGAAATACATAAATTACCTTTAAATATTGTGTCTGAAAAGTAAATTACTCAATATTATTTCATTTTTATTGTACTGTTTAAAAACATTATCAGCAGAAATATCTACAGCAGTCTTGAACTGCAGTTAAAAATGATCTTTTGTAATAAAATTGCTAAAGCACAGCCATTCTGATCTAGGTTTAGGCTACAATTTCTACAAGAAAAGTACTCTTTTTTTTACTTTTTTCCTCCTTCATTTTTTTCTTTAAACTAGTCCGAACAAATGTGCTGTATTATAATAACAAACAGTGCAAGGGAAAATTATAATTTTTTTCAACTAAACATACATTTTTTAACATTAGACCATTTGTGATGCAGGTGATTCAGCATGAAAATTCATGCAGGTTTGTTTGTGTGTAAACTTTTTTTAAACATGATCAGCATGCAATTCTTTATTTTACTGAAAACAACAGAACAGAGCTTTGGGTTGAAACGTTGCATATTTTAATACATTGAATTTTAAGTGCAGCATTGGCAGTGTGCTGATATTTGTTTATTTTTTAGTAGAGCTGTCTCTGTCACCAGGTTCACTTTTGTTCCAGGAAAAGAAAGTGGGCACATTTCCTGTATTAAGCATTATCACAATGTGGAATGGATCAAAGGAACAACTGAAAAAAACAGCACAGCACGGGAGAAATGAACCACTTAAAGTGCCACGGATCATGTAGTGCAGATACACACGCACACAAACTCCTTTAACCTGGAGGTGAAAAATGACACCTAACATGCTGGAACAAATCTCTGAAAAGAAGAATTTCTATAGTTGCTGTACTGAACTTTCAGTTATTCAATACAGATTAGACACACATGACCCATGCAGCAGCACAAAATATTGATAAAAACTTTGCCTATAAATTTCTAAAACGTTTAAATAATGAAATGTTACAACATAAAATGAAAAAGCGATTCTGTACTATTTCTTTCACTATTCAAATAAGTATTTTTTTGACATCTTTGTACAGATGTTCTTTCTATTGAATCTCAAGAGACTCTTTGGATCATTCTCAAGAATGTTGGAGAACGTGATCTTCAGGTTTTACACAAACTTGTGGAATTCATGCAGCTGGAGTGCCGCTGTCATAAAAACAAATATACCTTCTGACATTTTTCTTTCAATAAAATATATTTTAATACAATAAAAGCATTTTTGTCATGTTTTTATTTTAAATTTAATGCAATGATTATTATAAATATGCAAATTAACATGCAGTATTACAAATATAAGCATTTTCACTAATGGTCTCAGCCTTTTGGACTGCACTGTATTAATATTTATTTACAGCTTAATTATATAATGTTAGCTTAATGTAAATAGGTGATGACACTCTATTGATACAGAGCGTCACTGTAGCTGTGTTGTGTCACACTGACAGTTGTTTGGCTGTTATGCAGAGGGTGACACTGACCTCGTTGAAGTCTCCCACACGGGGAATGTGATTCTTCCGTGATTTGCCCAGAACACTGCCATTATTGGACACCACCACTGCTGTGTTCCACAATGTTCCACCGTGGATCTCATCTCTCTCCAAAATGGGAGACACCACAACCAAGTTGTATTTTTTGGCCAGCTGCAAAAAGAAAACCAAGCACAAATGCTTTCAGTATTAGCAGGGTGGTCACTACATGACATTTTCCCACATGAAATCACTTTGTCTTGTCATAAAATGCCAAATTTATCTGATATTTTTCATACTTGAGAGTTGTCGTCTCTGTGGTAGAGTGTTTTATGTATTTTCTTGCTGGTCACAACACATGACTTTGATTTGGTGACAAAGTGAGTTATTTAAAAAAAACAAAAACATTTTTGTACTAAAATGTTATTTTACTTAATGGTATATATAATCTAATATAGTATTTTATAATATAATATATAATTTTTATGAGGCTTTTTCTTCATTTTTATATCAGGACACTTGTATCACCCTGACTTTTTTATGCTGAAAAAAACCCAAAATGAATTTTAATACATCAGTTAAAAGAGTTTTATTTTAGTATTGTTCATTTAATACTAATTACATGTCTTTATTTACTTTTTTCATTAAAAGAATTCTCATTGTAGAAGAGGTACTCTATATTCAAGTCGTTTTATGAACATGAATTATGATATTTCATGAAATATGATTTTTTTTCTTCCATAAATGATCTTGAAGAACCTGCATGATGGAAAAAAGTGTAATTGAACAATATTAAAAGGAAAGTGTACCAAAAACAAAAAAATAATTATTCAAACACAGCTCTGATTGGTATTAGGACATATTTGCAAAATGATAGATGCAGTTCCTCTGTAAACAGTCAAAGGCCACATAATTCCTCAGAGTTCAGTGTCAGAAGATTCCACAGTTACGTGCTGCAGTGCTCATCGTCTGTGGCTCTCGCTGTGGTCAGTGCGTCCTCGTCCCCTCTGTGGGCTTAACCTCCTGCTACTTTCATTAACAAATCACCAGCCTCAAAGCAGCTGCACAGCACCACACCAGTTAAAACTAACATGCCCTTTATCAAAAGTGACTCCCTTAGCAATAGGCACAAAATGAAAAAATGATTCAATCCATGCTGCCTGAAATACAGCCTCGTCTTGAGTATGAGGAGTGAACAAATGATCAATTTGGGGACTGAGGTTACACATTTGACTGTATATCAAGATGATGATTCGTAGCAAATGATGCGTGTAACTTTTACATGAAGATTACTTATTCAATTCTTACCTGAATACAAAAGCGTGTGGTGAGCCCGTCCTCGGCCGATTCGGCAAACTCCGTCCAGGGCTCCCTCTCTCGTGTGCAAAACGCAAAAGGCATTGCTAAGGACATGAAAGGAACCAAAAGGAGAGAAAATTATGCTTAATTTTTTTACCTAAAAGATTTAATTAGATCTGTTTTTTATTTATGGGAGTTTAATCTGTCGAAAATTGATTCTCCTTGGTGTCCAATAAAATGTTGTTTTTCTTGCTAAGAGGGAGGATGAAAAGTGCAGTGGATGAGTTTATGGTCATGTTTTTCATTAGCAGTTGTTGTTTTGTTTAGAGCAGGACGAAATGATTTTTGTTTACATGGCATTTTTAAATGACTACAAACAAAGCAAACATACTTCATAGATCTGCATTAAAAAACAGGAAATCAGAGCCCAGGGTTCAAAGGTTTACATGGGATGGTGGTTACGGGGGTTCAAACCTGGGCAACGGAACCTATTGGGACCCAAAGGGACTGAATGACTCATAAGTCACATGCGACTCCCTTTCTACAGCACGTCACGGCCAACACAAACAGACAAACTATGAGCGCAGCTTAAACTTCGTCACTATGGCCCTGCTATGCTCTCTAAACCAGATTGTGCTGATGTCTTCACAGGCATGTTACGTCACTGAAGGTCAAAAATCCTTCCGATCCTATAAACTCTGCACATAAATAAGCCCAGTACTTGCTTTGAGGACAACAGGAAATGGTTTATAGAAAGCCAATCCATAGAATAAAAAAAGTTACTTTTCTGACTGAATATGGTTAGCTGATCTTGTGTTGAACAGTGTCCAGCAGTGTGACATGCTATATTTCATCCAAATGTATTTGTAAAATAGATTTAAATTAATTCATAATTGTACATGCAGATTTGATCATCTTTCATACTGATCATATTTTTGTCAACTATGAGCTACTGTAGAGCTGTTCTTTTTAAGTAGTGAAGTAAAAATACATTCCAAAATTTTGAAAATATCATCAGAAATATTCCTTGTTTATTAAGTGTGGTCTGATTAATTAAAACAACCATCCTCAATAGCAAGTTTGGCCTTTAAAAACAAATAAATATAAATGTATCTACCAAAATAAGAGTGTATTCCAGCTGCATCTTCATCATGGATTTAACTGTTCAGATATATGTATGTATGTGCGTGCGTGTGCGTGTGTACTCACTCCAGGCTTCCTGGAAACATACGATATTGACCCCACACATGGCAGCCACCTCTACCATTTCCCCCACACGCTTGTGCAGAGCTGTGATCTGTGAAAGCAAAATGAAAAAACTAAGCCAAATTCAAATAAATAAAATTTGTCTTAGCCTGTAATTGATTTTGGCAGGGCAAAATTGTGCCACCTGGGCATTATAATGTAGCGTCCACTTCATTTTCTCACCTGTTCAAGCACAGGAGCATCAGTGGGTAGGACTATTTTATTCTGAATGAGTCCCACGCGGACAGTTCTGGGTGGTCTGAGCTGTTCTGGAGAAGCCTCAAACACATAACCTTTCAAATCAAAATCTTGCTCTGCTGCTGCTTCTATTGCACTCTGGGGAAGGCTGAGCTTCCTGAAATTGATGTATTACAAAGCGGATTAACTACAACACATTATGAAAATTCCAGCAAATAGGGAAAACAGAGATTATTGTAAGTAATGGTCAGTAAATGAATCATACATTTTGATCTGTTGGCTACGCTCTTTTTCAAAAGATGCTTTCTTTTCAGTATAAAAATGAGATGAGGGACCATGAAGAATGTAGGCTAAAGAAAACCACCAAACATATTATACCGGGCAATGTAGATTTTTAATTGTATTTCTCTTACATTATCTATTTAAAGGTGTACGGATTTGTCAAGTAGACTATAAAATGTTCCATGTTTTTGGAGAAACAAGCAAACTTTGGTTGTTGTTATGTGTAGCATGTCATGTTTTGTTTAAATGTTAGGCTATATAAGTGTGCATAACAATATTTACCTTCTAAATAATGTAAAATTGAATTTTAACAAAAAAGTTAAAAGTAGTTACCTATGGTACATCTATGAGAGCGATATAACGTCAAATAAAATCAGAGCACGTCGACAGTTTACATCAAATTCAACTCGATGACGTAATCGTCAACCCCATACTTTTTTCCCCTTTTTTTGGCCAAAGTCCACCATAAATCATTTACTCAGTTTCAACCTTTTCTGTATGTAGTTACGAAGCAATGACACTAAAAAACATAAGTTTAGATTTCGCTCTTTGGCGACAACCAGTTATTCTAATGTAACGTTACTTGTTTCAGATGTAGCTATATCCGTTAAAATTAAGTCATCGCACGTCCCTCCCTCCATCACTGAATTCTGGGATGTGTAGTCTGTGTTTAGAAGTGAACGTGCGTCTGTGACTCACTTTAGCTCTTTTCCAAACAGCAGTCTTCTGACTTCTCTGAGTTCTGCCTCGGGTACATGTGCCTCCAGAATCTTCTCTATCGATTCAAAGTCATTTCCAGACATGTTGAGCTGTCGTCCTCGTGCTCAGTTTGCAGAGAGAGTGAATTCACCTTGCTTACATTACTATTTAACTAGCTCAAGCCCATATCCAGCTCTTATGCAACCGGTTCACGACAGAGGGTCCAAGTGATCCCTGCACGAAAGAGGGTCCAAGTGATCCCTGGTTTGTTACCCTTCATGTTTTAGTCAAGACAGAAACGTTTTCAGGCCAAAAAGTATCCTCTATAGGCGTTACTGCGTAATTGTTAATTAAGAGATTACGTGGGAACTGTATGGGCAGGCTTTAAAAAATGTCACATGATCATTTAAAAACTATTTAAAATTAAAAATGCTAAAAAAGGAAGGGTGACCAGAGGGGTTTTTTCTTCAAAAAATATTCCTTCATTCTAACTTACATTCATAAAACACTAACTTACATTCATAAAATTAACTAAACTGTTTATTTTAATATATTTACGTTTTATTCCATTAATTATCTTTAAATTAAAATTACTTTTATATTTTAAAATTATTCCTGTGATGGCTGCACAGCAAGTGGGTGAAGGCGGAGCTTAAGTCCAGCTCCTCCTTGCTAGATGGCCAGTGGGAAGGCATGCAATTTAGGCCTAATGGGTGGAGCTAGAATATCCAAACACACCCTAACCCTAGTCTCAGCCTCAGACGTCACGCCCACAGACCGTTGGCTGAACGTGTGATACTATGGCAGACTTCTCTTATCTGAAAACCACTTCAGGAGTTTCGAAGTCATCATCCGATTGGTTGGATTCAACAGGCTGTCCGCGAGATGTGTGTATTGTGTTCTTTTTTAATGGGCCACAACAAATGCCATGACAGCAAACTTCCTTGTGGAAGACGAACGGCATTGTGTTTGGATCTGACAATGAGCGCATGCCGGATCAACTAAACACTCGATTTCCAAAAGAATGTGAAGTTTGCGGCCCCATTGTTGCAGTAAACTTGCACAACGTTCTTGAATGAAGCATTTATAGATACACGCTGGTCTGTTATTGCAGGGACATTTTCATGCTTATAAACATAACGCCTAATAAAACTAAATGTGATTGATTGTTACATCAGTCAGACGCCCTCTTGGGCGGTCCTTGACCAATGAAAGCTAAAGTCTGGATACGCGAGACTACCCTAACCCTACCCACAACCTCCACCCCATTAGACGTCCAGAGAGGTGGAGCTGGATGCCATTTGACTCTGCAGTAAGTATCACTTGGAATTTTCGAGACCCGGTGTGCATCTCATTCAGATCTCTTCTTATAGGTTGTGAATCAGTAGTGTAGCCTACATGAATGTGGCTGACTCCCTGGTCAGTGTTCTGACTTTTGCATAGGGAGCTGGTTGAGACGCACCCCAGGAAAGCTGCAGGTTGTAATGGCCATGCCGAAAGGTACACAATGCTACAACAAAAACTAACCCCTAACGCTACCCCACACCCAGGGAGCTTTAATGGCCAATTACCTGCAGACCCACACATGGGCTGAATACGAAATCACCCCCCCCCCCCCCCCCCACAAACACACACGCACACACACCCCTCAAATAGGGCACTATGAGGGCACAGCCATTTGTAGTCAATCCCACATTCCATCACAATAGTCTCCTGTCCCACAGTGCACTACAATAACGAGTTTACAGCTGGCGGACACTCAATGGCTGTCCAAACTCACACTCACTCGTTTTTATTCACTAGTTCAAGTGAACTGTAGTGGACTGATGTAGGGATCTAGTGATTGAGGGTTTAGGGGGTGATTTCGGACTTCACTCCAGTCTTCAGTGTCACATGATCCTCCAGAAATCATTCTAATATGTGTAAGGACTGTAGAAGATAGCAACTCTCTGAGAAAACAAAGAAAATTAACATCTGAACTCACTCTCCTGCGTTTAGCGTCTCCCGAGACGACATCACACCAAGTTAATCATCTAAAAAGCACCTTAATTTACATGTATTTCCCTTCATTACCTCTTCCTTAGTCTCTCCACTCTATATGTCGAAATTAACCCCAAAACTAAATGGGTTAATGTGAACAAGTACCATACATTATTATACATGTTTGATATCATTGGACATGTCTCAGTGTATCTGGTACAAATATCTCATTCCCACAGAAGCAAACAAGAAGATGATAAAGCTTTAAGAGTTTAGAGATATTTTGCCTATTATGGTGGGTGTCTCCGGCCAAATGTTCTCTACCTCCTGTCGTCAGTACAGGTCTATGACTTGATTAATGCAAATTCCCATTGTAAACTCATTTTCATTTGAAAGAGTTTTTACATCTTGGTCTTTGTATCTTTGTCTCCAGACACTCAGCGTTAATTTCCAGAAGTCAGTTATCCATATTTTATTTTGTACTTCAGAGTATTTGGTGTTATTTATCGATTGTATTTGACTTGATTATGTAATTGGCGTTATACATTTACCTTACTGTTGATAAATTGTTACATTTTGATTTATTCTGATTTACTCTGGAATTATTAACTCTAGTAGATTATGAATGGGTATAATTTCAACAAAGAGTTAAAAAGAATAATTAAATATGTGGTTAACTATTAAATATAAATGACCAAATAACCAATTGGTCATAATAAAATGGAGTCAGATAATGGTTCATTGGAATTAAATCCCTTTGCCTATGCAGCTGAAAAAAGATCGAACACGCAGCGACCTTCACCCGCGGATAGTTAGCCTCCATTGGGATGATTTGGGGGGGGGGGGGGGGGGGGCTTACATAACATACACTAATGTTTTTATTTAATATCAATGTTAAATGATGAACAGAAAGTTTAAAAAGTAGCATTAATTGGAAATAGAAAACTTTTCTAACATTGTAAATGTCTCTACTGTCACTTTTGATCAATTTAATGTATCCTTGCCAAGTAAAAGTAATTAACGGTTTTGAATGCTGTCACACTATATTCTTCATATTGATAGAAATTATATAAAAGACCAGTAACACAACAGTGTTAGACTAAGTGTATGTAAGATTGTGGCCAAAACTGGTACTGCAATCACTTTCAAATGACTGTACTGTATTGATTACGGTGTATCCCCTCTCCTCCTCCCCCCTGAATCGAGGTTGCCAGATCGGCTGCAGGATCAGTACACTGTAAAAAAAAAAAAAGTGTTGTTTTTTGTTGGTTTAACTCAAAAAAGTAAGTAACCTGGTTGCCTTAAAATTTTGAGTTTATTGAAATTAAAAATTTGAGTTGATACAATGAAGGAAATTTTTTTTATAAATAGAAACTCAAAATATTTTTGTATCTGAACCACATAAAAAATTTGATAAATCATGAAAATAGCGCTATTTGGCATATTTCACTGCGTCTTCAGAAATAAAACACACACAATTACCCAATATGCTTACATAATCTTTTAATAATCTTTTAATAAAGTTCAAAAAATGTTCATTGTATTAACTCAAAATTTTAATTTCAATGAACTCAAAATTTTAAGGCAACCAGGTTACTTTTTTTCCAAATAATGTTTTACAGTGTAGGAGCGTTTGTGCAGCTGTAGTAACTTGAGCAGAGCTGGCAACCCGGATGCTGAAACACTACACTGTAAAAAAAAAGAGGCAAATTTCGAACTTTTGCAGTACAATCGACTTGGATGTTTAAGTTATTTCAACTTAAATTATGTTAAACTGACTTTAAAAAATGAGTTACATCTTGTATAACTAATAAAAACAAGTTTAACATTTCTTAACTTATTTTGATGAGTTAAAACAATGTAAAAACATATTAATTAATATGATTTCTTAATGTCTAGTGACATATCAGGGTCATTTTATGATTCATTGAAATACATTTCTTACATACAGTTCCTTTAAACACATGAAAATAACCAGAGAGTGTTTTCAGCTCCGAGGTGTTGTGATGGCTTTCTTAAGGTTGATAGCAGCTTTGATGCGGTTTTGACTGACTGCTCCCCTTTTAGATGCTCCACCCCTTCTGTCCTTCACCTTTGAAGGATTTGACAGTTTTCTCAGAATCTCTAAATTTAGCAGAGAGAAAGATTACATTTCAAAGAGAGCTAACAACTACAAAATAAAGACATTTACGGTAGTCTAATATACCTAACAAAATTGCACCATGTTAACAGAACCAAAATAAATATTTCTACACATTGTAAAAACTGCTGTGATTAGTAAACATGTCAATTTAAATCTGTTACAAACAAGTGTTTTTCTTGATACTAAATTCTCCATATGAATAAGAGAAAAAATAGAAGCATTGCCTTCTAGCTCAGGGTAACTTGTGCCAAAATCATACACTGCAGAATACTTAGGACCTTCACTGCCCTCAACTCCTGTACAAGAGAACATACAGTGTTTTTAGTGATTTTTATCACAGTTGTTGTGATTTCTGATGTACTTGAAGTGGGCAAGGGGAAAACTCACGGTAGACACGTAATGGAATATAACTCTCTCTCTCCTTCAGCAAACTGCTAGCGAGGTCTGTGCTCTGCGCTTTCTCTGCCAAGTTCACAAGCTCTCCCGTTCTGTCCATCAAGTCCACAGTCTCTACGTAGATATACAGAGAACAGTTCTTTTTTATATGTCCTACACTGGTGAGTCGGTTTCACTTCAAATTAACAGTGTGATATTTTTAGTGTTGCTTGGTGTTGAACAAACCCTATAAAGAGCAATCACACAGAACACCTTAGAAACTGCATCTAAAAGCCAATTACCACCGCACCAACAGATGCTGACTAGCACCGACAATCACCAGATTACAGTATACGTCATTACCAGCAAATCCATGACCAGACAAACGGCAACAGGGGTAACACAATGACCTAACAAACAAAGTGTGTGTTGCCGTTGGATGGTGTCTGTTTGTGCGGTGTGAATAAAGTGCGGTGTAGCCTTAATAAACACTAGATACACCTTAGCATTATAGTGGGTTTTATATACCAGTAGGAACACAACATGTATGTAGAAAACAAGAATATGTAAGAATCTAAGATTTTAAATTATTCTTACGTTAATTTTTTTTTGTAACTGAATTCATCTTCCTTGTCAACCCATGCTTGACCTGAGCTGAAGCATAATTTGATTTACCTTGGGGATCCAGATTGCATTTTTCTTTTATACAGTGGATGAAGTTTATAATCTTGCAATTTAGGTTCAATATCTCTTCTCTTCCCTCTGTAAGAAATATATATTTCAAAGCATTTATACTATAACAACAAAGAAACTTTGTGTAATATACAGAAAGTTTAAAATAAATAAATAATTTATTCAGCATTAAATTGACCAAATTCAATATATATTCAATATACTATTTATCGCATTTGAGTATTGAGTAACTATGTCAAAAGTGGCTGGCATTTGTAATGTTACAAAGAATTTTGATTTAATAAATGCTGTTTGATTGTACTTTCTATTGATCAAAGAATCTGTAAAGAAAAATGTAACAATTGTTTTCAACATTGATAAAAATGTTCCTTGTGCACCAAATCAGCATATTAGAATGATTTATGAAGAATCACTGAAAATTCAGCTTTGCTAACAAAGGAATGAATTACATAAAAAAAAAGAAGAAAAAAAAGAAAATTATTTTAAATTGCAATACTACTAAATTGCAATAATACTAGTACATGTATTTTACATTTATTTTTGATTAAACAAATGCAGCCTGGGTGAACATGAGACTTCTTTAAAAACACAAAAACAGACCCCTAGATGTAATATAAATGCTGCATATTTATAAATCCTGCACTTACCACCAAATATCACGGTAATGAACATCTCGGAAGTGAAGTTTTCTGTTGCTAAAATGCTCACTATTCTCTGAGCAGCCTGCTGTAATGAACGTGTCTGTTCACACATGTAAAAGTCAGTTGAATGTTGTTGACTACAGCCATTCCAAGAGACAAAGCCCTGGTTTATGACGAATGCTGAAAAGTTCTTATGTACTGAATATAATTGGCAGACTAGACTCAATGTAACCAGAATTTTTCCAGCTGTGCCACCACTGAACTATAGATGAACTCCCCTCCTGGCCTAGAATCTGCATTACATAAACAGCACCATATTACCCAGGCTACATTATTCACTCTCTATTACTCTATTCTCTCTCTCTCTCTCTCTCTCTCTCTCTCTCTCTCTCTCTCTCTCTCTCTCTCTCTCTCTCTCTCTCTCTCTCTCTCTCAAGGGGAAGAGAGAAAGGGTTCTTTTTATGAAGCAGACCAGTCTGATTTGTCTCCATGGAGTTAGTACACAGACAGACAGGTTCTTTGATACTTTGAAGTACTTCTCCAGGACATGTCTAGCTGAGTGTTGAGCAGATCTATAGTCTTTTTTCCCATGACTTTAAACATAACACAAACAAAACAGCACAGCACAGTTGTGGCTATTTCAGTATTAACTTGGGAGAAGTTATGCCATAAGAAATGAGTCTTGAAGGACCAATAGGTTAGCCAACTTCATTAATTTAAATGTCTTTTGCAATTTTGTCCCTGTACTCTAACTGCATGAACCTTGAGTGCAACTTCCATACTGCCAAATGTGAGATGAACCATAAAAACAATCTGGTTTTCTATAGACGCCTTCAGTCAATTTCTATAAATGCCTTCACTAAAAAGACATTTATGATGATACAGAAGATTGCTGTTCTTTTGTACATTCTATTGATCAATGAATCCTGAAAATGGCTATCATGGTTTCCACAATAATATTAAGTTTCAATTAAAATATGAAATATTAAACTTCAACACTGTTAATAATAATACATTTTCAAGAAAGTTTATTTGAACAGCAAATCAGCATATTAGAATGATTTCTAAAGGATCTGGAGTAATGATGCTGAAAATTCAGTTCTCTTTCATAGGTTAACTCAACGCTGTGAAATGACGCATATGGGGTACGCCCATGGTCGTGCCGATTGTCTGAAGCCCTTATAGAATCACGCCAATTCATTGGCTGATGGCGTAGCGCCGCCCCTCTAGCTCATCACTTTTGAGCTATACTGTTGTGCGCGCCATCTTCTCCCCAGATTTCTCTGCCTTCACGAGGCGGTAGCATCGCTCCCTTCGTGTGATTTATCTGACACTTAAAAACTGAATTTAAGCATCTTTCTCCTTCACTACTTCAGCGACCACGGATAGCGGAACTTTGTTCTCCTAACTGGTGAAGTATACGACGGAGTTTCGTAGTTGCCCCGCCGTGCACTCGCTCTACTCGAGCGATGACCTGCATGGTAAGTGATATATTATATATTATTTTATACATTTATGTATATGGGCCTGCCCACGTGCGTGAGGTGCGTGCGTGGCTCAAGGCACTTCGAAATGCGAATATCGCTATGTACTCCCTCTTGAAGAGGTATTTTAAACCGTTTGATTCCCCTGCGTGCGCCCGAGGCGGCTAGGCTTCCCTCGACCGCGGCCTGGGGTTCAGATGTTTAGCTCTAGGACATCAAGTGTGAGCGGGCTATTTCCCTTCTCTCACTCCCTCTCCCGAGCGCGCACGCGCGCTTAGCGAAGTTTTTCCGCTTGTATGCATGCACGAAACTATTGATCCCCAGTCCGGAAGCACGTAGACCGTTTCTTTCGGCCTGGCTTACACTTTGCTTACAACAGCCCCCGACTCAGAGGATTTCGGGCCTGTCTCGTTTGACTAAGCTTTCCCGCCTGGCGGCCAGGAAAATGCGCGGCCTTTGTGGCCTACTCCCTCTCCCAAGCGCGCGCTTAGCAAAGTTTTTCCGCTTGTATGTGCGCACAAACTATTAATCCCCAGCCTCGAAGCACGTGATACCATTTCTTTCAGCCTGTCTTACACTTTGCTTACGACAGTGTCCGACTCCGAGAATTTATTCCGACTCCAAAAAAAAAGCGCGGCCTACTCCGAGCTCGTCGACGCGCTTTGCGCGCGACTGAAAACCTTGCGATCAATTGGCCTTATGTTCCCGAGAATCACAAACGTCTAAGCCCGATGAGAGATTTCTAAGTGTGCTAGTGCGTATCGCATGTTGATAAGGAAACTGTCGTTTTTCAGCGATCTGCACAACTCTCCAGATCCTGAAAGCAGCCGTTTTCCGGCCACCTTCTAATGCGGTAGCCGCTCACTTCACCATTCTCTTTGGTTCTGTGGAGCACAGTTATTCTGCCATTCCGGCGATCTAAGTCACACTGGCCTCTCATCTTCAGCTGTTTAGAGCTCCGCATAGCCAAGGATTTTGGCCTTATGGGCTACTAAGCACACCACGCGAATAGGGCGCTTGGTGGCTGATCTGGTGGCCGCTTTACGCCACCTTTGGTAAAACCTCACTGAGATTCGCAACAAGGCTACACACTTCAGTTTTGCCGCAACCCGACCCCACCCGTTCAGTGGGGTCCTCCATACTGTAGTAAAACAGCGCCCCAGAGGCTTCTGTTCAACAGGAGGAGCTGTCCTCCCTTCTAACAAGGGAGTGATAGAGGAAGTCCCGTCTACGGCCGTAGAGTGAGGATTTTTCAGCCGTTACTTCTTGGTTTCCAATAAGGATGGCGGTGTGCGGCCCATATTAGACCTCTGACGTCTGAACTTTTCCCTCCTCATAGGGAGGTTCAAGATGTGGACACTGAAGTCTATAAAACATTGCCCAGGTTCGTGCAGGGGAGTGGTTCGTGTAGATAGACCTGTAAGATTCGTTTCCATAATCAGGTCATTCAACGACACAGAAAGTTCCTCAGGTTTGCCTTAGGAGGGAAGGCTTTCCAATACAGGGTGCTCCCCTTCGGTTTGCTCTGGCACCAAGGACGTTCACTAAGTGTGTGGATGCTGCTCTTGCCCCGCTGTGGCTCCAGGGCATCCGCATACTCAACTACCTGGACAATTGGCTCTTATTGGCCCAGTCCAGAGAGATGGCAAATGATCATAGAGACTCTGTGCTTCGTCACGTCCGTTCCCTTGGCCTAAGAGTAAACACTGTTAAGAGTGTGTCCTTACCATCCCGACAGACCACCTTTTTAGGGGTCTGTCTGGATTCCGTGTCAATGCAGGCCCGTCTGGCTCCAGTCATGTTGGAACAGGAAGAGGCCCTCCCCAAACTGTTCCCACAAAATCCAGAGCATGAAATTATCCAAAATGTCTTGTTTTGCTTAAGTAGATTTCCTTCCACTGGAACTAGGGGTCAAGACCAACCCCTGAAAAACAACTTCAAAAATAATTCCCCCTCCACCAAACTTTACACTTGGTACAATGCAGTCAGGCAAGTACCATGCTCCTGGCAACTGAGCCAAACACAGACTCATCCATCGGCTTGCCAGTCAGAGAAACGTGATTTGTCATTTCAGAGAACATGTCTCCAATGCTCTAGATTCCAGTGGGGATGTGCTTTACACCACTGCATCTGACACATTGCACTTGGTGATGTGAGGCTTGGATAGCTGGTCACCCATGTAAACCCATTCCATGAAGCTCTCTATACACTGTCCTTGAGCTAATCTGAAGGCCACACAGAGTTTGGAGTTCTGTAGCTACTGAGTCTGCAGAAAGTTGGCGCAATATGGCTGCCGTTGCATCATCCAGGTGGATGCTGCACATTGGGGGTGGTTGATGAGATTCCCCATTCTATGTACAGCGCTTTGAGTGCCTAGAAAAGCGCTATATAAATGTAATGAATTGTTATTATTGATTTTATACACCTGTGTCCATGAAAGTGATTGAAACACCTGAATTCAATGATTTGGAGGAGTGTCCCAATACTTTTGGCAATACAGTGTATATTAAAAAAAGAAAACAGATATATTAAATTTATGTTTTTTGCTGTATTATTGTTGAAATACATACAGCCATGATGAGCATATGTGACCTCTTTTTAAAAACCTTTTAAAAAATCTTACTGACCTTAAACTTTTGAATGGTAGCCTAGTTGAGAACCACTTGTTTTATAACACGATGGCCGATACACAACTCTGGCCAGAATAACAGCCATTGAGAAACAAACAGCAACTTCCCCATGACAACACAAGATTAAGCAGGCATAAGCTCAGATTCCAGTTATACCTAACACCGCTTTTCAGAAAAAAAATGTTATCAGTGTGTAAACATTATTAGCTTCATCAACAGGTATTTTCCACAACTTTAGATGCAATATGACGCTTTATGTCAAAGATTAGACCAATCAGCCTGTTTGCTTAGCTCAATAAAAGCTTAATGTATGCCAAAGGTTATCCTGTTTTTATATACATCTACATATATCCTTTTTACTCGCGGCTTTCCCACAGCATGTCAATTGAGGCATATAGAGCAGATATAAATAGTTACTGCAACACAAATAATGTAGGTCTGAAGAACAAATTGCTATTGTTGATAAGAAGATCCAAAAGCTCTGCTGACACACATGGAGTCGAGCCCAGGAGCCACAATCCGAGTTCAATAGGATTATGGGAGGAACAGGTTAATTTAACATCCATTTGTGTCAGCTCACACTGAGCCTTTGTTTGCATTGATTACTTTAAATGTTTTTGTTTAAAATCTTGTCAGGATTGACAGCAGTTTTGAACACCCAGATGATTGCCTGATTCAGTTCAAAATTAATGAATAAGACAGCCTGCAAATGGTTCAGTTTGAATCAGGTGTGCTTAAAGTAAAGCCACCCTTGATTTTTTTAATCTATTTTTTGGTTTGGTTTGACACTGTTCCTATGTGATATCGTACTCGGTTACTTTCGTAACCTCGGTTCCCTGAGAGAGAGGAACGAGTATTACGTATGGGAAAAACTCCTTTTCTCGAGAATGTGAAGCAAAACTTTTAATAAAGGTATCTATGTAAAGCGCAGTGAGCTGCACGGCCATAGCCCAGCGCGAGGAGCGCTCTGATTGGCCGGGCTGCGGCAACTGCAGGAACCTATGGTGAGGCGGCTGAGAGGAACGAACCAATGGGGGGCGTTCCAGAAGCCCGCCGAAAAAGGTGCTTATATTTGCATACAGGAGGCTATATAAGACCCTAATTCGCCATAGGTGTCAGGTTTTAAGATCGACTGAAGCGATACCTGAGAAGCATAAACACGGCACGGAACGTAATACTCGTTCCTCTCTCTCAGGGAACCGAGGTTACGAAAGTAACCGAGTACGTTCCCTTTCGAGAGAGGTTCCTCGTATTACGTATGGGAACACAATGTAAAGCGCCGTGTGTGCTGACTGACCCAGTATACCCAAAGCACATGTTATAAACCCCCGAGACACCGACAGAGGCGGCTTATAAGGGGAATGAAGAACCGGAAGAGTCGGTTCGTTTGAACAGCTGATCGGACATAGTCGGATCTTATGATGAATGAATAGTGCTTAAGGACTAATGTGTACAGGCCAAAATGTAAGGCAATCTGTTTGCCAGGGTCAAGATAGAGCCTAGATGGAGAGAAGCCCTGCTTGTAGAGCTGGAACCTCCAACTTGTAGAATCTGATAAAAGTGGACGGAGAGGCCCAGCCTGCCGCCGCACAGATATCTTCCAAAGAAATGTCACACGACCAAGCCCAAGATGAGGCCATGCCTCTAGAGGAGTGGGCTTAAATGCCTGTAGGACAGGTTAGGTCCTGGACCTATATGCTAGTGGGACTGCATCCACTATCCAGTGTGAGAGACTGTTTCATGACAGCACAAACTTTAGTGCGGCCACCGAAGCAATGAAGAGCTGATCCGACTGCCTGAAGGGGGCGGAGCGCTCTAAATACAATCTCAATGCTCTGACTGGGCAGAATAGGTTTGCGTCTTATTCTCTCTGAGACGCGGGTTAAGCAGTGCAAAGACCTGCATACTGAAGGGGTTGATAGCACTTTCAGCATAAAACCATGCCTCGGTTTGAGCACAACCTTGAAGTTGCTGGGCCCAAACTCAAGACAGGAAGGGCTCACGGAGAGTGCAGGTAAGCCACCCACTCGGTTAACCGAGGCCACAGCCAGCAGAAAAACGGTTTTGAGTGATATGTGCTTCAAGCTCGTGTTCTGAAGTGGTTAGGAGGGGGAACCCTTCACGGCCTCCAAAACCATGGCGAGGTCCCAAATAGGGACCGAGGTAGGGGCAAGGCGGGCTGAATCTCCTGGCCCCTTTAAGAAAACACACAATAAGATCACTTTTCCCTAGTGAATGTGCCGCGATCGGAGCGTGGCTAGCTGCTATGGCGGAGACACACACCCCGAGTATGGAGGGGGGACGGCCCGCATCCATTAGCTCTTGGAGAAAGCGAGCGGTTCCGCCAGTTCGCATGAGTGTGCGTCGATGTTTCGCGTGGCACATTGGTTAGAAAACCACTGACCACTTCAAAGCAGAGCTGCCAGATAGCAGGGGCTCTAGCTTCCGAAATAGTGTTCATAACTTGTCAGAGAGGTTCCCGGATACCGTTGATGGGCCATACGTGGAGGGCCCACAGCTCGGGATTGGGATGCCAGACCTTCCCTTTCATTGGCAGAATAGGCATGGGGCTGTGTCTGACAGCTGAAACAGTATGGAGAACCATGTGCGGTTCTTCCAAAGTGGGGCTATTAAAAAGCACAGGCTGCAGCTGGATCGCGATCGGAGGGAACATATAGAGGGAGTCTGGGCCAACATGGGCCAGGGCATCCCTGCGTTTGCAGAAAAAATATTGGGCAGCGTGTGCTGTGCGAGCTGAATTGTTTGCGGGTAAAGGGACCATCCCCCTGGGGACATGGGTCCTCTGGATAACATGTCCGGACCCTGATTCAGAATACCTGGCACGTAAGCCGCCCTTAGGGAGCTCAGATTGTGCTCTGCCCATAAAATGAGATGCTTAGCCATGCAGTGAACAGAGTCTGATCTCGGCTGCCCTAGCGATTTTATGTACATTATCAAGACGTGGTGGTTCTTATGCCGTAAGTCTTGAGTCTATGACAATGACTGTACTGATAAGCCTGCCCCTCGAAGGCGAATCTCAAGAATGGCCTGTAGTGGGGGTGGGGGGTTATCGTAACGTGAAGTATGCGTTTTTCAGATCTATTGAGAAAACCCAATCCCCGGGGCGAATGTGCGCGAGGATTTGTTTCACCGTCAGCACCTTGAAACGAGCGTGTCATAAGTGCTTTGTTCAGATGCCTGGAAAATGGGCCTGAGACCGCCACCCATTTTCGGCATGAGGAATTAGCGACAGTAAAAACCTGACTCGCTAGCGTCGGGTGTACTGTTTTCGCCGCTCTCTCCTTTAACAGTCTCAATGCCTCAGCGAGAAGCACGTGACTGACACTGCTTCTTACAGAGGGCTCGACCACGGCTTGAATCGCGGGGTCTGCGAGCAAAACTGTAGCGAGAACCTCGTTTTATATGTTCAACACCCAATATTATATACCAGGAATGGCCTGCCAGGCCTGGGCTCGTAAAGCCAGGGGTTGAATTAGATTCGGGGGCTGGCCGCTTAGTAATAGGGGCCTGTTAGCCGGGTTGCTTGTGCTGTAACACTGCTTGTAACACTGTGGGGATAGTGTTAGTTTTGGCGGTGCAGGCTTTGCAGTGGGCGCACGCCTCACATTTATATTGTGTGTGCGAGAGTGAACTTTGTGAAAAGTGCTTGGGTGCAGGAGTGCAGACTGTAAAGTGGGCACATTTCCTACATAGAAAGCTCTTTTGTGTGTAGTGTAAACAATGTGCAGTGGCGCACAACCTACGTAGAATACCCACGGTGCAAACCAGTGAGCAAATCCACAGGGGTAAACGCACACAGCATTAGTGTGCAGACGAGCGTGTTTAACACAGGCTAGTTGACTGCAATATTTCATCTCCAGTCACTTAACTTAAGGGAACTGGGAGAATGTAAGGAAGTGCGGGTGGTATGTGAGCCATTCCACAATGCCGTTATGCTCTAGTCTAGACTGAAAGCGCGCATGCAGACAAGCGTGTTTGACCACAGGCTAGTTGACTGCAATAAGGCTAGTTGACTTTATATGGTGTAATCCGGCCGCGGCGGGATTTATTTGTGATTTTGTGAGGCTGAATTAACAGTGCTTATGTAGGGGTGCACACTGTGTAGTGGACACTTTGTCTACAGTGTAAAAACCTTTCCAGCCGCCTGAATAAAGGGGACTGGAAGTGATAGAGTGAAAAAAGGGCTTAGCTTGGCAGCCATTTTCCGACGCCCTTATGCTCTGACAGTGAGCGCGTGCTATGACGTAAGCCGCGCTCTAGTCAGCAACGCGCTGTGGAAGGGGCGCGCGCTATCATGACAAGGCAGCCATTACAACTTCCTTGGCAGTAAGCGCGCGCTGCAGCGACATTGTTCTTGACATACCCAACAGCCCGAGCTCGCTCGTCTAACTTACTCTAGTATTCTCTGTCCGCAGCGCTTCAGCACGGCGGCGGTAGAATGAGCACGGCGAGAGCTTCGGCTCGAGTTTGTTTATTCACTCTAGTATTCTCTGTCCGCGGCGATAGAGCGACAGGACGAGAGAATTGGAAGCGTGAGGTAAAACTCTGTCCGCGGCGCTTCTAGCACGGCGAGAGCTTCGGCTCGAGTTTGTTTATTCACTCTAGTATTCTCTGTCCGCGGCGATAGAGCGACAGGACGAGAGAATTG
Source organism: Pseudorasbora parva (assembly GCF_024679245.1). Lineage (NCBI taxonomy): Eukaryota > Metazoa > Chordata > Actinopteri > Cypriniformes > Gobionidae > Pseudorasbora > Pseudorasbora parva. The sequence goes on from NC_090184.1 coordinate 24,225,292, forward strand.
GAAGCGTGAGGTAAAACTCTGTCCGCGGCGCTTCTAGCACGACGAGAGCTTCGGCTCGAGTTTGTTTATTCACTCTAGTATTCTCTGTCCGCGGCGATAGAGCGACAGGACGAGAGAATTGGAAGCGTGAGGTAAAACTCTGTCCGCGGCGCTTCTAGCACGGCGAGAGCTTCGGCTCGAGTTTGTTTATTCACTCTAGTATTCTCTGTCCGCGGCGATAGAGCGACAGGACGAGAGAATTGGAAGCGTGAGGTAAAACTCTGTCCGCGGCGCTTCTAGCACGGCGAGAGCTTCGGCTCGAGTTTGTTTATTAACTCTAGTATTCTCTGTCCGCGGCGATAGAGCGACAGGACGAGAGAATTGGAAGCGTGAGGTAAAACTCTGTCCGCGGCGCTTCTAGCACGGCGAGAGCTTCGGCTCGAGTTTGTTTATTCACTCTAGTATTCTCCGTCCGCGGCAATAGAGCGACAGGACGAGAGAATTGGAAGCGTGAGGTAAAACTCTGTCCGCGGCGCTTCTAGTACGGCGAGAGCTTCGGCTCGAGTTTGTTTATTCACTCTAGTATTCTCTGTCCGCGGCGATAGAGCGACAGGACGAGAGAATTGGAAGCGTGAGGTAAAACTCTGTCCGCGGCGCTTCTAGCACGGCGAGAGCTTCGGCTCGAGTTTGTTTATTCACTCTAGTATTCTCTGTCCGCGGCGATAGAGCGACAGGACGAGAGAATTGGAAGCGTGAGGTAAAACTCTGTCCGCGGCGCTTCTAGCACGGCGAGAGCTTCGGCTCGAGTTTGTTTATTCACTCTAGTATTCTCCGTCCGCGGCGATAGAGCGACAGGACGAGAGAATTGGAAGCGTGAGGTAAAACTCTGTCCGCGGCGCTTCTAGCACGGCGAGAGCTTCGGCTCGAGTTTGTTTATTCACTCTAGTATTCTCTGTCCGCGGCGATAGAGCGACAGGACGAGAGAATTGGAAGCGTGAGGTAAAACTCTGTCCGCGGCGCTTCTAGCACGGCGAGAGCTTCGGCTCGAGTTTGTTTATTCACTCTAGTATTCTCTGTCCGCGGCGATATCGCGACTGAACCAGAGAAGAGGAAGACTGAGGAAAAACTCCGTCTGTCCGCGGCGCCTCCTCAGCGCGACGGTATAGTGACGAGAGCTTCGGCTCGAGTTCGCCTATTCACTCTAGTATTCTCTGTCCGCGGCTGTAGCGCGACGGAATGAGAGAAGAGTGGGAACAACTCTGTGGCAGCGGCGGAAGAAGAGCCGCGGCGGCGGCAGAGTGAAGAGAGCTTCGGCTTGAGTGTGCTCATGTCCTCTAACATTCTCTCTTTCCGCGGCGCTATTCAGCGCGACGGGACGAGAGCAGAGGGAGAGTGAGAAGAGCTCCGTCTTTCCGCGGCGCTTAACGACGCGGCGGAACGAGAGAGTCCTCGAGTAGAACAAGCCTGTAAGCTCTAGAAGTGGCGTTGCAGCGGCAACACACACACAAACACATATAACACTCAACATAGACACAGTTTAAAGGATATATAACGCCGGATGGCGTAGCTGGAACGGCAGAGAAGGCGGAGAGGGAGTCCGTCGTCCTCAGCTGCAGGTTCCGCTGGTGCCTTTTCAACGGCGGTGCTTCTTCCGGAGACCAGCGAAGGTATCGCTGAAGGAGATAAAATCTGACACCTATGGCGAATTAGGGTCTTATATAGCCTCCTGTATGCAAATATAAGCACCTTTTTCGGCGGGCTTCTGGAACCCCATTGGTTCGTTCCTCTCAGCCGCCTCACCATAGGTTCCTGCAGTTGCCGCAGCCCGGCCAATCAGAGCGCTCCTCGCGCTGGGCTATGGCCGTGCAGCTCACTGCGCTTTACATAGATACCTTTATTAAAAGTTTTGCTTCACATTCTCGAGAAAAGGAGTTTTTCCCATACGTAATACGAGGAACCTCTCTCGAAAGGGAACTACATGTAGCCTATTATCATATGTTGAGCTCATTTCAGAAAAACGCTACCCTAAAATACTCTAGATTAGAAATCTCTTGAGATAAACTAGTGCAGCCTTTTAACCTGGAATCTGTTGGGACTTGGGAAATAGGCTGGGAAAAATACAATGTTAGGATTCATAAAATGCTTCAGCGTGTGATCGAGCTCAACAGCCCAAGAGAAGGAATCTCCTGGGGATGAGCACTTCATGTCTGGAGACTCCGTCTTTGAAAGGGAAGCAAATGTATAGCTCTAAGCTATATTACACTTGGCCAAATAGTTTACTGATTACGTTATCTATTTAAATGTATAATGTAATGTATAATTTGCATGAAATATTTAAGCAACATCAGACGTGCAAGAGTGCTGAATATACAACCGTTAAATATTCATCAATATTGAGTTTTTGTCTGTTTTTGCTCACCAACAAAATGCAATGCTAAATGTATGTGCTACATTACAGCAAAGATTTTGACTGATATCGCTGAACATGACAAGCTCTGGGTGGTTCTGCGTCACCTTGTCCCAGTTCATTTGAGCTTATTAGCAACAGTGTAAACACTCTATGGTGATACAGATTGGTTCAGGTTCAGCGAAGGTATGAGACAGGGCTGTATTTTGTCCCCATTTCTTTTCAACCTCTACACTGAGGAGATTGAGAGAAATTTAGACCTGGACTCATCCAATATTGGAGTGAGGATGGAACCATCCACAATTTGAGATATGTGGACAATTCAATCTTGGTGAAACGGAAAAAGCCCTGATACATTTCATTTTGAGAATCAATTCTAAAAATTAGGCTGTACCTTTAACATAAAAATGCGACGTTCATGGCGACAGCAGCTCAGAGATGAAGAAACTGAATCAGTTCAGGATTTCATCTTCCTCAGATAAAAAATTGACCAAGATGGAAAATCCACCCCTGAAATGAAGCACTGGGCCATACTGCTAGCCTGGATGCCAGCTGAACTTAGCCCCGCCCACAACATTTTTAGGTCGGGCAGTTCGGTCTGGCCTTGATCGATAGAGGAGTTATTATCTCCGAACAGAAACTGTTCAGACCAATGAAATCATCAGGGCGGGCTTTAGATGATGACGGACAGATGATAAGCAGTATCCGCTTGCCATAGCTGAATCATCACGCCATCAAAGGGGCTTGGATTATATTTGTTCGGATCTTAAACGGAGAGCTTGTTTGTATATGCATTCAAAAAATGACGTTTGGGGGGTAAAATGTGTGTTATTTTGGCAAGGATGCCTGCTAAAATTCGCACTCATGGGTCTATATGTCACATAGTCGCTTCAACCCGCGGACATAGAAAACAACCGGCGGAAAAAAAAAACGCGGACATGACAACAGTGCAGTTGAGATCTGTTGACGTCGCTTCTTTGCTCTGATTGGTTGTAGCTCTATCCAATTGAGGTCTTTCCTGGTTCGGTTGAAACACGCCCCATAATCACAGCCCAATGGAGCAGTTTCAGACTCATATTCTGACTAGAATTGAGTATGACCACGTCAGGCTACCATACTGCAATATTTGATATGAATAGGATCTGGAAGAGCAAAGATATCACTCAAACTACCAAAAGCAGATTAGTCAGAACCATATACCGTAAAAAAATATGGACGACTCGACATCATCCGTTTCCGCTTGCCATAGCTGAAGCTTTCAGGTGGTCTGCACGACGCTGAAATCTTGGGACCGGAGTTGCGGAGTAGAGAGCAGGAAGTAGAGCAGGAAGTACTGCTGCGATATCAAAAGCCCGTCCACACTTTCACAGATGCGGAACAATTAATTATGTTGGTGTGAAATAAACAGTTATGGAAATGTAGAAATTAAAGCTAAAGCTCCAACCTGCCTCCAAAAATCCCGAAAAAAGTCCGTTAGTGCCTCAGTGACAACTTCACTCAGAGAAGACCGACGTCAATCTCAGCTGTCAATTATAGCATCAAATAACTAAGTAAAAAAACTAAACTTATTTAAAAAACGAACACTTGAAATGAAATCGTGATGGTAACTGCCTTCAATGACATAAACTTACTATGGGAAAAAATATTTGAGGTGTAATTGTATTGTTTAGTTTGCCTCACGTCCATTAGAAAACACAGAGGGGAGACTATACTGGGAACGGTCAACGGGGGGGCGATCGAGGCGCGAAAGCTTCAGTTTCTGAGAGGGGTACTGCAGGCCTGACCATCATCTTTCCCACGACATTGTGTGAGTGCAAGAGTTGGACATTAAAAAGGCAGACAGAAGGAAAATCCATGCATTCAAAATGTGGTACTGGTGGAAACTGTTACAAATAGCCAGGAAAACAAAATAGTACTGGATTGCATAAAATCAGGGATGTCACTAGAAGCTGAAATCACTTTACTGCGACTGACTTATTGGTCATGTTATGCGAGCAAACTCGCTATAGAGGTCAGTAATGTCTAGCCTGGATGTCAGCTGAACTTAGCCCCGCCCACAACATTTGAGGTTGGGAAGTTCGATCTGGACTGAGTTGTGGTTGCCTGACAAGCCAGACCCACATCAAGATGTTTGGTCTGGAAACTCACCATTGACGGCTCAATCCGAGGGGCGGGATAAACGCTTGTCTTTCAAACTCCCTCTGCACGGTGTGCACGCAATTGGATAGCGCTTTTAGCGCTGGTCGGCAAAACTCAGAACACATCTTCCCTTCTTAAGAATGACTTCAGTGCCATTCTTTGTACTTTTCTCAGAGAAAAGCTTAACTCCAAGTCTGCCAGCGCAACTCGGCCGTCATTATGTTAAGCCCCGCCGCCACCGACTCTATACACGATGTGATTGGCCTGACCAAAGTTTGGCGTTTACAGCTCAGAAGTGTATTGAGAGTTTCTAGACGACACTCGCGGCAAATTAGATTCGCTGCCGCTAGGGTGTGTCTAGATTTCTAGGCTACCGTTGTAGGGCAACTAAGCGAACCAGAGCTGTTCGGATCAATCAAATTGTCAGGACGGGCTTTATACAATGATGGACAGATGATCAACAATAACGTCACCAAAAGTTTGCTGGCTTGACACTATTTAAAATTGAAAATTAAAATTAAAATTGATACCAATATGAACATTAACCAGCTGAAAGAGGCAGTGTACGACAGGATTGCATGGAGAATGCATGTGACTGAAAGGATAAATCATCTAATCATCAGACATCTAATACATCTAATAATTCTCACAACAAAAAGCATAGGATTTGTGCCTCTAATGATTTAAAAACAACCTTAGCCAAACAACACAGCATGAGATGCAATGCTGCATAAATACATGTTCTAGCCTTATGGAATACTGTCATGTCATGCTGACTAACTTTCACTAACATGCTGTCTGAGCCACAAATCTACAAAATCAGTGGTCTGTGGGCATTTGTGCATGTAGAACTTTGGGTTTGTGTTGCAGTGCAGATGAGGTTGTGTTCATGTCTGCTGGATTCAGCTGTCACAAGAAGACTATCGCCATGCACTCCATGTCTCGGGGCTGTGAACCATTGAGAACTAATTAAGAATGTCTTTAAAATTCCTGAATTTGATTTAAGGAAGCAAACAGGATGTCGAATTGTAATTCAAATGTGGATTTATGAAGCAGTAAGAATGGAAATGCAGTTTTTGAATCATATCCTCCATTAAGCATATCCATCTAAATTAAATACAATAATTTTGATGATTGAAAAGTTTGGGTTAAATGTTCTTCCACCATGGTCTTTTTTATATTAAAATCATTACAATGTCAAACTGTACACACTTAGTTCTGAGCAAGCAGTCTTTAGATTGTTCACCGTTCTTTCAGAGCAGCAAATAAAATATATATGTGTTAAAAGAACATTAACCCAAACTTTTCAAAATGCCAAGCACCAATATACTAATCAACAGATTGAAATGTTTATTTTGTAACATTATATTCAAGCAATATGATGAACACTTTGTGGGACTGTATGGCAAAATAAAAAAAATAGAAAAATGCTGTACTAAAGAAAATCCAATTCAACATCCTGTGACTGATTCAAATTCATGAATTGAAAATGAACTAAATTCAGATTTTGTTCAAATCAAAGTTTGTTTAAGTTACATTATTAAGTTTGAGAATTATATCTGATATAAAGAACTGATATTCATTATTGATGCCCATTTCAGTCAGCCATGCCTTGCTCTTTAATATTCATTCAAATCATTACAATGTCAAACTGTACACTACTCAGTTCTGAGCTGCTACTGGGTCCACATCAGTGTCCTCAAAGAAGCAGAAATATACTTTTGTCTTTCATATTTTAGGCCATCGTTCTTTCAGAGCAGCAAATAAATAATTTGAATCCATTATTCAGACAGCATTATTTATCAGGAAACCTCCGTGAGTTCAACACAGTTGGCTGTTTGTAGGCCGAGGGCTGATTTAATGTGAAGTGGTGAGGACAGATCCTTCCCATCCGTAATGTCAAATACAGCATGCTTCCTGCCAGAAACGGCCTCATTATTCCCAGTGAGCGGCGACTCGGGATGCCTCGGTGCTGGATGTCTGTGGAAATTAGTTAGTTCCATAGGCCGGTTGTCTAATACAGAGTTTTCCGTGGTAGCAGGTCTGTGCGTGTAGCCGGGTTCGGCACTTTCACAGCTGCTGGTGGTGCTGCTCTGCTCGGTGTAGAGGTCTCGCACCAGGCCGTTGACTTTAATCCGAAGTGAGTCTGCCATGCTCGTCCGAGCTGATGTTCGGGTGCTCCCGTTGCAAGAAAGAGGTTCCCGTCTGCCCAAGATGTGATAGCGTACTATCTTCCGGAAGGTGTATCTGAACTCACGGATGCGGTAGGCATAGATGAAAGGGTTCACGACCGAATTTGCATGTGAAAGGATTATAGCCAGGTACATGATAAGAACAGGTGGCCGTTTACACATAGGACAAAACAGAGTGAAACAGTTGATTATGTGCAGCGGGAGCCAGCACACAGCGAACAGGCCAACGATGATGGCCAGAGACTTGGCGGCATGGACCTCTTTCTGCAGGGTGGAGCGAGACTTGAGCTCGCACGGCATGGCCTTGGACTCGATGCATTTGAGTTGGTGGCGTGCAGCCATGAAGATCCGCAGGTAAATGCCCAGCATGAGAAGCAAAGGCAGCAGCACACATGCAAAAAAGTTGAAGTAGACCATGTAGTCCATGACCACCACCTCCTCGAACAAACACTCCATCAAGCCGGGCAGGCAGGTGCTGTTGACGGCCTTCTCTGAACGGGTTTTGTGCCAGCCAAGCATGGGTGTTAGACCGATGATAACTGACAGAACCCAGCAGATCGCTATGATGCCTTTGGCACGCTGCCCAGTTACTAGGCTGTTGTATCTGGAAGAGAGAGAAAATCATGTTTTTCAAATTCCCAAGCCATAAATGTTTGTTCCAGATTGTCTAGACTGTACATCTAAAAGGTTCAAAGTACTAACAAAAGTAAGCAAATGACAGCATGGCTGTAAACCTGGACACCTCTTAAAAACTGTTTAACTCATGCTGGAATTATGTCATTGAGTTTCCCATAATTGCAATTACATTTTTCGTAAATGCAATTTATTCTCATACTGCAATTAAATCTCACCATTGATTTTTCGCAACTTTATATATCAAGACTTAATTTCTCACATTCTGACTTTGAATCTCAGTTGTGTTTTCCTATAGCTATCATAATTGCGACTTTATAATGCAAAACTGTGACTTGCATCTCCATTGTTATTTCATATCTCACAGTGTAACTCTATTTCTTATTTTAAACTTTTTCAAAACATAATTGAATTTTAAATGTAATTAAAAACTTTCAACATTTCCAAACAGTACCTAAAATATTTTCTGTCATTTTATTAAAATCAGTGTTACCTAGCTTTCTTTCTTCAAGATTTTGCAATAGGATAATTTGGTGGATGTAGTGATGAAGATTTTTTTGTCTCAACAGCACGGATACATCTTAGACGAATATTAATATAGTTCGAACTATAATCTCGTAATTATGGTAATTCCTACACAATGTGAACAGAGAATTAGAATCTTAAAGCAACGACAGTGCTAATGATCCTAGCATCCATTCACAGAATTTCCAGCAAAATCTCCCATTGGATCAATTAAGAGGAAAGAATGTGCTCAGAAATGTCAGTGTTTGGAACAGAAATCTATTTTCAGAGTCTTTTTTGTGGCAGTGTGGGAGAACAGCTGAGTTCCTTGGCCTCTATTTGTCTCATTCTCCAGATGTGAAAGTTCAGTGAGCCACACAGAGAAAACATCCCTGTCCCCCACCCAAAACCTGCTGACAGGACGTGGACACGCACGCGGTCTATCACGCATCTTATTAAAACCAGCAGAACTGACCATTCCAAAACAGAACGAGACACTATTATCCTAACATTTCCTCAATCTCATTTAGAATGTTAGCTGATAATTTCAGAATAGTGTTAATCGGCTCATTATGAGGTATAAAGATTTTAAGGGAAAAAAACTGCCATCTGATAATAGACTGACTGACAAAAAAATAGAAGTAGATACTTGCTGAGGAAATCTGTACAATCTATTAGCAAAAACATTCCAGATTAAATCAGATTTACGAGAAGTTATGAGTCTAAAATCAAGAGTTTAGACCTTGCCATGTTATTAAATCATATTCACCCAAAAATAGCCAAGAATCTTGTCTGTTGGAAAGACACAATGTGTCCAATCAAAAGTTTTTTTTTATATTAGTCATTTGGCCCTCATTTTAAGGCATGGCTTTCCCCAACAAACGTTTACTGAAAAGACCATCTGAAACCAGCATGAATCTCCATATTGGTCCAGCCTGGTTTCTCTGCTGAAAAATCATCTTAACAGGCCAGCCTAGGTTGGTTTGCTGGTATTAGGTGGTCTCCCAACCTGGTCAGGCTGTTTTTAGAGAGCTTTTAGTCACTTTTCAGCTAGACCATCTCAAATCAGCAAAGACAACGCAAACCAGCAGGTTATGTAGGGTTTTTAGGGTTATGCTGGTCTAGATGCTTTGATGTTCCAAATGTTGGTCAGCTAGAAAGTTGAATGCTGGTTAAGCTAGTTAACCCTTAAATGTATAATGTATGAATGTTTCGCCAAATTTCAACTGTTTCTTCACGTCTGTGTCATACGTTGTTGACGTTGTAAATACAGTACAGCGCTTCCAGGTTACGTCAGAGCTACACCCGCACGGCGGCTTACCATTGGCTGATCCTGTTCACGTGAGCACCACGACTCATGCGTGTGATGCTGACGCAGGAGCTGACCAACGTAAACTGTGTAGGAGACTGACACAGATGTGAAGAAATTGTTGAATAAAGTCGTTATTTTTGCACACTAAAGGTAATCTATATTATAGAGGTATTTATATATATATATATTCTAGTTGCTTCTAGACCAGTCACATGAATGATTTTAACAAACGATATGAGGGTAAAAAATTACAAAATTTTCATTTTTGAGTGAACTAACCCTTTAAGAGTTTTGGTGGGACATTCAAAACACATGCTGGTTGGTAGATAGCTGGTTTCTCTAAAAGGCCAAAACGATTTAACATTGGTGGCATTAAACATATCGTTTACAAAATATAACAGACAGATCTAGCTGACAATAGGAATAAAAAAACTACAACCTCCCTGAAGTATAATAAATGTACAAACATGAAAGTTCTTGAAAGTGACATCCTTCCCTCACCTTAGCGGGATCTTGATGGCAATGTAGCGGTCAATGGCGATGGCCAGAAGACTAAATATGGAGCTTTGGGTCAGCACTAAGACGAAGCAGGCGATGAACAGACAACCGTAGAAATTGGCACAGAAACCAGTGCTGATCACGATGGAGAAGGGGATGGCCAGCACACCCACTGCGATGTCCGCCACGGCCAGTGAAACAACAAAGAAGTTGGTGATGCTCTGGAGGTTGCTGTTGAGGCCCACTGCCCAGCAGACCAACACGTTGCCCAGGATCGAGAGCAGGGCAATCAGCAGCTCCAGAATCACATACAACACGTCGAAGTCATCCTTCAGCATGATGAGGTCGCTGGGGAGAAAGCACGATGCCTCGCCTCAATGTCCATAGCTGCAGCTCAAAGCAACAGCCAACCAGAAGACTGAGCTGTCTTTAGAAGAATAATCAAATGTTGCGTCGGTAAAAACTTTGCAGACTGTTAAAATTAGCAATAAAAATGGTTACTATAAAGTATTTATAGACATAAGAATTTCACCTAAGATCTTCCAAAAAGATTTGTTATTAAATAAATAAAACTAACAAAAAACTAGTTTAAAATCCATTATGATCCAATGTCATGATGTTAGACACGATGGTCCAGTCCTTGTTCCATATGTTGCTTGCCCTTCTTTCTATAACATTTAGTATTCCACTGCATTCCCTGGAGAAAGAAGAAATGAGATGATGTCATCTACAGGAAAACAAGGCTCTAAAGAGAATAACTTTTTTTAAAGAATTTTTAGTGTGTTAAATGCTCAATGAAATATTGCTAATTGTGATGCATTTCATCATACAGTGATACATAATCTGACAACAATGAGATTAGTTAATCATTTTCAGTTATTTGTTGAGTGTAGAGCAGCAGCACATTGTGTGATATATATTCAGATAATATTATCCATTTCCTAAAGTCTAACAATGAAATGATGGCACTTTATCAGTAATAACTAATAACAGCAGACTATTGAGCTTTTCCAGAGTCAACTCTCTTTCTTGTAAATAGAAATGGCAAGCGAACACCTTGCAAGATTAAGAATCATTTGAACTCAAAAGATAATTTTTTTTTTATCTCAGACTTTACATTTACCAGACACTCCAGTGGTGATAGCCAGAAGCTTTCCTTTTGTTTTAATGCTTATGAGTCCTTCACTGAGAGTCTGAGCTATTTACCCCGAAGTCTTCCCAGACTGCTGCAGATAGCTCCCAAAGGTTACTCACCTCTGAAATGCATGAGAAAACAGCTGCTCTGCTACATTTACTGCTGTTTTCAAACATATTACAAACATTTAAAACTGTATATTTTACTAATTTAACTATATTAATATAATTTATAAATATGACAATTGACATTCTGGGGGGGGGGGGGGGGGACTCAAAAAATATTTATTTTTATTTCTGAATAAATACAAAAAAAAATTTTTTTTTGTATTTATTCAATTGAACAAATTAAGTTTGTGAACTTTTAGGACTACACTAGCACATAGACGACTGTAAATCTGACATGGACTACTATTTGCAACACAATGTCCCAGAAAATCCTGAGAGCGTTCGATCACGGCTTAAATTCTTGAAACAAGATTCTGCCTGGAAAAAGAACAAGAATGAAAAGAATGTGAATAGGTAACTGTCGTAGACAAGAACTTAAAGTGGGGGAGGTGAAAATGTAACAGGTGAGAAAATATTATAAACAAGAAGATCCTGACGCCCAGCCTCAGAGCCATTGATATGCATCTGTGATCGTTTAGGACTGACAATGGGACAACAGAAAAACAAGTCTCCACAACATTGAAACGGACCCTTTGATCAGTTTCCCAAAGAAGTATTCAGGATTCAGTGCTTTGTGTTTAAAAGAGGACAATGTTTAAGCTATACTAGACAGATTGTGGGCCACAAAAGGTGCCAACACCAGACTCAACAGTGGACCCTTGTGGATGGATGATGGGAAAGATCTTAGTCTACATACCATTAAAGTATTGTATCATAAATCATATCACAGCATCATCGAACAGTTACAAACGATATCTGGCTCAAAATCCGATATGATTCCTTACTAAACCAAACCAAAATATCCGGGTTTGAAACTGCAAGACCGGCTCAGAACAAACAGATGTACTTTCAACTGTGTGAATGTGGGTTTTATAGCCGTTTTACTCTCCTTTTACCTCAGCTGATTGATAGGATCATAAAAGGAAAAATGATCATAAAATGCTCCATTTCTCAGTTGAAAATCTGTTTTGATACTTATATTCAATGATTTATTTGCTGTTATGAAGTTAAAGGGAAAATGTGGGTCAAGTTAGATATAAAAATTGTTTAAATACATCAAAAACATGCTAAAATCAACACTTAACCCCTTTCTCTTCCACTTCTCCAACATTAACAAGTAAGCCACTTAAGGAATATCAGTACTCGGTAGAAATAAAAAGTCAATTTTAAGAAAATCATGTTAATCTGCATTCATTTAGGCTGAACCACTGCAATGTTCCTTAAACGATCTATAGCTCTATATCTATGTGTATGTGCCTGTGTATTTAAAAAAACTCAGATCTACACTGTACAGAAAAACCTTCTGTATAATATAATTATATAAATGATGGCAATGTTACGCATAACGGTGATGGTATGTATTCCAAACTAATACAAATTCATTAGGCTATTTCATCAAATACTTATTTTAGAAACTATACAAAAGCTATCTATTCCAGGTTGATTAATATTTATTTATTAGATACTAATGCCCATTGATGAGATACCAGTATTCAGCATATATACCAGTTGATATCGGTAACATACAAAAAACATTCAATTTATAAAATAACTATAACATAATAACATAGAGTACTGAATCAACAGAAATTTGTTGTTAAAGTTAACACTTTGGTGTTGGGCAGTGGGCAATATGAGTGTTATTTTGCTGGACGGTTTTACTGTGAACTTTAAAGTTCAAATGATAGTTTACTAGTAACAACTGGAATAAATAGAAGTGTACACTGTAAAAACAACAACAACAACAACAACAACAACAACAACAATAATAATAAAAAACAAGATTCCTGGAGTACTATGTACAAGACAATACTATTTCAGTTTTTCTTTTTGCTTCAAAATTTCACGTTTAATTAAATCTTACATGTCGTTTCTTTGTGTTGTTTATTTACTAGCAAATTCGGAGTAAAAAATAATTTCAGTAGGGGAGTAAAACAGGTAGTCTATTTTAGTCAAAAGAAGGATGCCTACCTACTAATAGCTTAATTTAGATATACGAGTAACCAGTGACTAAATTAAGTAGTATGTAAGAATGAATACCAGAGGTTATGCTAATAAAAAATATGCTAATTCCTAAATAGGCTACTAGCAAAAGTTAACAGTAACGTTAGCCACCGTACTACCAACAAACTACTTAATGGTTATAATTTTAAGGGGGAAAAAAAGAAAAAAAACTAAACTAAACGGGTTGCCATACAGTTTCATCAGTTTTGCTGAAACACAATATTAATCGTTTTTCTCTCAATTAATTCGTTTAGAATTAACAGCATTTTTGTAAACGGCAGAGCTGTAACTAGGGTTGTTCCTGTATTATATTTAGTACTTTGAGACAAATACATCGATGCCTGCAGAACTAGACAGAACTTAAGTTTTAACTATTAGAAACAATTTCACTAGAATAATTTACTTAAATATTACAAATGCAGTCAAGCTGTGCACGAATTATTTCAAATTCATTCGAAACTCCGTGTTCTTGGTTTCAACTTACCATCAGAGTGGATAACTCCTAGAAGGACAGGATAAGAACAGTAAAACAAGCAGGACATCCCATGAACAAAAGATAAAAAGGCAACTCTCCGAAAAACAGATATAAAAGTTCACGATTCGTTAATGACTCCGTGCGTTTCGGCGTCAGCTGTGTGATCCATACAGTCGGAGTCGCGCGCCCTCACCACCAGCACTGCCACTGAGAGATGACAGACTACAGGAACCCTACGAGAGCATGTGCTTGACCAATCCGGAGCCAGGGTCCTTTCCACACACTGGACGAGTGTTTAGATACTGATACCGCTCCTTCCGGTGATAAAGTATCAGTGAGACCGACAACTGAACTGAGAGTGCCAGAAAGGAAACTTCCAAGGCAGAAGTGTTCAAATTGGCTACTATTTTTTGTATTGACCATTTAATAGATTTTTATTGAGATTTACCAATAATTTAAATGGAATTCTTTGTCAATAAAAAAAACAGTTTCCATGAGACTTAAAATTAAAGACTCACGTAATTTCATAATAGTCCACACACAAAAATGTATTTTTTTCCCCATCCCTATGACAAGTTAAGAGCAATGTCCACAGTTAAGCCATACATATATTTAGGTCAATCTGGGTTTCATTCACACGTGAAAGCAGAAAAATGAATCAAATAAACAGTGGCAGACAATAGGGATCTGTGCAGGAAGGCAGGCCAATTAATGGGTCTTATTCAGGACAAAATGCAACATTTTTCCCTATGTAATGACTGACGTCAAATCTAATATTAGAAATGCACTAATCATGCTGCACAACACCCATCCTTTACAACAACAAAGAGCAACAAAAACTAAGCTCCTAAACACCCCTCATCCTTTCCTCAGACCTTTTGTCTGTTTGTAAAATGACCTGTTAAATGTGTAGAGATTTGAAAAGCCTTCCAGTCAAATGGGAGGACAACACAGTGCATTACAATGTTACTTGAATGACCAGTACAGAAAGGAAATCAAACCTATTTTTTGTTATTTCTTTATAGCCAAACCAAAAATGATTTAGACAACAGATATACTTTTTTACTAGTGGGTGCAGGACTCTATAGTTCATTTAAGTGAGGATAGCAAAATAAAGTAAACTCTGACATAAAATACACACAAATTCTTCATGCAGTGGACAACCAGTAAAACTGATAAACATTTGGGACCAAAATTATTCAGACACCTTGACCTGATTATATTTTGCTTAAGTTGTGTTCTTTAATTGCTAATGAGACCTTTTACACCACAGACTGAACAAAATCAAGCATTGCTTTGTAACTGGTTAATTTAAATAGGTATCATCTTAACTGTGTACTTGCATTTAACAGCTGATTGGATGATTGTTATCCAATACATACCTTTTTATCAAAGCTATCTAACATTATCAAAATTAATTTTGTTCTGACACAGTTCTTGTCATATTTTATTACCATTTTTTTAAAACTACACTATTACTATTTTTGAATAAACTGATAATGTGAGAAAATGTTGAAGGTGTCTGAATACATTTTGGTTTGAATGTACTACAAGGGATTTGTCTATGCTGAGCTAACTTCTTTTTTAAGTAGAATTTAAGTAGAAGTAAATAACTATAGCTAAACTAAATCATAAACCTTTACACACCATGACTGATTTATTCAGGGGAAACAGCATATTGATTGCTCTTCACATTTATTTATAAAAAGAAAAAGAAAAAAAGAAAAAAAATTAAGATAATGCTCTCAAAATGATTTAAAAAAAAAAATCTAAACAAATGACAGCAAAGGAGTTCAGCATTCAAGAACAGAAAATAAACTGGCATAAAGTAACAATCTAAAAGGCAACTGAGCTGAAGAAGCCTTCCGCTGTATTACATTCATATTGTGATGGAGGCTGGAAGAAGCACATCAAACAGACACAATGAATGCAGGTCCATCTCAACATGCCTCTTTTTTAGTAAATCAAGATGATATGAGGCTCAAAACAAAACAAATGGTCAGGTTCAAACAAATCATCTCTCAAAGTTCTCTAATGAGTATGTGATGATGGTCCAAAGGTGAAGTACAGAAACTTAAAAAATGACTAAACTGTAACGTAGTTTGGAATTAATCTTAAACGCTAACCAGATTAACTGCAGATTTGTCTTTCTCTCACATGTTTGAGAGCTAAAAATAAACTGCTTAGTTACACACACACACACACACACACACACACACACACATATGCACAGGAATTTCAATAGTTATTATTTCAAACAATTTGAAATGATCTGCAAGAATAGAAAAATTAAATACTCTATTAAAAGAATCAAAGCATTTAGAAAATAAAAGACATACCTCACATTTTTGAACGCACTCATGAAAAATTCCTGGTATCATTATTGTTTTTATTTTAATGTCTTATATTACCTTTAAAGTGTTATTTGCAGACAGGTGGGAAACATCAAAGTCTTTCAAACTCATGAAAAGAGAGCAATGCCTGAATTCAGCACAGCTGGAAAACAGGATATGTGTGACGATTATGATTTCTCTCACTCACTCGTATATCATTTCTATTCATCCTTATTAAATGCACTGGAATGTAGCTTCATTTACATCTTCAATTAGTGCATGTAAGATGATTTTTGTGCTTTGCAAACTATAAAATGTGCGGGTATTGGTGCGCATAACATATTGTGAATCACATATTGATTATTCGTTGTGATAAATATCGATAAGACTTTCTTATCCTGAGAAAGAACATACCATTTGATTAGTACTGTTAGCTTAACTGCATCACAAACAAAAAGACAGATTGTGATAGATTTCATTTTTGGTATACTATTTCAGACTAATACACTGGACAGTACATGCACATGTGCTGCAAATCTCTTATAGCATTTCCTACAGTATCTTACTGTTGGTGAGCAGCACTAATGTCATATGAAATGGCTCAAAAGGTTACATAAGCTTATTGCTGACCTCCCTATTTAATATGTAGTATTTCAAGCCAAGTTCGGTCACAGTTGTAACAAAGGCGCCCACGATGAGAGTTCAAAACAATCCTGTAAAAAGTTAAACCACTGACTGTGTGCTATAGTGAATAACTCCTATTAGTGTTACATTTTTCTCTACTGAAGTGCTTCTCCAATGAAGAGTTTCAATTAGGCACTGCTTTGAGCATTCCACAAGTCTCGCTCTTTTAAAACAAGGTGATTGTTGCACGTTGTGAATTAAGGTGAAGAACTTGCTCCAAATGCCCGTCTGGACACAAGAACTCAGGGTGGCAAAAGGCACGGGGTCGCAAGCGGGTCCTCACTGTTCCTCATTTCAAATCCACAGGCTCTGATCGTCCACACCAAAAATTAGTAACTAGATGTGAAGTCTGTAGTGTGTTAGGGTCTCCCAACAGTGATTTGAAGCACTATTGCCGAGGCAAACTGATTCTATTTTTGGCAGCTGAGTTCCATTGTAGTGGAAATCCTTGATATAACCAATGTATCACTCCATATCAGCATATGCCAATACAATTGTCCTTGTGATCGGTGTAATATGACATTGTGCTAGGGTTAGGGCAGGATGATACAGTGGGGTGTTGCACGCAGGTTAGTTGCTGGAAATTTGTTGCATTGGTGTGACAATTTAAAAAAGGACATTGTCCTCAGGTCTCAAAATACTTGTAGATGGCGGTGACGTAAGTCATAACACTCTGCCAGTCTGGTCTTTCTGTATGGACCATGTCATTGATGTCCTAAAAGAGAAAGAGAGAGAGAATGTGAGAAGTGCATCTGAGAAAAGGCACATGATATCACTTATTTCCTCATTTCAGCAGGAAGAAATCAGTGAAACCCCATGAAGTTTCAATGGCTTTTATGATTTCAGAAAAACTATTTGCAGAGATCTCCAGGGATGTTTTAAACTATTACACTTATTACTAGTACACAAACGTCTCTAATAATTAAAAATTAAAAATGATGTAGTTGTGGAAAGCAGGGACGGGCAGGCCCGGGAGCCATGGGAACGGGGCGAGTGTTAGTGAGCATCACCTGATGACACCGTTCATGAGTCTCACGGAAGGATAAAAAGAGGAGTGGCGAAAGTGCAAGACGAGAGAGGACCAGGCCTGGACTATTTAAGTTGTGTTTTATTTAGTGCCGATTAAATGCATTTGAGTTTTTCAATTTTTTTACATTGTAATAATTTCAGTTACCCTCCAACTTAATTAAGAAACAACTTAAAGACAATATATATTTGTTGTAATGCCATCTTTTTGATTTTTTATGAATGAAAAAGTATCAATGATACTAATACTGCTACTTATGTCTCTATGAAATTAAATCTAAATCTCTATAGATTATTTTATTAACAATTAAATGATAGACATTCAAATCTATTTTTTAGGCTTTAAAAAATGACTTTTCATTTAAGTGAACTTAAAACAATCTTCACAAAACCCATTATAATAAACGTCATATTTACCTGTCTGGCCTTCATATATTCAATATACAAAAATTGAATAAAGTTATCAAATCAATCTTAACTGCATAAATTATAAATTAAATATAGATTAATCCTTATTTAAGTAACTATTTTCTGAAACCTTTTTCTTTGATTAACATTAATGACAGACATCAAAGCAACTGGTTTATTAGGCTGCTGTCACGAAGATCTGCCGAACATGATCTGAAGCTCATCTAATTTTTCTCAACACAAAAGAGCAGTCTTAAAGGAATTAAAAAACACCTTAAATGATCTTAGTATTTGTTCAAGTGCAAAAGAAATTTGATTCTGGCGTCCCATCTGTAAACGTGATACTGGAACGTATCTTTCTGTGCATTGTGTGTGTGTCACATACAGGGAGTGCAGAATTATTAGGCAAGTTGTATTTTTGAGGATTCATTTTTTTATTGAACAACAACCATGTTCACAATGAACACAAAAAAATCATTAATATCAAAGCTGAATATTTTTGGAAGTTTTAGTTTTAGCTATTTTAGGGGGATATCTGTGTGTGCAGGTGACTATTACTGTGCATAATTATTAGGCAACTTAACAAAAAACAAATTTATACCCATTTCAATTATTTATTTTTACCAGTGAAACCAATATAACATCTCAACATTCACAAATATACATTTCTGACATTCAAAAACCAAACAAAAACAAATCAGTGGCCATGTCTCTGAGTATTGCACACCTTGTGCTTTTGGGCACTCCAGTGATGTAGCAGCTCTGAAATATGGCCAAACTGGTGGCAAGTGGCATCTTGGCAGCTGCACGCTTGACTTTTCTCAGTTCACGGGCAGTTATTTTGTGCCTTGGGTTTTCCACACGCTTCTTGCAACCCTGTTGACTATTTTGAATGAAACGCTTGATTGTTCGATGATCACGCTTTAGAAGCGTGGCTATTTTATGACTGCTGCATCCTTCTGCAATATATCTCACTATTTTTGACTTTTCTGAGCCTGTCAAGTCCTTCTTTTGACCCATTTTGCCAAAGGAAAGGAAGTTGCCTAATAATTATGCACACCTGATATAGGGTGTTGGTGTCATTAGACCACACCCCTTCTCATTACAGAGATGCACATCACCTAATATGCTTAATTGGTAGTAGGCTTTCCAGCCTATACAGCTTGGAGTAAGACAACATTCATAACGAGGATGATGTGGTCAAAACACTCATTTGCCTAATAATTCTGCACTCCCTGTAGACAGGACATTCATAGAGAGTGCAGTCTCTTTTGTCTTGTCGTGGTTGAATGGTTTAAAAGCATTTGCATGAATAAGATTGTGAACACAATGTAACGGCATCCAAAGAATGACAGAAAAAAATGGATGCTGCGTTAATATTTAACGCATTAAACAGAATGATCTTCAATCGCATGCTTTTGACAGCACTAGTTTTATTATGTTTATATGCGACAGTAGCCATTGTAGTAGTAGGGTTGTTGTGTTACTTTTGTTTTGTTTGTTTATTTTATGATTAAAGTTTACACTGGTTGATTGTTCACTGGTTCCCACGGCTCTGCCCTGCTGCCTGCTTGCTATCAAATTCCAGCCATATTTTAGAACAGAACATAACATGAACAAGTTACACTGTATTTATTTGGGTTAAAAATACAATAAACACAGTAATGTTGTTAACAACACTGTAAAAAAATATCAGGTCTCCAATTGAAAATGTTCTAGTGACTGGTCACATCTAAGTTTGTCAGTTGGCCAAACTGATTTTCTGTGAATAGATGCAACTTAATTAACAGTAATTCAGTTTGGCCAACTGAAAAATTTACATGTGACCAGTCACTAGAAAATGTTCAATTGAAGACCTGATTTTTTTTTTACAGTATAATATTACAATTGAATTTTTACATTTTAAAATGTAATGTATTCCTGTGATGGCAAAGCTGAATTTTCAGCATCGTTACTCCAGTCATCAGTGTCACATGATCCACTGAATAGTACATTTGTCACAGGATTTATTAATCTTTATTAACGTTAAAACTGTTAATTCGTTCTGGTCCATTCAATAATATTAACATATTGTACAAATTTTGATTTTGATAATGTACAGTGGTGGTCAAAATTGTTGGTACCCCTGGTAAATATGATCAAATATGGCTTTAAAAAAATAAATCTGCATTGTTTATCCTTTTGATCTTTTATTCAAAAAATTCGCAAAAATCTATAAGTCACATTATGAAATAAATGCTTTTCTCCAAAACACGTTGGCCATAATTGTTGGCACCCTTTTATTAAATACTTTTTGCAACCTCCTTTTCCCAGGATTACAGCTCTGAGTCTTCTTCTATAATGCCTGATGAGTTTGAAGAACACCTGACAAGAGATCAGAGACTGTTCCTCCATACTAAATCGCTCCAGATCCTTCAGATTCCCAGATCCATGCTGGTGCTTCTTCTCTTCAGTTCAGCCACTCATTTTCTGTTCAGTGACACATCTGTGTGTTGATTTAGCCCCATTATAAGATTTCTGAATCCATCAGGTTTAGATTTTTTTATCTTTTAGTATTTGCTAGAATCCATGATACCATGTCTCTGAACAAGATGTCCAGGACCTCAAGCAAAAAAATAGGCCCTCAACAATAAAGATACAGCGGTATTTTTAGCCGTGGGCATGGGGTACTTTTTATCCCTGTTTGCACCAAACCCATCTGGTAGATTTTCTGCAAAAAAGCTATTTTATAGTTTTATCCTGACCACAGAAGCAGGTCTCTTTTGAATTTCCAGTCGTGTCTGAGAATTGAATATGCTGGAGTTTGTTTCCGAATGAGCGAGGAGGATTTTTCTTGAAACCCTCCCAAACAACATGTGGTGATGTACGAGTTGTTTGATTTTTTTAGGCTTTCTGACTCCAAGACTCAACTAATCTCTGCGATTCTCGGAGAGTCTTTGTGCACTCAAACGTTCCTCCTCGCCGTGCATTAGGACAATATACACACGTCCTCTTTCAGGCAGATTCGGAACATCTTTAGTTTTTTTGGAGCTTCTTAATTATTGGCCTGATGGTGGAAATGGGAATTTATAATGCTTTAGCTATTTTCCTACAGCCACTTTCTATTTTGTGAAGCTGCACATCAGAACTATATTCTGGTTTTACTCATTATGATGAATGATTAAGGGAATTTGGCTTTTGTGCCTCCTTATATTTATACTCCTGTGAAACAAGACATCATAGCTGGACAATTTCATGTTCCTTGTCACCCTGGTGTGCTAAAATGTTTTAATATTAATGTAAATATACTTCAGAGATATTTTACTCATAAACAATTCTAGGGGTACCAACAATTGTGGCCAATGCGTTTTGGAGAAAAGCCTTTATTTCCTAATGTGATTTCCATTGAAAGACCATTGATTGGTCTTTATTGCCAATCAATTGTGTGTCCTCCCTGAATAAAAGTATTTCTTAAAAACACTTCTGAATAGCAGTCTATGTAAGTATATACATTTGTGTGACTTCTCTTTAGGACTTGCTTTAAGAGCTTCAGTGCTGTTTTCAGTATGTGTATGCTGAACATATTGTTAAAATAGTTCACAATAAGGAAACAATTCTATATTGTGTGCTATAAGTAAACAGCTCTGGATGATAATTAAGTGTTTCCAGCTTTTCACCTGCTGTCAGCTTACAGGATGGGAGTGGATGACAGAAATGATAATTAATAGTGTGGGTTAGATCTGCATTATGTCTTTCTGCACGTTGCTCCATTGCAAACTCTCTGACTACTGACTACATGCCCATTTGTGTGCAAACTAGAGACTTGCTTCATCAGCTGGCCTGAATGAAAACAGCTTCTCTATTCTCTAATGCAAAATACCTACTTACCAGAGTGGACTTGATGCCCACACTTTCTGCTGCTTGGAAGGCCAGGGTGAAATTTCGTCTCTGAAAACAAAAAACGAGTTGTGAGATTAGCAGCAAATAATAAACCAAGATTAACCTAAAAATAACAAAGATCTGTTCTCATAGGCTTACAAAATATTTCAAATAAATGGCACTTGGTTTGATATTTGTTATTTCGAAGTGTGTTTTAACTGTCCAAATACTGGGGACACCGAATACAAATTATTCCCCCATTAGTGTTACAAGGCATAGACATGATGCAGACCTCAGTGGTGTACTTACCTTATCCTGACTGTTGAGCTCTTGATAGGGAATATGAGCAGGCAGGTATGTGTGAAGGACAGCGCAGAAGGCCAGTCCATCATTCCAGCTGCTGCTGAAGTTGGTAATGTCGATGTTCTGTGGAACAACAGACATGATGGACTTCATATAAACCCCTGAACTTTGCATTAGCATGAACTAACAATGTGGGATTACCGGTATACAATATAAGATGCAGTACATTCAAAACCAGATTATGGAGAGATTCAATATAATACACAGGTTTAAACCATAAAATGTAAGCAATTCAGTGGAACACATTTAAACATTTCCCCACCACATTGCAAAAATATCATCTTCCTGTGGTGTAAAGCAGATTTCCTGTTCACAGCTTCTCCCA
This sequence comes from Pseudorasbora parva, assembly GCF_024679245.1. Lineage (NCBI taxonomy): Eukaryota > Metazoa > Chordata > Actinopteri > Cypriniformes > Gobionidae > Pseudorasbora > Pseudorasbora parva. The sequence goes on from NC_090184.1 coordinate 24,247,734, forward strand.
CATCCTACCTATTTTTTAGCTCAAAAGCCCAAAATAACACCTCAGATCCATTTTTACAAACGTCTTCTACACTTTCTTGATAACCACTTTTCACCTGTAATGTGAGGCAGAAGAGCCTAATCCTCTCCAGCTCATCTATTCACACATGTACTAGAACTACTGCGGAAACATCAGTTCAAAACTGATTTGAAAAATTCAAAAATGTATTTAATGCAAAATTAAATGCTTTAATTTTTCAGAATGACTCAGACAACCTTGTTTAGGGAAAAATAGGAAGTTCTGAAAGGAGTAGAGCAGTTTTTTTTGTTTCTATTATTTTACTACTATTTTGTTTTTATTATTTTATACTAATATCTAATACAAAAGCTTCATGCCATCCCTCTTCCGTTCCACTATGATAATCATCTGTTGTGATCATGTCTTGTAGTTTCACATGTGGGTAAAGTCTTGGTGGTTTACAATGACTAACATAACCGGAAAGACATGACAAAAAAAGCTTGTTTACTCTACTTCTCTAAATTATGTGCAAACAAGTGAGGTAAAAGTGAACTTCTTTTGTTTGTGATGTACTGACTTTTCTGACGTAGTAACGTGTAGTATAAAAATACCCCCCCCCCCCCCCCCCAATCTGTTCACAAACCAATAAAATATTTATTGAAGTTTTTAAATGAGTACATTTTCCTTCTGCAACAACGTCCAGATGATAAACATTCAACAGGTTTGTTCTCAGAAGTGCTGCTGAATGCCCTGTTTTCAGTCAAATAGCATTTAAAATGCAAGAGAAATCCAGCGGACTTCCTGGTGAGGATCTTGATAAACAGTGACTATGACAACCACACAAGCTTTTGTGGAAAAGAAAGACCTTGTTTAAGTAGGAAACAGCATTTCACTGAAATCCGACAAGAGGAAAAATAAGTGCATATAACGGGCATGGCATGGACCAGATTTATTATTCTGTGGACAAAAATGACATCGGAGATTTGGCAAGATTTAAATGTCCAACTAAAGCCGGGTGCACACTGTGCGATTTTGGCCACAATCTGGCTGTCTGAGACAAATTTTGCAAATCCTAAAAGATTCCTCTGATCATAGGCTAAAATCTGAAGCCTTTGATCGCTAGTTTGACATGTTCACCAGCAGCCGATTAATGACTGCTGCAATCTAATTTGACCTCAGACGAAATGTACAGTCTGATATTAAAGACAACTTAGATCTTACAGTGTGACATGACTTAAAGCGGCGATCATGCAACTACACTCTGACAAGGAACAATCTTAAAGGGGGGGTGAAATGCTGTTTCATGCATACTGAGCTTTTTACACTGTTAAAGACTTGGATTCCCATCCTAAACATAGACAAAGTTTCAAAAACTAAGTTGGGCGTTTGGTGGAGTATTTCTGTGTCAAAAATACTCCTTCCAGTTTCTCACAAGTTTCTGAGAGTTTTTTTCGAGTATGACCCTTGACGTAAACAGGGCGGATTGTCCTTGTATGGACCGTACGGGCTCTTCTCCTGGAAGGGTGCGCACGCGAGCGACCAGAGCGAGAGAGCAAATGCACGACCATAAACACTGCTCTCAAGGTGCAGATCCACTCGTCCGTGCAACACTTCTGTCGCGCCGCGCTCCACTTTATTCCTATGGCTGACGTCAAGCGACTTTAACGCGTCATTTAGCATTCCGGGAAGGCAGTGCTGCATTTGAACCGATTCGAACGCAGAAATGACCGAAGCGTCACAACATCACGCTTCAGTCGTGCTGCAAAAGTGGATCTCCACGGTCACTGCTGTCACAGGACTTCACGTAATCAACAATGTTACCAAAGAAGTGTGTTTTTGACAGAGCGGTCCCAACGATAAAAGTTCATGGTCCTGCTTTGGAAGCAGGCGGTGAGTAAAACTGCTTCAAATGTCTATGATATTGGCTATCGTCGCATAAGTAAACATCAGTAAACATCAGTAAACAACACGATCGTGTATAGTTAATTTATCAATGAAGCATGCGATCTACGGTGTGTGTTAAAATACATTTGTTTAGCATACCACTATATGTGTATGTTTGTTTACTGAACCACCCCAAACATAAACCTAGGGGACGTTCACACAAAGCGTGCTTCTTCATTCAAATGCGCTAACTTACTCCATTGTTGTATAATATATTGTTGTATTACTCCATGTATAACGTTACACTAGTCTGACGTGCAAAACTGTTTTGCTTGCTTCTGCTAAGGTTTAGTCGCATACAATAGTCCATAAACCGAATCATGTCCTCATAAACTGCGAGTAAACGCACAAATGTTGACAGGCCAATAAATACAGTACATACCACAGAGACGGACGTCCTGCTGTTGCTGTTTCTCCTGTTCAATTTATTTCAGCCTCCGGATCTGATTCTGGATCATATATGTATTAGTTGAATCTGATTGATAGCCATGGTTTATTAGGGTAACATTTCTTTTCCACGCTTGAGGATGTCACAGCTTTCGGACGCTCTCAATGCAACAGCTGTGCGCGAGTCTTTAGCTCCGCCCACACGATACGCCTCCATCCGCTCTGTTTTTTCCGGAAAGAGTCGGTACAGCCTATCTTTCTTTTATAAATATAATAAAACTAAAGACTTTTTGGGCATATGAAGGATGCAGTACTAGTCTATAGGTACTCAAGATTGACATGAGATTGACTGAAACTCAGTGTTTCACCCCCCTTTAAAGGACAATTATAAACCACACAGTGTGCACCCGGCTTAATTCACATGTCAGGGAACCAACCTGATAGCCCTCAGTTTTCTTCTGGCACCATCTCAGCAGTGCATTTCTTTTAGAACCGCCATATTCACGAGCCAAAGCAGACAGAGGGTCTTTTCGCTCCTCTCTATAGGTATAAACAAACCAACAATGACTGTTTTAGTAATCTTGATATTATTCAACTCAGAAGCAGGATTCATAGCACAGATTCAAAAAACAGGTCAAAATGTATGGCCATTACATATAAGCGAAACAAAAGTGTGTATGAAACAGCATGTGCGTAGTCAGAGTGAGTTCTATGCAGGTGCGTACCGAATGCGGCTGCGTGCTGTGGGATTGACGGAGGCCGTGGGGGAGGAGGATGATGACATGGAGAGCGGAGGTGCAGCGGAGCCCATGGCTATCAGAGCGGAAGCTGGGCCTCCATCAGGAGTGCTGATATCCCTCTTCGCCTCTTCACTGCTTCTCCGAGACACTAAACAGTGGAGAGAGGAAAAGTTTGGTCATTTTTTAGGTAATAGTCGTTCCTTACTCTTTGGCTTTATGCAAGTGGTATAAAATGTTTTTCTGTATTAATCTGACATTGAAAGTCGCATGCATCAATTATGGAATTTAATAACTGATTAAAATGTATGTTTATCTGCTATTTTTAATTAAAAATCCAATCCACACAATTCATTTATTTTATTGTCCCTCATTTTACATCAGTGTCTTCAGAACATGAAAATAATTATGAATAATTAATTTTTACCCCTAGTGAATGTACACTACTGTTAAAAAAATCTGGTAAGATTTTTTCTTTTATGTTTTTTAAAGAAATCCTATTTGGTTAGAAATACAGTAAAAACAATAATATTGTGAAATATTCTGATATTATTATTATTTTATTTTTTATTTGAATTTTGTCAGTTTAAAAAACTGTCATATTTAGAAAAAAATATTAATTTAATTTAAGGGCAGCCACCACCACTGTTCCCTTCTAGTTTTAAAATGTAATTTATTCCTGTTGATGGCGAGACCATTACTCCAGTTTTCAGTTACATGACCCTTCAGAAATGATTCTAAGATGCTGATGTTGTGCTTAATAAACATTTCTTATTATCATAATTGTTTCCAGGATTCTTTAATGAATAGAAAGGTAAAAAGAACTGTATTTATGTGAAATAGAAAGCCTTTGTAATGTTTGATCCATTTAATGCATCCTTGCTGATTAATGATTTAAAGCTACTGACCTCAAACCATTCTGAATTTATGAATAAGACATTGCAGCACGTGATTGCATTAGCTGAGGGTTTATAATAAGCATTGTGTTTTTATTAAATGTTTGTGTTTGAATTTGAAATGGCTCTGAGCTTCACCTGTGATGGTCTTCGATGTGTCCATGTTTGAGACTCTCTGAAGAGCTGAAGTGGGACGACTGCCATTGGCTGCTCTGAGTAGATGCTCAGCTGCAGACAGACAAAGACAGATATTTCATAATCATGATTCTAATATCTTTTATCAGTTCATCAGGGAGTTAAGGGGAACTCTGGAAATTCAAGGGGAAAAACTATGAAATAAAATTATAAATGGTGCAATCTACAAATTCACAATGCTAACTTGTCATATTAACAATAAAATGTTATTGCACATTGAATCAATGACAATCAAATGCTATTACAAGTATAATCCAAGAAATCAATCTACAAAATTGAAAGAACATTACAGGAAAAACAAAAAATAAAAGTTGACAGCCAACAAATCTCAATAGCTGTAAAGGGTCAGAGAGGCAACCAATCGCCCCCCACATGAAAGTCAGCCCACCAGTCATAATGCTGTAATTTCCCCAGAGGATGATAAGAGTTCCTGGTAAGCAGTGGAACATCTCAAAAACAAGCATGACAAAAAGGGCTCTATGCCCTTTCTTGCACGTTCACAAACAGACACTGCCGCTCTTTCCAGCATAATAATGGTGAAAATGAGTGGGGAGGGGGCTTTTGAAACCTGAGTATTTGTTCATACTTCCTGTATTTTCGCACGAGTTATCACATCCGAGGTCATTATGAGTTCAGCGCTGCTTTTGCGGGGTCATACATTTCTGGTGTCGGGAAAGCGACAGAAACTACCTCCCAGATCTAAATCCTAGGACATCCACCCCATTATAACATTTGGAAATTCTGGTTGATGTGATTCACATTATGCAATTTAAGTTTGCAGTGGGTCGTAATGAAAAAGCAGTAATTTGGTTATTCACCACAGGTCAGGCTAAAGCAACAAAACAACTTCCAACTCCTTTTGACTAACACATTTCCAGTTTTTGGGGGATTATTAGAAGAAAACATTTTTTTATAGACATTGCACTCACAAAGAATAATTTATAACAGCTGGCCTTATATTTCCTTGACTGATTATGTTTTAGAAAAAGCTTGACAGACATTAACTGTTATGACACAAATAATGTATTAATTGTAATTTATTTAAATTTAATATAATTATATAAAATCATTAGTGGCATAATTCAAATATTGTATCGACCATATAACTTTATAAAGATTCATTCAAATAAAACATTGTATACTTTGACAATTTGTGACTGTGATTTTTTTGCACTGTTATAACTTTATACAGCACATTAGCCACACAATGAATATTCATATTATCCTTTCATACATTTGGACTTTATTAATCCAAATTCCATGACAAAATTTAATTTTATTCATTAAATTAAATTCTAGAACATGTTAGCTAACAGACACTGACTGACATGAGTTAAATCAATAAATCAAAAGGCAATAAAACAATCAGTGGGCTAAAAGAAACTGAAATTATCTACAAACAATGATCAATGAGGACCATTTGAAATGACAAAAAGAGAAACTTTAATATTGTTTGTTACCTGGCATGCTGATGTCCGTGTAACTGGGTCTTTTGTCTGTAAGCGAGGAGAGGGGCTTAGCAGCGGACATTGAGCCAGTAATGGAATGTCTCTGTAGGTGATTAACATAAACAGTATTTAATCATTTTCAATATATTCAGTGAACACATTTTTCCATCAACTGGTCTGATCTGAAACAAAGATAACTGTTACTGGATGACAGCAGAGTCACTTCAGGTAAGGCAGGATTATGAAAGGAAGTCATAAAAAGATAAATCACTCCCACTGAGATAGATTCATATCTCCATTTCATTTAAGAGCTCAACATGCACTTTTCTACACTTGAAAAAAAGATGGTAGCTGCTATAAGCCTTAGCATCTGATCCTCGTAAAAGGTCTCTTTCCCTTCATGACTTCTGCTTGACAGGTTACACATTCACAGCTGGATTGTGGCAGCTTCAGTTAAATCCGTTTTGCTCTTTTTACCTAGAACGCTACTCGATTTTCTTTCACATCAATCAAAAGTGGCTGCAGACTGTAGCTAGCATCTCAGGAGGATATGACTTTAGATCCATTTCTTCTTTGTCTGCTGCCCTTAACTCACCTCTCACTACCTCAATAATGCCCTGACAATCATCCTTATATAACTTCAGTGCTGAACATTTTCAAGGGTGTCACTTTGATATACGCGGTCGATATCAAAAACCGCTTGCGTTCACCAAATCCTTAAACTGAATTTTTTTTTTTTTTTGGGGGGGGGGGGGGGGGGGAATTGGTTTCATACACTGTGCATGGTTTGCAATGTGAGCTTTGGTTGTTTTGATAGTACCTTTGTCACGCAAAGATCATATCACCCTGCAGAATCCTACTTTTAAATGACATATCACATTATATAACTAAAGCTAAAATGGTGAAAGGAATGATCAATTTACCTATTTTTAACCGCTTTGTGTTTTTATTTACCCTTTCGGTATAAGATACTAGGTAGTAAAAGATACAACAAATAAAACATTTCCCTTTGTTTTCTGGTAGCAAGCTTACAACTTAGCGTACTTGCTTGGCATAACCTGCTTAGGAAAAGCTCTTCTTATTAGCTATAATAAGATATGACAAATTAAATATTTTTTCCAATTAGCAAGCTAACACATTAATCTACTATCTTAGCGTACCACTAAATTGTTTCAAATGCTTTTTGATAAGCTAAAGAAGCCATAAAAACATTTCCCATTTTTTGTACTCTCAGTTAGCTAACAACTTAGCTTACTAGCCATAGCGCTAACTGCTTAAGAAGGGCTCTTCTAATTTAATAGAAAAAGATTTTATGACAGATTAATCAACCTTCCATTGTGTTTAAATACACAATGGAAGGTGTTTGACACCCAGACAGCATAGCTTACTAACTTGGCATAACACTAACTACTTAATTAATAAAAGTCCCTTTGATTTGATAAAGATAAAACAAAATATCATGACAAATTTAACATGTCCCTTTTTGTTTTCCTTTAGCTGACAGTCAACATGCTAAAAATGTAACCTACCAACTTATCATAGCCCTAAACTGTTAAAAAAAAGCTCTTTTGACAAGCATGGGGGAAAAAAAGTGTCAAAACAAATGAAAATATTTCCTGTTTGCGCTTTTCAGTTAACAAGTTAATACATTAATGCTAAATTGTCTATCACTTTATATGTTTCAGTTAGGCTACTCTTTAGGTAGTAAGTGAACTGCATAGCACTATCTGCATAAGAAAAGCGCAAACAAATTTTTATCAAGCATTGAAGAACAGAAAACTCTTCAAGGGTCTTGCATTGCTAGAACCCAAAAACATGTTGGATGTTTGACATCCAGACAGCATCAGAAGTGACGGCTGCACTAGAAATAATACGTAAAGGAAAACAAACTATCCCACAATGGAAATTCCATAGTTCTCACAGCATCGACTCATTCATGAGAACTGTCAAGAGGCCCAGAGGAGGAGGAAGTGCTGCTATATCAGAGGTTTCCGAGGTTCAACAAGCAGGAAAGGAGTCAGACTGCTACTGTTTGACCTTTACACTGAAAATAACTCTCTCTGCTGCATAATATATTATTTGGGATTGTGTTAGTCTGAGCTACCTGTATCGGTGACACAGCAGCAGCAGGCGGGGTCTTCATAGGGCTGGGACTGAGAGGTGTGCGGGGTAAGGGGGTAGTTGTGCTTGTGCTTGTGGCAGTGACAGCTGCAGCTGCAGCTGCAGCAGCAACTGCCGTAGCATTAGCTCCAGGACCTGTGGCCATACCAGAATAGAGTCAGACTAAATAAACCTTCGGAGAAAAGTAAAGATGTTCCATACACATGAAACTCATAGCAATGCTTAACAATGGTGAGATACCCTGTGAGGCACTGTCAAAGCTTTTGATGAGAGTTTTGACAGTAGGAGATGGTTCAGAAGATGTGGAAGGGCGTCGACTCAGTCCCATGCCCTGCCTGAGTGCAGCCAGGTCCCTCTCAACGGCGTTCATGTAGTTATACACACGTCCACGTTCCTCGTCTTGCCTTTGAAACAGCACAGAGTCACATTATTAACATGGATAATCTGTCTCCTGACAGACAGGAAACTCTTTATTAAATATAAATGATGATGTGACCCTCATCCGCTACATGTAGGCCTTATATAATTAACCCAGACACATGTGCTCACAGATAATTAAACCAAGGCTGTTTTAAGCAGCACTATATACCGGTACTAAAAAGGTATCATGATAACATTTGCTAGAAAAGTTATTTTAAGAATGACAGCATTTTAATAAGAGCACTCTCCTCCACTGCAGGCACACTGGCCATGCTAATCTTTAAATATCCACGCAGCGCAAGACTACCTAAAGTTACTGACATGTTATAGCGATAAAGAAACATGCATAGATGAGAAAACAAAGCGCGGGATGTGCTTGATGTTAAAAAGAGTTAAGTGAAAATTAAGCCTTAAAAACTAAGAACTCACTCACTCGAAGAGCGCGCACAGAAAGCCGTCGCTCATTGCAATCTCAGATTCAGATCTCTTTCACAACTTATTGTGCTTGAACAGTCAAATACACACAATCATGTCAAAAATGCCCATCTGGGCAAGCACTCACAAAAACACAGCTGGTTATGACTTAAGTGAATGTAAACAGTTGGGAGAAATTCGGATGTGTGCCAATAAGATCCGTGCATTAGGTCTTAAAGTGACAGCAGCCTAACATACTGTACTTACCTGCTGCTGTCTGTATCTATAATGTTAATCATACAAAACAAAAACAAAAATCACTCACTGCTCTTCGATGAATAAATTTAATAGTTTTAATAAGAACCAATGTATATTACATTTATACAATGAAGTAGAGGTCTACACGGAGCACCCGAGACGTGTGGATCCGGGACCCGTACGGGTCTATATTTTAAATGGTCAACCAGGTCAGGGTCAGTCCCAATCTATTACTTCAGGCCTCGGGTCTGTTTAACATTGTGTGTCGATCGGACTCATAGAAACACCTGGCCATGATCAGAGACGGTCACCCCGGCTTGTGTGTTTTGTGTAACTTACAAATTGTAAAATTAGGAAATTAAGAAATGTGTGAACTAGGAAATAAGGTATAAAAAAAAGAAAAAACACAAGCAAACTCTCTCTTTCTCTCAGCCGTTAGAAAGTGGGCAGATTTAATGCTCAAATAGCACGGCAGGCACACACTGGTCAAGTAAGAGATTTCTTGGGGTTATTTAATAAAAATAAACAATGAATTCTAAACAATGAAATAATGAGTTCCATGTGGGTCATCTACTATTCAATTACTTTTCCTGTTGTTTTAGTTTTTTGTTGTGGTCTCAATTAAGTAGTAGTATTGAGATATTTCAGTCAGGTATAATTTAAAGTTATAATTTTCTATCGTGACCACTACAGCAGGATGTAAAAATATGCTGCCTTCCAAAATAATCCCAGGAGGTAATCCTAGAATGCTAAAATTCTATAATATTGAGTCACAATGTTATGCTGGTCAATCTATGCATTCCTCAATGTCCTAGCTTTTAACACTTACTTGCGGTTTTTAACTTCATCTAGTTCTTTGCCCAACTTCTCGTTCTTCTCTTGGGCTTCTTGCAGGCGGCGCCGTAAGTCACCAATCTCCTCCTGAGCTTCTGACTTGATGTCGTTAGCAATGACCACAGCAGTCTGCAGATCCGCTTGGAACTGACGCCACTCTGCCGACTCTTCCTAAACATACAAAAATGCACAAGCACAGAGGCACAATGTTAGTAAGAATAATTTTAGACATGCAGAGACATTAATTCATGTTTTTTGTAAAAAGAATTATGTAATGAATTTATGTAAATGTAAAAAATAAAAAAAATAAAAAAACTGCGATATGTGATATACAGTATATGGAGATAAATGGTTAAGTCAAACTTTAATTAACAAACAAATAAAAGTGGGCTCATGAGTATCAGTCCACCAAAAATGTATGTTAGATTATTTTTCTCTAGGATGGTATTAAAGATTTTACTGCAGTTTTATCCTAGCATACACTCAGGAGCTAAGGACACCCTTTCAAATGATGTCTGTCCATGAACCTCATGAACTACCGCCCCTGCCCACACTCACCCTGAGTCTGCGGTGCAGTATCTTTATCTCTCTCTCCATGTCATGCTTTTGATCCTGAAGCTTTTTCATCGAATCTGCCAGGAAACCGGAAGGAGAGCGAGTGAGCATGTGAACTGAGGGCATACAGGGTTCATATGGGGGGAAAAGAAAACAATTTCTGCACTGTAGCAACAGTGATTATGTAATAAAAGCCTTATGCATTCTAAAGGTCACCACAAAAGATAAAAGGTCAATTAAATAAAAGACATAAATCTCTCCTTACAATTTCCACTGCCATTGGTGAACTGTAGTAGTCAAGTGATGTTACATTCATTAACTGTTGTTTCATACTACTAACACAACAAGTGAACCATGTTCTTAAACAACTGGCACCACCATGTGGTGATATGAGAAAGATACACCAATTACAGCCTCTCCTAGTTTGTAGACAGCATGCACCTGAACTTCCCACATTCATAATCATATTATCTGATGAATCTTGCACACAAAACTAAAAAGCACATGCAAAAAGGCTACCTGACAGCAAAGAAGCTTCTTGGAGTCAGAATGCGCAGGTATTTAATCAGTCAGCAGGGACACAAAATCATGTTTAAAAGGTACCAGTGTTTCAGCAGGGAATAAGACATTCACAAGCAAAACTTGTTTCATCTCAGTGAAATAATCAGGTACGTCTTACTCTCGAATAGATTCAAATTCTGATTTCTGCTCATGGACACTAACACAATTAATTTTTTTCTAGTGTTGCAACTAAGTCTGTATTATCTATTTTAGATTTACTTGCCACTAAATACTAGCAGGTAAAAAAAACTGGTTGGAGGCACCCTAACACACTAATCAAACACACTTGTATCAACTAAACAGCTCATTAGTAGAGACTTCAAGACCTAAAATGGAAGGGGTCAGATAAGGGAGTGTACTGTTGGGGTGCCTCCAGGAACAAGGTTGGGCAACAAGTCTCTACTTGTGTAAGTGGCTGGTTCTTGATTGGAATAAGCTGCCAAACGGATCAGACCTTTTACTGCAAGACTATGCTGAACAGTCCAGCATGCAATACATTTGTTCAGGTCAGGGAAATATCAAAGTCAGCATGTATAAAGGAAAATCTAACTTAAAGAAAAAAAAAGAAAAAAAAACTCACTCTCCAGGTCACTGATGATCAGGTTGTCATGAAGTTTGACGGCTCGGTGCTGCTCAACTTCATCCTCCAGCTCAAAGATGGTCTCCTTCATGTCTCCGATTTCCGTCTCTTTCTCCTGCATGTCCTCACGTTGCTTCTCTAAGACCCTTTTTTGCTCAGCCAACTCTTTCTGCACCTCACTCTGGAAGTCCCTGTACTCAGCGTCCAGCTGGACAACCACAAGTGAAGAGATGAACTAAGTACTCAAACAGGTTCCTAACAGTTCTTAAATCAACTGTACCAGTGCTTGTGCTCACCTTGTTGAGAGTATCCTGCAGACATGCCACCTCAGTGCGAGCATGGCCCAAATCATCCTGTAGTTTGGCGGCTTTGGCTTCAGCTTCCTCCTTGTCCAGCCTAACCCCCTCCAGGAGCTGGTGGATGTCGCTCTTATCTCCGGCATTGTGGATGGAGTAGAGCTCAGCTACCTTTTCTCTTTCCTGCTCAAGTAATGCCCGACAGCGGCTTAGCTCAGCCTGGTCGTTGTTGACTGCAGCTTTACAATCCTCCAGCACCACCGCCATGCCGGACCGTTCCTGCCTTTCCACCTCTAGAAGTCGCTCCATGTGATGGTTGCGCTCCTTTAGCGCTGCAATCACACTCTGAGCATCTGCGTTATCCTGCTCAGCCATTTTTAGAGTATTGCTCAGATGCTGCTGCACGCCCAAGAGCTGCTCACGCTCAAACCGAGCATTTTCCGCAAGCTCCACATAACGTTGCTCCAGCTCCAGGTATCGCCCACTCTTGATGTCTTCGTCTACCGAGTAGGCCACACCATGATCGTCCAGGAGTGAGCGGAAGTACTCGATCTGACGGCCGCAGTGCTCCAGTTTGTCGCTCTGTTGGCAGAGTGAATCCATTAGTAGAACTTTTTCCTCTCCTAGGCGTTCATTTTCACCGTTTAGCTCTTGCGTGATCTGTTGCAGATCAGCCAGTTCCTGTAGAGTGGCTTGGAGCTCTTCAGCCGTGCTGTGTTGGTTCTCTTCCATCTGGTGAATGCGCTCCGTGAGGCACGCTACGGACACCTCACTGGTGTTGCCACTGCTCCCCTTACGAGAGGAATTGCGACATGCTGGGGCACCACCTTCAGACTCGGAGGACGACGAGGAACCGCAGCCTGAGGGAGCATCCAAGGCATCATCACTGGAGGTCACTGCTTGATAGACCTCACTGGACTCGCTGTCTAGGTTGTCCGTTGAGCCACTTCGCTGGCCTCCAGTAAGGAGGTCCTCCATGGAACCCGGTGCTGATCCCTCCACAGAGGAGGCCACAGTGGGACAGTCTCCATGACCTCCACCACCTCTAGAGGAGGAAAGTTCAGGACTGGTGGAGGGAAAGCCAAAGGTCTTCTCAGCCCCATCCAGTCTCTGCTCCAGGGAAAATCCCAAAGCATTGAGGCGGTCCTTCAGCATACGATTCTCATTCTTAAGCAGGTTGAGCTCTCCACGAATGGCCTGGTTCTGTTCCTGCAGGAGCAGCAATGTTGATTCCACATCTGCAGCTGTGATCACTGCAGCTGCCTCCCTCTCGGGTGGCCTTTCTTCCTCCTCATCTTCCTAGGAGTATAAAAACATCAGTGAGGGCTTTTTTGTCTAAAGTCTTACTCAGTTCTGTCACATTACAGATGCACCAACACTACTCACTGGTACTTGCATCACCACATAAATACCTACGTTCACTATCTATTTCCTATTACGATTATACAGCTGGCCAAATATTTGCCATATTTGTTCAAATCATAGAGATATCTTTTAATCGAGTCAATCTGATAGCATTTTTCCACCTCTGAGTAACAAATATAAAAAAGGTAAATCTCACAATGTCAATCTCATAATTGCAACTTTCTCTCATAGCAGTTTCTCTCATAGCAAGGCTTTATATCTCATAATTGCATTTTATTTTACACTTTAACTCACAATTACATGTTTAATTCTTTCTCTGAGGCGGAAACAAGAATTTTTTTCTTAGATTATTATTACAGTATCAGTACAGTATTATTAAAGTTGTACTACTTCTGCATTTAGGATAGAGCAGTTTATTTATTTATTGCTATGCTGCTGATAAATCTACAGTGCCACAGAACATCATGAAAATAAATGATATTTTACCTGGGTTGTGAGACTGCAGTCTGAATTTAATGTGATAAAATAAAAAGATTGGGTACCACAATATAATTAATAGACAATATATAAACTAGTTGACTGCGTTGTCTTTGCTGGCTACATGCATCAGACTCTCTGGATCTTTACATTCACGAAAGTTTTTTTGCATTCAAATTTTATTTTAATTCACATGAAAAATGTAACTAATGTTATAAACAGTTTTGTTTTGTTTATATATAAATAGACAGGACCAAAAATCAAAATGATTATGCAGCAATTTTATAATAAGAAGTTGATCTTACCTCAGGCAGTCCCAGCTGAACCCTCATGTCCCTCAGCTCACCCCGTAGCTGTAGGATTTCCACGTCTTTGCTCTTAGCCAGACCTAACAGATTTTTCACTTTGGCCTCCAGGGCCACTTTATCGCTTAGCTGACCGTCAGACTTTGATTTGCTCATGCGGCTCTCCGAGTCAGAGGTTTGGGCCAGTCCACGGGAATGTCTAGGTGTGACTCGATCAGAAGCACTAGTGAATGACTGCTTCTTACTGTTGGAGTTTCTGGGGTTTCGTAAACGGTCTCGTGAGGAGTTTGACTCCTTGGAGGCTGTGGATGATACCCGTTTGCCAGAGGGGCCTTGTGAAGATAAAGACGTGAACAAATAAATAAAACACTACACCTCACAATGCTGAAACTTTGAACAACTTTCAAACTGTTTAGCCATAATATACATTCTAGGGGTGTAACAGTTCTCTGTAAAAAATTCAAACTGTACAGTTCTCCAACCATGGTTTGGCATGCAACGAATGCGGTTCATCTCAAAATCTGACGACGCATCTCTATTATGTTGAAAATAAAGTGTAAAACAGACAGAGTTAGGCTAATGTATGTTTTTGTTGATGGACACACATTCTGGGTGTATTCTGCGAGTGCCATATGCTCAAACGTGACTCGTCATACATCATCAACCGTGTGTTGATAGTGCGCGAGCGCAGGTGAGACCTGAACACCACACGTTGCTATTTGTATTAAAAGTCATTTAAGCCGTGCAAACATTCAAGAGCAAGACGCAAAAGAGAACTGAGCTTTTCAAGGTGAGAGAGTATTTGTGTTTGTTTGTTTGTGTGTGTGTTCTCTTTCAAGTCTTGCACTTGAACGGACAAATTCACACAAATTCACACATGCCCCGTCTTGGGGCATGAGTGTCCTAGCAAACATGGTAGGTTATGTCTTAAGTAAAACGTAAGCAGATGAGAAAGACATGTTCAAATGTAAGATATGAGAAAGGTAAAGATGCCTTTTCTTCTATCAAACAACAAATGTGAAAGAAATCACTCACTGTTTTTGACTATATAGCTTTTGTAACTTCATATTTATCTTATACAGTAAAGATTATAATATGCAATGCTATTTTATATTTGATTACTTTATTCAGTATCTGTATCTGAAAACTACTGTTAGATTCCGTAAAAAAAACCCTGAAATGCACTGTTTATTTTATATGCATCTTTGCTCTATTTCTATTGTATGTATTTGTGTTGTTGCTTGTAGCTTGATTATATGTTCTAATTTTCTTTATTTTTATTTGACAGTTGAATACAGCTGATAATGAATTTCCCTGAACACAGCACATACTGAACCGTAGTGAAACCATGACCCTAAAACCCTAATAAATAAAAAAATTGTGAGTAAATTGAACCGTTACACCCCTAATATATACTCCAAAATATATACTGTAAGCAAATAATTGTTTGTGAAATGTGAAACTGTGTGATGAAGGAGGGTTAAATCCCAGAGGGTAAAATACCTGAGTTGGTCTTGGTCCTGGTGTCAGGGTTATTAGTATTTGTTCCACAGGATGTTGTGTGTGTAGTGTTTGATTTCTTGCCCTTGGCAACACTGTTTGTCCCTGCACTGCTCCCAGCCATAGCAGCTAGAAGATCATCATCGCTTTTGACCTGATGATCAAAGATTACCAAAAAAGTAACAATAACAGAGTGACTCAAATATTATCAATAACATTTAATCAATGACAGAGTGACTCAAATATTAATTTAAGGTCTTAAATACAAGATGTTGATTTGAGCAAGACAGTGATGTTACCTTGGAGAGTGGAGCTGTGGTAGGGCTCTTAACAGCGTTTTTGCCAGCAGAGGTTCCGGTCACTGCGTCACCTTTACCTCCTCCGCTTGCTGCCTTATTCCCCACTGGCCTGCCTGCTTTCTTCATACTGTGCTCGCTCCTGGTGATACATCTACCCCTCAGTCTATGCAGGAGAAGAGAATATATATTTATTGTGACCAAGCATGCCGAATGGCTATACTCATCCTTAGGCCTGGTAAAAGAGAAACAAGCAAAATGTCAAAAACTGGTTGGGTCATCACTCTAAAATCCTAACAAAAAAAGTACTAGAAATAATATTACTAGTAGTTTGGTATATGAATAAGAGGCAGTTCAATTTTAAAAGACATGTCTCCGTTTCCTTCTGAACTTCTGAAAACTTTCAGACTATGCAACTGAGTCAATACTTGTGTACTTCCACCAGGGGGCAGAAAGGACCAAAATAACAGCTGAAGAGCGATTGCACCACTTGGTTGAAGGCTGAAAGCATAGATCACATCGTTCCCAAAGCGAGTTTATCAGAAACAGCCTTTTGGCAAATTTAGCATGATGCTGACTGTTGCTGAAGTTCTGATGACATGGTCTGGCTCACATGTGTTCCTTGTGTGGTAAAGCACCAAGGCAAACTAGGCGTATAAGCACAGCTTGTCATCAGCTGTGCTTGAGGCTTTACCATGAGTACATAGAAGAGCCTGCTGTCTCTCCGCCGGGGTGTTCCTCTCTACTGTATATGCTGCTTAAAAACAGTGCCTTAAAAGGCAGCAAAATCCTGGATGTGCTCAGAACAGGATCAACATAATACCAGAGCTGCCCATCTGCGCAACAGGAAAACTTTCAACATGATCACTTTATTTTTATAGACAAATTCCAACTGAAAAGTAAAAGCATGATCTCAGACCAATGCAGTTCAAAGAAACAGATTTCATGTAATGAGAGGGCAACAAGCTAGGCAATTATTCTGGGCATCCCACACTAACAGCGCCTGGAGATCAGAGCTATTAGATTCTATCGCCGAAAGAACATCTGAAGAGCATTAATGGAGCCTCATTATATCACTATATCTTTAAAGCTAACCACACCAAAACAAACCGCTCATATAGGTCACATAACAACAAAAGAATAAAATTAAAGTAAAAGTCCAACCATGAATTTAATAACCCTAATGTAGATTCAAAACTATGAGCACAAAAAAGGAGAAGCTCCAAAGACTCTACTAATTGCCCTTTTCCAAGCAATTATAATTTGGAGTTTAAAACACACACACACACACACACACAGACACACACGTTTGTTTTTGTGAAATGTGGAGACATTCCATAGGCGTAATAATGGTTTTTATACCGTACAAACCGTATTTGCTATCCCCCTACACTGCCCCTGCCCCTAAACCTACCCATCACAGGAAACATTATGCATGTTTACTTTCTCAAAAAAACTCATCCTGTATGATTTATAAGCCTTTTGACAAGTAGGGACATGGGTAATGTCCTCATATTTCACCCTCTCCTTGTAATTCCCATTTCATACCCATGTCATTATATACATTTGTGTCCTGACACACACACACACACACACACACACACACACACACACACACACACACACACACACACACACACACACACGTAATCCAATTATATAAGTAATCCATATAACTTGTGAGCTATATTCTTCTAAACCCATAAGATAACTTTATGAATTAATCATTCATATGAGTCAGATATTTTCAGTGAACTAGTTGATTTGATTGTCGAGTTCAGTCGAAGCATTTAAACGTTTACTGTAGCTGGAAATTCAGTGAAATCATTGAGGACAAAGGCTACATTCAAAATTGGGCAACTGTGCTTGCTTCAGAACAAAGCAGATAAAATAGGTAATATATATTTTTGTATGTTTCAATCGAGGTGTGGCAATGTGCATGGCTGCTTTTCGTTAAAAAGTGAATACTGTGATATCAATAATCAAAATGTTTCATATTATTGTGATATTTTAGATTTTTAGAAATGCTACAACAATTGAAAAAGTAGCAATGACAATTCAGTGAATAACAACAGAAATCAGTGTATATCTGTCTGTTTTTCACACATTAACGTCATATGATTTAGAATATAATATAAAGCACTTTTATGATGCTTTTTCATCCTTTATGAGGATTGAAAGCTCCAGTAATAATTTACTGTAATTGCATTCAAAAAGTGTTATCTTCAGAATAATAACTGCATTATAATAATAAATGCAAAAATTACCCAACATTTTTGTCATTATGAGAGCCCACTAAGTAAGCGAAAAATTGGTATTGTTCAGCAACTTAGTTCAGCTGTAGTTTCCAAGATGTTTTGGAAAGATGAATCACAACTTCGATTTTCCATCCCAGTCCTCTGCACTTGTTTTTGGACGGTGCAGATCTTTCCAGATCGTTCATTTAATGGATCCCCACTGTCCTCTCGAGCAAGGCAAAGAGCCTGTTCCTCCTGTCTCTCAATGGAAGAGAAAATAAGGCCTAATATCTTACAGCTGTTGCGAGGCAGGGGGTGGGGGGATGTGGGTGAACGTTTGCTCATTTCCAATTTACAGACCCCCCAATGGAAAAAGGCTTCAGCACACATTCCCTTAAAGGGAGAGGTTTGGAGCACCACTTCAGGCTAGATTTAGTCAGAACTACCCTGAAAGAAATGCTGCGTCAGTCTTCCAGAAATGAAAACTGAACTTTTCAATATTTATTTATCAATTTAAAAACTATGTAGACTATACAATGATAAAAAGGCGTGAATTGTTACATTTATTGGTAGGGCTGCACCCGACTAAAGGTTTGTCTAGTTGACTGATTTTCATCTATTTAAGCCACCAGTAGATAAAACCACACATTTATATTAATATAATTACTTCAATATAAACTGGGGGGAATATACACCTATTGCAAGTTCAAGTGTACACATAAAGCTTGCCCGCAAAGCACTGGAAAAAGTAATTATTATTAATGTGTTGGACTCCGAAAAAATAGCAAGGAGACATTTTAATTGTTTATTATGATAAATAACGATGTCAACTCTACAATATAGTGGGCAGTCCGGATAATAATGTAATCTTATTTATTTTTTAATTCGAATTGGTTGGTTTGAAAGAAGACATTCCAGGCATTCTATAGATATATTTCTCATGTCTGTGAGGCAGATGACGCCGAGCTGTTCGGGGAGACAGACGGCAGAAAGCACATCCTGTTTGTTTTCTTTATTTTACAATGTTTTGTTGTTATTGTGAGTGTACACAATTAAAAGTAGCCTGCATGTCATGCAGTAAAATGCCTGCTTTTCTGCCTGGTGTTTTACTTAATATTTGCAATCTGGCAAACATGCGCATATGCTCTCTACAAACTGTGGAAGAAGCGCAGATGATCTGAAAATACCAACAAACATGCAAGCTGGAGCTTGTGCTGTTTGCGGTGTCTAAATCTGTGATCAAACCTTCTCAATGGGTGCGTTAACATGCACGTTCTTAAAGTGATTATGCCTAGTTACCCGAAAATGAACATGGTCATGTAAACGCGGTAACCCGTTTTCTTTTATCAGAGTAAGGTCATAAACTGCGTAAGCAGTGGCGTAGCACCAAATTTTGTGCCCTGGGTACTGACCATCTTGCTGGGCCCCCGTACCAAATACCACACCAATGGGTGGCGTATTGCATTTTTATCATAAAAACACTTAACATGTAAACAAAATAAGCCATTTGTGCATAAATTCTATACAAATGTTAGTGCATTTATATAGAAAACTGACTTCTAAGGGCCCCCCCCTGCCTCGGGCCCTGGTTACTCTCTACCCTTTATCCCCCCAGTCCGATGCCCCTGCGCGTAAGCATAAACTGGTCGGGACAGGTAGTTTTTTGCCTCTTACCTCGATTTCATGCTGCACGTAAACGTATTAACCTGCTTTCTGTCGGCTTATTGAAGTGCGCATGTGCGAGAGGTGACAAAAACGCAAACTTAGAGCAGATTTAAATGCATCCAGACAGAGCGAGCTAGCATTTACAGGAAATAAGGACATATATCACAAATGCAGACTCTTTTAAGACCCAACAAATTGTAAAAATGTGTTCTCTTCTCATGCAGTAGAAGAGGTTCAGTCAAAACACTGCATGCATCTGTAACTTCATGAGGGATAATATGAGCCATAAATCTTCCACGGTGCATGCTTTATTTAACATCACAACTGACGTAACATTTGAAAAACGCTGAGTCAGATACGGACATTATTATTGTTGACGTCACTACATGGAAATAACCCGGTTTATTAATAAAGTTATGTAAATGCGGTTTACTTGCATTGTCAGTTTACTGGTTTGCATGTAAACAGGGAAAACTAATTATTTCAATAAGCTGATTTTTTGAGTTATCATTATATTATATTCATATGACATGCTGAAACATGCCACTGTACCTGGGACAAAGACATTTCACATTTCAATACTGCTAGCAGAACAGCATGTGAACTCCTCCTGCAGTGTTCAGGGTAGTGAGTGATGCGCAGGTCGGCTTTTTTTCCAACCCGCGGGTCTTTTTACAACCCGCCCGCACCCGCGACCATTAAATAGACATACTAGGAATTGTAATGTAAACGAAAACAGCCTTTATTTAAGCCTGAAAGTGCTTGGAAACATTGCCCTGTAAACGAATATAAACCATAAATCAGGTCATACTAATAACAAGATAATGATAAACATTTTCAACATTTACAAAGCACGAACCTCGTCTTTCTCTGCAACTTCTTCACTATCATTCTCCCACTCACTAAACTCATTTCTCTTTGAATCGCTCGGCTGGCTGGCAGGAGCTGCTTGGCTATAGCCGCTTTCGTGACGGGTCATGTGACGCCAAAGGTTTGGGGACATCACGCAAGTTATGTTGCTATGGCCGTCGTATTGCAACCTTATCAAAGAAACTAATCAAATGTAAAATAGATATTCCCAAATATTTAATATAGGCTATAGGGAATTGCATGCAACATACACAGATTTTTTTTTTTAATGACACGCCTCAACCCTCGCTGCAAATAAAGTGACAATTCTTTACCTGCCCCAACCCGACACACAGGTTGCCCGCGGGGTCCGCGGGTTATGAGACGACCTGCGCATCAATCAGGGCTATCATGGTTGTCACGTCATCAAATGCATGCACGCATCCCCTGATGTAGGACGACAGAGTTTATGACAGTAGTATAGGACAATATTGTTTCCCAACTGTAGGGGGACCCCAAGAGCAAAAGTTACCTAGTGCTAATTTAAATACTAATAAAGCATACTATACAGAAAAAAAATTTTGTGCAGAATTTGATCTTTTAATATCACTAGTAGGCTAAATTAAGTGACGTTAAGTGATTTTCTATGGGAGGAAAACACACCGTGTAATTAAACGTGTTGTGTTCATATTCTGGGTTCAGCTGTTTTGTTCACCCATAGGATTCCGATTCTGAGGCATAAAGTAGGGGCGAGCTGGACGTTGCTATCTTGCTAGCGCGTCATTGCATGTCACTCCCAGATAACAGAAAATGGGTAAATCGGCGGGATGTGGGCGGAGCTTATTGATGCAATCAGAGGTGGGTAGAGTAGCCAAAATCTTTACTCAAGTAAAAATACAAGTACTTACGGAAATATTTACTCAAGTAAAAGTAAAAGTAACAATCGTAATAGTTACTTGAGTAAGAGTAAAAAAGTATTAGATGAAAAAACTACTCAAGTACTTAGTTACTAGTTACTTTCGATCTGATTGATAAGATTCAAAAACCCTGAATTTCAGACTACTTAGAGAGCTTTCACACACCTCCAAATATATATATATATGTGTGTGTGTGTGTGTGTGTGTGTGTGTGTGTGTGTGTGTGTTTAATGGTTAAACAGTGTAAATTAATGGTGTGCTGGGCTAACCACAGCACTTTTTAAAACATACTTTGTTCTTATATTTTTATAAGTATATGCATTCTTAAAAATACAGTCCCATTTTTAAATGTATATATACACTGCAGACTGTTGTCTGTCCGGATATGTGTATAAATGCAAGATGTCACATTAGGCTATTCAATTTGTTTCGTTTTTAGCCTGATCTCATCAGTACCTATGGCAACGTTTATGCAAACCACAAAATATGTACCAATACGTACATATTGCGACAGTTTCAAAGTGAAATGTCCACTGGGTGGCGCTAAAAGCTTATTTTTTTCCAGAACAGATTTGCGTGAATCTGACATGTTTTGTTACGTTGTGTTTTTAACGTACACCCACACTAAACCTAAAGTGTTAACAAAAGCAATGTGACAAAAATAAGATTGTGTCCATGTATTTTTAGCGACTCGTTCGTCATGGGGTTCGTTCTCAAGCTTTTCGCATTGCAAATACAAATCTGTATCAGCTGAGCTATCGAGCAAATCTGGTGAATCAGAAAAGCAGAACATGGAGCTGTGACGCAAAATTCCAAATGTTTTAGTTTACAAACCATAGACTAAAAAAATGCAGTTTTTCTAATATTGTTCATTTCTGTTGGAATTCCTTCAGTGTGTATTGGTACGTATTTTGTGGTTTGCAAAAACATTGCCACAGGTACATTTTGCCAATGAGGTTGCTCGTTTTATGAGAAAAAAAAAGATGTAAATGTGCAGATGTGAACGTTTGTTTGTGGACGTGTGTTCGGAGGATTCAAACGATTTGTCAATGCTTGCACAAGAGCGCATATGAGGAAAACACTCGGACAGTGTGAGAAATAGTATTACAATAAAGGAAAAGTGCCCATAGTTACCAAATCACCATTAATAGTGTTCAAATATAGGCATCATTGTTACACTTACCGCTGTTTTCTTAGGTTGGAGCTGGAATTATTGTACTAGATGTCAGTTCATATTGGTGCACACAGCATGCATTAAATTATGAAACTGTTCTTTTTGACATCTTGGACTGAAAACAGGCTGAACATGAGGCCACGTATGGGTGATCTGCCGTAGCTCACACACATCTCCCTCTGCTTCGGCCATAGCTCACACACATCTCCCTCTGCTTCGGCCATCATCTTCTGACTAAACGCGCGCTAATTTTATGCAGGGGATGCGTCCACCTCTCGTAAAGCAGCCTCTCCAACGTTTCGCGAGACTTGCGAACAAGTCATAACTTATTTTAAAATATATAATTAATTATCACCATTGACAGTAGCGGAGGAACGCCACCGAATGTAACGAAGTAAAAGTACAGTTTTTTCACAAGAAATGTACTTGAGTAAAAGTAAAAGTACCCATTTTTAAATATACTCTAAAAGTACAAGTTACCCAAAAAATGTACTCAAGTAAATGTAACGAAGTAAATGTAATTCGTTACTACCCACCTCTGGATGCAATGATTATAGATGGCAGATAAATGGTTATCCACCTGTCACTCAAAGTAGCCACGCCCTTAATTATGCAGAACTTTAGGCTTTATATAACGTAAAGTTGTAAACGAATGTGTTATAAAAAATTCACCCCCCTCAAAGTTGTCATGAAGGTCAAAATTAGCCGTATAGAGCAAAACCACAATTTGTACCAGGCTGTCAACATATTTTTTTTCTGCTGTAAAATTGGTAATCTTAACATGGGGTTCAATGAGATTCTGCTCCCTTCTGGAGCCTATCTCTAGTGGCCAGTATAGGAAATGCAGTTTACATTACTTTCATATTGGCTTCAAGAGATCGCGGGAGGTTGCCGCTTGTGCAAGACGCATCAACATTTAACAGTGACTCCTGTGACCTGTCCCTGAACCCTCAGGCGTGCTAGCAGACAGCCACGCCTACTACCGTGAGCGTTTTTGTCCACTTTTTTTTTTAATCGAATATTAATTTTCACCTTCAAAATTCGTTTTATAAAAATTATTCAAATATATACATTCGAATTTTGAATATTCGTTGAAAGCCCTCCTATATTGCTTGAAATTGTGGTTGGTTTATAGGTCTAAACGCACTTATGCAACCACTGTGTGACAATACAATCTTCTTTGCTATTGTTTTAATAGAAAAAACATTAAGGCAGAGGCTAGATTCTATTTACACTAAGTGAAAACAGCATTAAATTATATTTACACCATGAAAAAGTAGCAGTTCTTTGCAATATGTAAACGGTAATTAGATGCTATTTATGCTTTACTTTGGAAGATACATTACATACACACTATTTACACTTCAGTATTGTTGTACATTAACAGGATGCAATAACTATAGTGTAAAATTATTATATTTATTAAAATTATTAAGGCCATCCTTAAAAATATTCTTGTTTGCCGTAACCCGACCGACCCTGTCAATTTAGGGCCGACTCAATTTTTTTTTTTTTTTTTCCTTTTAGTCCGACCGACTTGCCGGTTGTAAATTGGCTTTAAGACCGACCAATTTCTTTTTTTACTTTTCAAACAACTAATACAACAGTAATAAAATAATATGAATTATATTTTAGTAAGTATTATAAATGTATAAATTGCCTGGGCCATACAAACGAAGGCTACGTTCTTTCGTTTATAGAAAAACCCGTGACGTCATCTATGTTTACACTATGGTTAACGGATGTCACACTACCTGCACGTGCGTTCGTTTCGGCTCGGCTCATACTCTCATTCACTGTAACGTTAGACTGTTAAAGCCCTGTCGGAGATTTCGCCGTATTGTGTGACAGGAGTCAGGACCATGGACACGTTACACACACCGGGCAAGTGCACTGCAGAAGGGAGGGCTTAGTTTGAGCCCCTGCCCTTTCTGAAAATGAATCAAAAGTGCCGCTCTCAACATTTATCATTACTATATTGTGGCGAATAAAACAGATTTTGAATTATAATTAATATAACAACGTGTACAAAACAGTAACAAATGGCGGAAAAGCCGTTTATCTTGTCTCTGTCAGTCTGAAATGTCGTTGTCCTAACGCGTTGCTATGGGTAGTGTGTTCTGCTCGACCCCAGCGCGTGGTGGGAGCGGCGGCACTGGTTGTAACTTGAAAAATAATGCTTTATGTATGGTTCTGTCGATGGATACACGTGCACTACAACAGCGATAATAAAAGAAAACATGGGCAAAACGGTCTATATTTGTAAACTGTGTTCAATGCATGCGAGTGCTGCCGTATGACCAGTCATTTTCGCCATCATCACTCAGTATATTCGCCAGAAGACGCGAATGAGAACCCTCTGCAGTGAGAGAAGATCTGTCTCTGTTCGCAGCGCGCGCACGTCTCACAGCGCGCAAATATTGAGTTCTTTCAAGTCTTGCGTTTGAACGGATAAACTCACACAAAAAGTATGTCAACATGTCGATCTTGATGAGTATCCATCAGACAGTCTATATCCCTTAAGAGAACTTTATACAGTTGAGAAAGACGATGCATATCTCTGTATTAGGTCTTAAAGGGGCAGTAGCCTTTACTGCTGTCTGTCAAACAAAAGATAAGGACTAACTCACTGCTCTTGATTGAATAGCTGGTTATAGCTACTTAATTAATTGAATTCATAAAAACAACTTTTTGCTTTTTAATATTCAAATGCACTAGTCTATATCACCAGATGCGTTGGTCTGGCAAGAAGTGCAAGCCACTTCAGAGACACAGATAGTTGCGTGTTCTGAGTTAACACAATCGAGCATAAAAATAAGAAACATATCACGGGAAAATACTAAAACGGGAAGACAGCGGGAAAAGAGCTAAAATACGTGAGAAACCCGGAAAAAAAGGGAGGGTTGACAGCTAGCTGGTGGTTGGACCCTTTTCTTAAAGAATGCACCTGAAATTTATGCAATAAACATGTTTTTGACAAATATTTCAATTTGTTTGTTGTCTATATAGCCTGCAATTAGCCTACACGCCCGAAGGCACGGCTTGAAGACCCAGTCAGTGATGTCACGATATGCCAATTTGTTTAAATTCATACCTACGTAATCACCACCACCAAAAATGTACATTTTTTTTTGTATTAAAATTTGAAAAAAAAAAAAATATAGACCTACCTACCGACCCTTTTTAAAAAAATTTTTACTGTTACTGCAAACCAAAATATTTTTAAGGATGGCCTAAATGGGTGCCGCATTAATGGGACAAAAAAGCCCTTCCTACACCTACCCCATACCCAGTAAATATTCTTCTTATTATTAAACATTTCGTTAGGAACTTTATTTCCATTTTTAGAAAATGCTCTTAATTTTAATTGAAAGTAAATGCCTTCGCGATGTGATATGTGACGGCAAAAGGAAGACAAGCAAGCTTGGCAAAAGGTGGATTCAAACCCGGGTCGATCGTGTCAAAACCAAGATCCTTGAGACTTTGGCTCTATACACCACTGAAGATGTTGCAATATGCACGTCTTTTTTAATCTTGTGTGGCCCAGGCAGCCGGCCATTGTTGAGCGGATCTAGTGTAAATAGCAAGGCACACTATTTGCACTGACTCCAAAGCCTTAATGTAATTTTGAATTATTGGACTTACTATTAGTAATTTCAAGTTTCTTATTTTATCGTTTTCATAATGCAGACAGAAAATGTTACTTTATATGAGTATTGGTTGACATACGCATGATTTGTACAATAATTCAGATGAAAACGTAAAAAAAATATTTCTCAAATGACAACAATCGCTGTGGATCATATATTATATTAGATTATAATTTTGAGAAAAATAATATCATTATGCAGACACTTTAACTGAAACTTGACTGAAAAACAGGATACGGTTGACAAAATGTAACACTAATTAAAGGTTCACTATGTAGTATTTTTGCAGTAAAATATCCAAAAACCACTAGGCCGGTGTTATATATTTTGTTCAGTTGAGTACCTACAATATCCCAGAAGTTTCCAACTTTTTGTAAATTGTGAGAAAATTGCTATTTTAACTAAGGACAGGGACATTTTAACATTGCATTTGAGGGAGTCGCCTGTCAATCGCGTCATATCTGCGTTACCCTCGGTTTCGGCTTTTATTTGGCAGGAGCGCTTTACTCTTAGCAGTGTGAACAAGTGAACGCACGGAGTAAAGTCATAACATCGTTTTAAACACACTTAAATGTATCTAATATGATAAACAGAGCTACATTACCTCAAAATCATAACCGGAAGAGCTGATCAGTGCAGGCGACAGGCGACTGACTCCCGTCCCGTCATAATAAAAGTCCCGGTATTCGCGGGGCGGGTATTTGTTTAACAATCGCTCCAGCAGCTGTGCTCAGGTCCATAACACTCGGTCCTGCTCTGCTTTAGACTACAGTAACGTTAATAACCGCATGTATGAACTTGATTTCTGCCCGAGTCCTATTTTCCACCGGCTGTGATGAGAAGAACACATCTCCCAAGATGCTGCGCTCACACGTTGCGTCATCAAACTACGATTTGTTTTGAATAGGCGCCCTCCAGTGGACGGAAAGCTCCATAGTGCACCTTTAACAGTATAAAATTATATAGGTTTTTTAAATTGAAATACATTACAGTACATTCGATAAAAACCATATAAAATTTAATTTAGTCATTACATGTATACATCCCTGCTGGGATCAAGTTAAAACACTTGTCCTGTCATACAAACCAATTAAAGGGTTAGTTCACCCAAAAATGAAAATTCTGTCATTAATTACTCACCCTAATTTCGTTCGTCACCTGTAAGACAGGGTTCATCTTCGAAACACAAAAGTCCATCAAATGAAGATATTTTTGTTGAAATCTGATGGCTCAGACAGGCCTTCATTGACACCAATGTCATTTCCTCTCTCAAGACCCTTAAAGCCCATCTCACTACAGTGGTTCTACAATCATTTTATGAAGCGACGAGACTAGTTTTGTGCGCAAAAAAAATTAAATAAACGAAACTACGTTTTAAACGATTATGAATCAGCTTATTGATACATGATTTGGATCGCTAATGTAACGTGATTTCAGCATCCGATCCGAATCATGAATAAATACGCTGATTCATAACTGTTCGAAACTTTGTTTTGAATTCGGCCCATCACTATACAAGTTGTTATTTAGTTTTTTTGTGCACAAAAACTATTCTCGTCACGTCATAAAATTATTAGAACCACTGTAGAGAGATGGACTTTGTAACGACGTCTTTAGTGCCTTTTATGGGTCTTGAGAGAGGAAATGACATTGGTGTCAATGAAGGTCTTCCTGAGCCACAGGATTTCAACAAAAATATCTTCATTTGTGTTCTGAAGATGAACGGAGGTCTTACGGGTGTCGCATAACATTAGTGTAAGTAATTAATGAGAAAATTTTCATTTTTGGGTGAGCTAACCCTTTAACAATCAATCATATTCTACATCCATTGACCTCAAGAAAAATG
Organism: Pseudorasbora parva; assembly: GCF_024679245.1. Classification (NCBI taxonomy): domain Eukaryota; kingdom Metazoa; phylum Chordata; class Actinopteri; order Cypriniformes; family Gobionidae; genus Pseudorasbora; species Pseudorasbora parva. Next base: position 24,275,658 of record NC_090184.1, read on the forward strand.
ACTCACCCTTCAGACAAACTATAACATGCGGCCAGTCACACCCTTAACATGACAACTTAGCTGTTCTCACACCCATCTTCCACTACAGAACAGCAGGATCCCACCCAATCTTCAGGCACTTACTGAAGACTCCCTTCGTTTAACCTGGATTAATTATGACTAAGGGAAATGTTGTGTTGGCTTGTTTATTTGTATTAGCTTGCCCTTCTTTTCTGAGCAGATAACTTCCTGAATTTCATGCTTGCCATGATGGCTGTCTTGCATGTAAAACTACATGCCCCTTTCACGTGTTGTGCCTCTCCCAACTCAAACATCACAAATACAGCTCTTACAGGTAGGGTTGGGAATCGTAAGAACAATTCCAATTCTGGAATCGGAAACAAAAAATTAAAAATGGTATTCCTCTTATAAATCTAATTACATGGACATTTTTATTTTTATTTATTTATTTTCTCTGTTGAGTTCAGTGCTTTCTTCCGGAAGCAACGGACCATATGAGATTCCAAGTCACAGTTCATTACTTAGCAAAGCATTCATCGCTCTACTAGTCGAGATGAGTTTTCCAAGATGGCGCCTGACCGTAAACGCGTCTTTATAAAGCATCTTCTTTTTAAACTTTTTGTACACTTACAAAGCTCTCAATGCTTCGGTTTGCATGTAGTGACCCTCATCATTCTACCGTGTTAGTGTGAGGCTATTCTGAGCCTTGTTATTTTGAGGTATTAACTAGCGATTTAATTTCACTTACCCTTTGCCCCATAGACAAGTGTTATAAAGCTAATCTGTTCTTAGAGATTTTAATAAAAACGCATCCCAGAGAACTAATTACTCTGTAACCATTTGTTAATTTCCCCTTAGAGTCATTTCTCACCGGAGTTGTCCTTTAACATCATGGAATGAATACATTTTAAGTGACCCAATGAAGTAGTTTCAAAGCAAATTTTATATGGCTCCATGACATGATTCAGGGATTCAAAATCATATATTCATTCATACTTCAGTTTCATGTATTTTAATGTTACGTTACGAATTATAATACTGCACTAGCTAGTTCACAAACTTTTAGCTAGCAATAGCACACATTAGCATCTTAATCAAATGCTATGCATTAAAAGGTCTTTCAGCAAAGCATGCTATGAAATTTGAAATTTGTCACAGCCGCAAATGCTGCACTCTTCTCCACAATGTAACCCACCGTAATTTAAATCGTTCAAATAATTCCCACCCAATTAAATATAAAACCCTATAGAATACAATCAAGTCTCTCCTTTTCTTATCTTGCTCACAAATACATAAAATAACATTTACTTTCTCCTGGTTTAGCCATGCAAAGCATGCTGGGAACTAACAAGCCCTGCTTAAAAGCCAAGTTTCAGTTAATGCAACACATCATTCTTGTAGCACAAACCAATTGGATTAAGTTTGACTTAAGTTTGACTTATATTTAAGTGGATTGAACACAATCAAATTAAGTTAGGACAAAATGTATTGCAATTGCTCATTTTAACTAAGCAATTTGAACAAGCAGTAAAAATATATTTTTTCAGTGTAGGGTTAAAGTACCAACTAATGTTTGCCTAGGGACGTTTGTGAATGACATTTGCGGATGTTACTCCATGTTGTAGACCACTGCTTCTCAAACCTGTCCTGGGGACATAGCACATTTTGGATATCTCCTACATCAGACGCAACAAGTTCAAGCCTTGTCTGTGCTAATGAGCTGCTGATTAGTTGAATCAGGTGTGTTAAATGGCAGAGACATCAAAATGTGCAGTGGTGTGGGGTCCCTAGGACAGGTGTGAGAAGCACTGTTGGAGACAACAAATCAGTTTTCTTGCAGCTACAAACAAACTTTTTGGAAGGAAAAGTCCAAATATAAAATGGAATCACAAAACCATTCAGGCTCAGAGTCAGCACGGCAAGTACCACCTTATGTACATGTCAGAAATTATAGGACAGACACTAACTGCTAATATGAGCTTCTCCTTCATCTTGCCTTGGCACTGAAGAGCGACGGATCACGCATGCGCCACTGACTTCACTCCTATTGGTTGTCGCTCTTTATTTGAACAGATCTCAACTTTGTTGCATCACTGGACACACTCCATCCATTCACCAAATGTCACTGTCGCATGTGTCGCCGGAAATCACCTGCTCTCCATTGAAATGAATAAGGGTCGTGTCACGACTAGTAGTGTGAATGCACCTTTAGTGACTGGTAAAACTGGTTATACAACAGCCACCGTTACTGGTGGGCAAAAATGGTACATTTCATACTTGAGCCACATCCCAAGACGATCAGCTATAATGATTTACTGTAATCATAAAACAAAAAACAATGGCAGAAATCAGCACTATGAATAAGTACAGTGCGGCTCCCAGATTTGACTTCAAGCTGACCTCTGCTATAGAGTGAGCATTAAGAGGTGCTGACAGAGACTCAACACTAACACAACCCACCAATCCCTCAAATATGAGTCATAGCAGAGACGTTTACACACATACAGAGAAACAGATGATTGGTTTAAAACTCCTCTGCAGAGTGTATCACATACTGATAGCGGAATACATCCATTACCTAGTAGGCCAAGGTTTCAAGGCCTGACCGAAGTAAAAGGAAGCATATGTTGTGCTATATGTGGAAAGCATATGGAGTTTTTTTTTTATATGCTCTCTTTACCTCTTGACCGTGACATTGTTTGCTGTCAGGACCATGCAGGATGAGGTCACATTATGAGGTGTGCGCAGCATGTGTAACGATCACACATGATTTATTACTACAATGAGGTCATCATAACACTGTGGACCCTGCCTATTAAAAAGACACACGTGACATGATCTGAGGCTCCTCGCTCTTCTGAATAATAACTGCTTCTTGATTCCTAACTTGGATAACGGCATTTGCTCGATTCACATTAATAATTGTTTCGGCCTTTCAGTAACTAGGCAATCACAGCCAAAATGGCCACAAAAAGGTGTCAATTTGCTGAGAATTGACTCCTGTGACTATATTTGTTTGGACTCTTTGTTCTTTCTCTTTGGAAATGTGTCTCAGTGGAGTTAGTTACGGGAGCACTGGGATGGCACTATTTGTTTAGTCCTCTTCATCAGAGCGTGATGGATGTCTTGGAGTGCTGCCCGGTGCGGTCAGGCCGTTTGTGTTTGGGTAGCCTTGTGGAAACAGAGTGGGAATACGCTGCGGTGTTTACTGTAATAAACTTAAAATAATAAACAATATATTTAATCTGTGAGTCAGTGAAGTTAGTATTTCAAAGAACAACACAGCACAGTCACTTCCCGTGCATAAAAAGCACACTGAAACTTATTGGATCAAACTCCTGATCTTCATGAATATTAAATACCAAACAATGGGTGCGTTTACATGCACACCAGTAAGCTGATAACTCCAAAAAATCAGCTTATTGAAATAACCAGTTTTCCCGCTTACATGCAAACCAGTAAATGGACAACGCAAGTAAACCGCGTTTACATGACTATTTATCAACCGGGTTATTTCCATGTAGTGCCGTCAAAAATAATAATATACCAGAGTCCATATACCTGACTCTGAGTTTTTCAAATGTTACGTCAGTTGTGATGTTAAATAAAGCGTGCACCGTGTCAGCAGAAGATTTACGGCTCATATTATCCCTTATGCAGTTATGCAACATTTTTGACTGAACCTCTTCTAGGCTACTTCTGCTGCATGAGAAAAGAGAACACCTCTTTACAATTTTCTGGGTCTTAAACGAGTCTGCGTTTGTGATATGTCCTTATTGAATGCAAAACGCTAGCTCGCTCTGTCTGGATGCGTTTAAATCTGCTCCAAGTTTGCGTTTGTCACCCATCACACATGCGCACTTCAATGCCAACAGAAAGCAGGTTAATGCGTTTACATGCAGCGCGAAAAACAAAAAATAGGTAGGCAAAAAACTACCTGTCCCGACCGGTTTATTCTTACGCCGTTTATGATATTACTCCGATAAAAGAAAACGGGTTACCGCGTTTACATGATCATGTTCATTGTCGGTTTAGGAGGCATAATCGGCTTAAGAACGTGCATGTAAACGCATCCATTGATATGGAGGTTCTAGGGATGCTCATATTGACCGTTTAACCGTTAACCGACAGTAAGAATTTTCACCGATTAACACTATCATATAACGGGGCGCATTGACATATGCAACGAACACAGACGAAACACTGCCGACACAGACATATTTCGCAAAATGAAGCAATGGGAAAGAAGCATACTTTGTGGGACCATTTCGACAGAAAGGGTGACAAAGTTATGTCCAAAATAAGCTATGCTGTATTACAATAGCCTACAGCAGTAGTATACAAGCTCCTGACTGGCGGGGGAATGAAAATGGCCGCTGACCATTGGAAGCTGGCCGCTCTAGTATAGTCTCTGTATTCCCTGGGCATTAGTGCCATCTGAAGCCTTGTTTAATGCTTTTCGTTAGGGATGGGCATTTTCCCAAAATATTGTATTCGAATATTTGGGCTCATAAAAATCGAATATTCGAATATTCGTTTATTTAAATTAGGTATTTTGAGAAAATGAGAGAGATGTTTCTTTCTTTTTTTCTCTAAACATGTCGTCACCATTTCTGAACAAGCTTATGATTAGGCAATGTACACAACACGCTAACGTTATATCTTAAGGTTTTTAAAACATTAAACAGTGTGTAAAAAAATGCCTAGAGAACAAAAGCATTATAAGCTCAAGGAGCACGAGCGCAGAGCGCGTCAGTTAGCATGACGTACACACACACACACACACACACGTCAATAGGCTATAGCCTACCGACCTGTGTGTGTGTGTGTGTTTGATATGGCTGATGTGTTAACTTTGTATTGTTTCACATTTTCATTCTCTAAAAAATAATTCAGTGGCTTAGTAAATATCACAGTAATAATTAACTTTATTAACTTAATAAAATCTCTCAATATCATTTACTTGATGGTTTTAGTTAAAGATACCAAAATAATTGACTAAAAATCCAACAGTTAATTTTGTCTAAAATGTATAGTTATATTTAAGTTTTTTTCACTAAAATAATTTAGTATTCAAATAACCAATTATTTATTTTAAATATACTTAATACATTTGTGAAATTTATTTCAAAATATTTGAGAATGGAGAATTAAACCGATCTGTTTCAAGAACCACAAATATTACTTAATTAAAATCAAGATTATTAATATTTAACACACACTGAAGAAATTGAGTAAGTTTACTCGATTAAAACAATGCGCCCCTCCCCCACCCTCTGACGTGACGTCAGCTGGACGGTTGAGTGAGTGGATATTTGAATTCTCCTCAGTCACCCGAGCAGTTTCTTCTTCTCAGCGTCGCAGAATTGGGGCATTTCCTCTGTGAAATTCAGGTTTGTATGTTTTTTTTTTAAATCTATATAATCATTACTGTGCTAAAAGGCATTTTATTTAATTCAAAACAACATACAGGGACAGTGTGAGTCACCTTAAGTTAACGTGTGGCGTTGGTCTTTGAAACGCCTGCTGTGTTGCTCAAAAGACACAATTTTATTCGTAAAGATAATGAATATAATGAATTTGGATGATAAAATCTTATTAAAACTGGCCACTGTTTGTTTATTGTCAGGTTATGGAGTCTGGCGCCTAAAAATGAAACGCAGGACAGCGGTCTCAAGTTCAAAGTCCACCCGCAGACCGGTTAGTCCATCTCAGGCTCGAGAAACAGCGCTGATACGGTGGAAATGGGATAACAGACCGGTTGATTACACTTGAATTACTTTTAAATGTTTAATTTTTATTTCTAAAATGTTTGTTACATGAGTTTAAAAGTTGTAAAATAACTCTTATTCTTTACATGTCAAAACAGTAATATATGCTGTAACGTTATTGCTGTACTCATCGACAATAAAGGCCATGTCATGTATAAGTGTGTTTGTGTGGACTGTGGAGTATTTTACAAAGGTTTAGAGGAAATTAAAGTTATACTATACAAGTTAGTAATACTCATAAATAAAAGCAGTTCATATTAGTCATAAATATTGTTTTTTAAATGCTTTTTACACAATTTTTTCTACTCAATTGAATTTGTTAATGTAACAAATGCAGTTACTCAGATCTACTTAATTTTTTTACTTACATTTACTCAGTTCTTATGGTGTCTATAATTGATTTCACTGCTTTAAAATTTACTCAATTTTTTTAGTGTAAAAATGTTTCACCAAAAAAATTGAGTAAATCATAGTATTAGTTTTTAGAGTGCATGTAGAGAGAAACTATAATATTATTGGATTATGATATTATTCTCGGGTGAGAAAATGCGCCACTGACAGGCGTTGCCGAGACAAAGATAACGGTTAAGTGAAGTTTGAGTGAAGAACTTTGTGTTTTCTGTTCATAAACCCTCAAAGAACTTTAAAGGAAGCATTTGTCTCAAGATCATTTTGCTATCATAAGTTATCTCACTCTCACTCGGGGTAGCTACAGATGAGCTTACCTGCACTCCTGAGCAGTGATCGCTCATTCCACTGGTGTTTGGATTTCATGTGATTCTCGTTTGTGGTGGTGATATTATTATAACTCAGTTTCAGTAATTGATTTCATCAAAAGTAACTCCATTTTGTAACAGCATTTTCAATTTTCATCGAAGTAACGTTAATTCCAAACATTTCGAGGCAGACGACGACATTGTGATCAAATGCACTTAACTTATAAACCTGCTCCACATCGCCACCCAGTGGATTGAGTTATAACTGTGAGATTTAGAGGGATTTCTCATGGAGTCACTGTGTAGCCAGTTGCTTGTGACTTTTTATTTTATGTCATCCTACTTTTATTATTTTATTTTACCTTATTTGTGTTGAAAGAAATATTTTGTAAATGTGTTAACTTCATCAAAACTTAATGTTACCCTTTCATTGTTATTTATGTTTAATTTTCAATGGTTCCAGTCGGGAGTTCCTACCAATTGTTGTAGGTGGGGCCTTAATTAGTGGCGCACCTTAGGATGCGTTATCGCTTCCCCTTTAAGCGTTCGCGCTCAGTCTGACTGTGAATGCAGACGGGGAGTGAGACAGTAGGCCTTCCAGTGTGTGTGTGTTTTCTAATTTTGCTCCAACCTACTTTTTTTTTTTAAAGGAAATAAATGTACATCCTTCATCTCATCCATGTTTTGGCTGTCCTTCTGTCCTGAGGGTACCACTTGATATCTGCTACAACTGCATTTACTGCCAGCCAATTAACAAAATAAAATTCGAATAGTATTTTTAGTTTTCGAATGTTAATTATAGATCGAATATTCGAATATTCGTGCACACCCCTACTTTTCGTAGTGCGGTTTTGTCCGACAGCTTATCAAAAATCTCAGTCCGAGTCTGACTGGAGCCCATGTTTTGTTTTTTGTTTTTGGCTTACAATGTTGCAGCCATTAACCTCTTAATCCTCACCCCTTTTTTGAGAATTAAAAAAACACGACATACCCCAAATAAAAATGTCTGCAGCTCTTAAACCCTATGGTCTATATCCATAAATGTGGTCTTATTTTAAACTAGACACTTCAAATTATGTTACCCAAAATCATAACTCAAAGTAGTATAGGGACAGATTAAAACAAGGGGAAATATGCATGTAAGTGACTCACGTTTTTATTTTTTTATTATTCCCTTATGGAAAAAAATATGAGATTTTAATTTTAAAGCCCTGAAAATAACCTAAATATAAAACTGAATGTCTAAACATGTTTTGATTAAAATTTGAGGACGATTCTTTCAAAAATGTAGCTTCTGTAGCTTCTTATGTTAAAAAAAATTCAAATAAATCTGCAATAAACTGCTAATTATAATGCATTTGCAGTCCCTGAAAAATAAAGCAACTATTTACAGAATTTACAAGTGTAAAAAAACTCATTTAGTTGATAAAAACAGTTTGTCATTTAGTCTGCGCATTGTGTGTTAAGTGTGTGTGCTTACACTGCCAGGCCACGCTGGATACTATTGGATACTATGGAGAAGGTAAGAACGAAATTAGCTGTATTCACCAATGCTTCTTACGGCATATCTTACGATAGAAATTTAGGTTTATTAAAAAACTTTTCAATGCCACTTTTTAATATCGATATCAGTAAACAGTGTAAACAATGAGGAACAAAATAAAGAAACATCAAAGTAAGAGATTATACATAATATGAGACATCCAAATATAAGCAAAAATCACAAAGTGCTTCTTTGCATTTATTTTAAATTTATTGTCAGTATTGGGCTCCACCAAAGACCATTTTGACCCAGGAAAACCCCTGAATATAATATGCGTTTGATTTAACCCCTTAGAAAGTGCTTCAGTTCAGCTCAAACGTATCCAGTGCCCGACCTTATTGATTTTGATTGGGTTATTTGAGACAGCTATATTTCTTTTAGATGTTTCCTTTTTCAAAAACATTGATGACATTATTAATAATAAGTAATAAAATTGTTTCTCATTATGGCTTGAAAAAAACATGTTGAAAACAGTTGTGCTGCTTTATATTTCTGTGGAAACAGAAAAAAAGTAAAATAAAATAAATAAATAAAAAGTATTTTTAAGAATAGAAAGTTCAAAAGAAAAGCATTCATTTAAAACAGAAACCTTTTGTAACAAATGTTTACAGTAAATTTCTTTCAATTTAACCTTGCTAAATTATAAATAAAAAAAACCTGCCCAAAACCCTTTGGAGCATAGGTATTAAAAAAAGCAGACAATTCAATCCCAGTTCAGCTCCTGAAATCCCTATATTCCACTTCATCTTTTATCTGAAACGCTACCAATTGCACAAGACCTTCAAACGCTGTAAAATGTCTGAACAACATCTTGTTCCATCAAAACAGCCAACAAAACATCTGTTGGCAATCTTCAAACGCAATAAAATTAGTGAGCCCTTCCCTTCGTTGTGGAAGCATCATCCAACACACATCTTCCCAAAACACCAATCATTTTGAATTCATATTCACAGATATTTAAGAAACATATTTGCCTACAAACATAAACCAACATTGAACTTGACAAATAGTGAAAGGTTTATGATGCTCAGCGAGAACATACTGATAGAGGAAACATGAGGGGCATCTTTTTCCCACACACACTTGAAACATCTCAGCAGGCCTTCAGTTTTCCTATACGCGAACCTATACACACATTGCAACAGAAACCCTCCCACTGCTTCAGCTCCAGGAATGTGTTTTGTTTGGAGGCCTTTTTGGTGGTTTATTAGATCTTAAGAGGATGGCCTCCAAGAACTCCAACTTTTTCACTTGGGATGACTGTCCTGCGGAAGCCAAGGATCGAGAGTGGCCCAAACAGGCTGTAATTCTTATTGCATAAGTCTCTTTCCCTGGACACAATTGCAGTTGTGATAAATAGCTTGAGAAGATGACATTTTTTCCACAAACGGAAAGCAAAGTGAAGAAAAATGTCTTGCTATGATATTAATCAAAATCACACAGTAAGGTAGTGTTAATTTCGTTATTATGAAATGATCGTGTTATGAAAATATTTGCGCAGTGGAATGCTCAGGTAAGATGGCGTAAAATTAGAACAGCCTTCTGTCTGTGCCAAATGTCACTTTTGCTCTTATTCCCGTGCACTAACTAATTTGCTAACCTGAACAGCCAATCAGAGTTCTCTCTTTCACCAATGGCCCAACGATGATTCTACATGTCAAATCGTCCACAAAAGTTCAGGAATGAGTTTGGAGACAAAATCAGTCGTTCTTCCTTCTTCTGAATCTTCTTTTATACCAACAATTTTAATGTTGCGTCTGCGGGAGCGTGCTTCTAATTCTAGTAGTTTGGCTTGAAGTTGGCTGGCGTACTTTGTTAAATTTTCACATTTGGGTTCAAGCACTTCCACACGCTCTTCAAGTGCACTGGTCGTTTGCTCTTGGTTGATCATACGGTTTTGCAGGTCAGTTTGCACGGAGAGCACAGATTGAAACTTTGTGTCAAAAGCATCAAAATGTTTATCAAGCCTCTCCAGAATCGTCTCCGACATTTCTTTGCATATCTCGTACATGTAGGTTTTGTCTATGGACGTGGTATCTGACGTGGTAGCCGGAGGTTTAACAGGAGGCTCGTTGGAGCGGCTGTCATTGGCACTAGCCCCACTAGCATTAGCACTGCTGATGTATCCATCATTGGTCTTGGACTTCCCAGGAGGGTTTCTTTGCCGCAACATTTTCAGATTAGCGAAGTTCGGCAGATTAAATAGGCAAACAACAAAAAATATCAATTTTTGGACAGTTTTATTATGGTGTTCGGTGTCTTTGCATTAGTTGCGGTGGGGAGCACAAAACCAAACACGTCTACATCCTACGCATGTGCACTAGCGCCCCCCTTTTAACTATTATTTAACCTTGTTTTTAGGAAATCACTGGGCAGGATGTAAAATAAAAATTGTATCCAAATAGAAAGACAAAGAAATGAATGGGATATATAGTGTATCTAGCCTGACAAGCCAGTCTTTCAAATTCCCCCTGTACACAATAGGATAGTGCTATAACCAACCAGAGCAACGAAGAAGGTGAAGCGGAGCTGATAGATTAAACTTTCACCATATATCCGGTTTGCAAAACTTCAAACACATCTTTCTTTCTTAAGAATGATTTCAGTGCTGTTCTTTGTTCTTTTCTCAAATAAAATCATAACTCCAAGTCTTCCAGAGTCATGGTCAAAGCTGATTCGACAGACCACTGTTCACCAGCTTCTTTGTTTACAAGTAGCAAGTGGAACCTCCACAACTCTGCCGTCATTATGTAAAGCCTGTCAACTGACTCTATACACGATGTGATTGGCCTGACCAGAGGGGTTTTTTTTCAGCTCACAATCAACGGAGAGTTGCTAGATAACCCTGGCTGCAACTTAAATTTGCTGCCGATAGGGTGCGTCTAGATTTCTAGGCTACCGCATATAGCAATTCAGCCAAAAAATACCGAGATATGATTTGTTGGCCATATTGCCCAGCCCTACACTAGAGTGACATGATTTAGAATGAGGTCTCATTGCAAAACATCAGACCTGTATCAAACCATATATGGAAGTGGCCCAAATCAGAACGGAAAAGATCAGATTCCATGTGAGTCACATATGAGCAAGAAAATTGGATTTGCGCCCCATTTACCTGCAGTCTGAATACAGTCTTTACAATGGCACATCCTGTATAAAGGTTCCTAGATCCCGTAATTTCTACAACTCAAAACTTTCATGGAGTTTGTATATTGATTTTTCTTTCTTTCGGAAATACATTTCGTCAGCTGAACAATTGCTATGTTGTTAAAGGGGGGGTGAAACACTCAGTTTCAGTCAATCTCATGTCAATCTTGAGTACCTATAGAGTAGTATTGCATCCTTCATATCTCCGAAAAGTCTTTAGTTTTATCATATTTATAAAAGAAATATGGGCTGTACCAAGTCTTTCCGGAAAAAACCGAGCGCCTGGAGGCGTATCGTGTGGGCGGAGCTAAAGAATGACAAGCGCGCAAAGCGGTGACGTCCTCAAGCGTGGAGAAACCCATCTATCTCAGCTAATACAGATAATGATCCACAATCAAATCTGAGGCTGAAATAAATTGAACAGGAGAAACGGCAACATCAGGATGTCCGTCTCTGTGGTATGTACTGTATTTAGGGGCCTTTGTGTGCAGTTTATGAGGACATGATTCGGTTTATGGACTATTGTATGTGACTAGACCTTAGAGGTAGCAAGCAAAACGGTTTTGCACGTCAGAGTCAGAATAGTGTAACGTTATACAGAACAACAATGGAGTAACCGTTAGCGCATTTGAATGACGAAGCACGCGATCGTATCGTTTACTGATGTTTACTCATGCGACGGTAGCCAATAGCAGAGACATTTGAAGTTGATTTACTCACCGGCATCTTCCAAAGCAGGACCGCTCTGTCAAAAACACACTTCTTTGGTATGATTTGGTGAAGTCCTGTGACAGCAGTGACCGTGGAAATCCACTTTGCGACGCGACTGAAGCGATGCCTTGAAGCTTCCCGTCATTTCTGTGTTCAAATCGGTTCAAATGCAGCGCTGCCTTCCCGGAATGCTGTGCTGAAGCGTCGAAGTCGCTCGACGTCACCCATAGGAATAAAGTGGAGCGCGGCGCGACATAAGTGTTCACGGACGACTGGATCTGCACCTGAGAGACTGTTTACAGCGTGCATTTCCTCTCTCTCCCTCTAGTCACGCGCGCGCGCACCCTTCCGGGAGAAGAGCCCGTACAGCCCATACAAGGACCTTCCGCTCTATTTAACGTCAAGTAGACCCATACTCGAAAAAAACTCTCCGAAACTTGTGAGAAACCGGAAGGAGTATTTTTAACACAGAAATACTCCATCAAACGTCCAACATTAGTTTTTGAAACTTTGTCTATGTTTAGGATGGGAATCCAAGTCTTTAAAGGTGTAAAAAGCTCAGTATGCATGAAACAGCATTTCACCCCCCCTTTAAACAACAGTAAGTTATAGTCCATTGAATGCTGTATTCTATTCATCACAGCCTCATTTTCATTCCTCTCAAAAGCAGACTGACTAAGATCTGTAGGAAATTAAAGGGAAATACAAAATACGCAATTACGGAAAATTAGAAGAAATTTATATAGTACATTATTTTATTAGTTTTTCTTGACTGCTAACACACAATTCATGAAACAATTCACCATTTTCTCACAACAATCTCATAACTAAACAACACCAACTTGTACAAACCTCAAAATTCCATGTCAAAATCAAATATTTCAGTCAAAAACATTCACTTATTTCAAAATAAAACTTTGGCATCAGATGACACACAAAACCTACAAATGCACAGGCTACTTTCCTGCCCAATGAACCCTAGACCAATTCATAACACTGCTACAAAAACCTCCTTTTGGCAATCAGGAATCATTTTACAGCCCAATGTCCATTACAGTATATAACAAATGAAAGAGTACAGATTCAACAATGAGCTTTAGGAAACATACATTTTCATTAAACTACTGTAAAGTGGTCTTACAGTAGACAAAAGTAGATTAAGTAGGCCTAGATGATCTTACAAGATAATTTTTTTTCAAAAACCAAAGAACTGAATATGAACTAGGTATGCAACACAGTACAGTAAACTGTTGTAAAACATAAGTAAATTCAGCATCATCTGCATATTTAAAGGCACCTATTATGCAAAATTCACTTTAACATAAATGTGTGTCAGCAGTGTGTGCATACAACCACCCAATAATGATAAAAATCCACCCACTCATTTTTTTTTATTCCCATAAATCATAAGCACTGTCTCAGAACAAGCCGTTTGCAGATTTCTGGCAAAGTGATGTCACTTTTTACAGGCCCAGTCCACATCCTGTTGACGGACACTGTCGTATTAGCAAAGACCCCACCCTGAGCGACTTGTACACAGTCTGCCATTTTCTCCAGGCTGGAGCAGCTGTAGCGGCAATGATTTCTCATAAGCGATTGAGGTTTTTTGTGTTTTGTTGTTGGATGCAGGAGTGAAAATAACAGTCTCCATGACATCAGAGCCGCTGAAAACTAAGTTCATTAGTTTTATTTTTAAAGAGAACGCCCCCCATGAATTGTTTATGTCTGCGCAAATCATCATACACTGCTTTGGGAATGAATTTTAATACAAAGTGAAAATACCAAACACAGGTTTTGCAAAAAAAGTTGTTACTCAAGGATGGATCACTATTAACTGTTGGTGATCTAGCTTACAGTCTCCAGAGTTATACTGAATATGGCAGTAATAAAGGTGAGAGCATGCACTTCATTACAGTTCATCCGAGTTGATTTACAGATATAAAAGTTTTACCAGTTTATTAAGGACCACCCGAACAGGCATATAAAGGTCTATATATTGGTTTACTGTTAATTGTAACTAGTGTATGTGTACTTCGCTATATGTTGATGATAATGCAAGGAGAGAGAGTTTATATGGATAATATTTTAATGCTGAGCTCACATGCATGTTTTATTAAGCTCTTACAGTGATTTTCTGGAGTGAAACGGAGGCTTCGTATTTAAGTACAATAAACGTCAAAAACTCGTTTTATGACCAAAACGTTTTGGCTATCATTCGGACAAGCTTGTACTAAAAGCAAAAAGACAACATAAGTTATAATTAAAGGGGAACTTCAGCGCTGGGAAGATGAATCTGTATTTAAAATGGGTCATTAATGTAGTAGAAATGTGAAATTATTTTTGAATTTGGTGCCTTCTAGACTGAGAAAAGACAGAAAATGTATTTTTGTCTCATGGGGATGAAAGACTACAATTCCCAGAATGCTTCGCTGCCCTATGAGGCCATTCCCAAAGCCACCGCGACTGGATTACAGTGACTGAGTTCAGAAAGTACAATTAAATACTGTGTCTGTTCAATATAACACCCGTTTCACACATACTCCGTCTGTAGTGCGTTGCGTGTGCGTTGCAGGATCCGCACGCCCTGTTGTGTTTTCACACATGCTGCGTTTGCAGTCCGCAACTGATCCGCTGTTACATACCACAAACACAGCATTTATTCATTATTTTTTATTTAAAATCCAAAAGTTATTACTGAACATGGCTTGTCAGAATTGCAATTCTCTTTGTTTACTCTTTTGATAGAAGTCAGGTTAACGAAGGCTACTAGCCTACATTTAAACAACATTTTCTCAATTCATTAATTCATATTTATATACTTTAGATTTAGCTCACACAAGAGGCAAAACATTTATTCATAGGTTATAGCCTAAATCACAAACATTTAAAACTTACAATAGTCTATTCAAAAACAGCCAACTCTCGTCTTTTCTTTCGTTTTTAAACCCTTTTAAAAGAAATCCTGCAGGTCAAAAAGAACTTTGCTTTTTACCTCTAAGAAAGTACGAGTGATATCCATTATGGCCATCCATTTTTTACCTAAATGCCAGGTAAGGTGTCGTTTTGTTGCTTTACTTGAGAAAAGAAGCCATGTGTTGACTTTGAAACAAGAGTATATTTTAAATGATATGCATCTGTGGTGAAATTACTAGATTTTTGCGCCAGTACATGTTTATTTTAATGCGAACAATGTTCTTTCACTTTAATGCAGCAGCGCAGCAAAAAATAGACTCTGTACGAAAACGATCGCTACACTGCTGCAGACGCAACGCACCTGGAATGGTCTGACGGACCGCATCCGCGGGCAGTGTGAAAGCTGTCATCCGTTAACATGGGTACTGAAAAAAATACGCATCGCACACGCACTGCAGACGGAGTATGTGTGAAACGGGCGTAACGATCGAGTCGCCGCGTGAGTCTCACAGCACTAACTCAGATTAGGAGTCAGATTACATTTAATGTCATAAATGAGCTGATGAGCTCTCGTGATGAGAGCTGAGGTAATCGCGACCACATTCGTGGCAAACATTCACAACGCGTTTCAGTTCATGCCTTTGGAAGCTTAACTTTCATAGAAATTAATTTGAGAAGTTAAAACACTTACATTGCTCAGCATCCGTTTAAATTAATGCCTGTAGCTGCCAGCTGTGCTGTAAGTGTGATCTCCCATTCCCCATGCGCGAGTTGAAAACATGTGGAAATGGCTCCCTCTGCTGGCTGTAGTCTTTAGCTTCTGGGCAAACATTCCAAAGATGACGCCAATATCGTCAATTTGCGTCACGAGAGGAATTTTTCCAGAAATAAAATACATAAATCTCTAGTCTCAGGGGCATATAAGAGGGGGGAGCACGATCATTTCAATATACTCCAGGGTTTCTACTGATACAAAGCCACATGCTAATCGCTGAAGTAACCCTTTAAATAAAATATACATGTTCTATCTCCATTCAGCATATAATCACAGTTTCTGACATTATAGTGCATCCTGACTCCTGACACCAAAGAATGAGCTCTTGGAACTTCGCTAGTAGTTAATATAATTATATTAATAATACTTAGATAGTATATCAACATATTGTGTCACAATATAATCACAATAAAAAATACAACAGTATGTACCTTGGATAGTGACATAATATAGTGTGTATTGTTCACCCAAAAATTAAAATTACTGTGAGAAAAAAATCTCACAGAGAAAAAAGTGTACAGCGGAGTTTTAGTGCCAGTAACATAACTACTATAACGTTGAATATAATGTATAATAAAGTAAAGGGGAATTTTTGTGGGTATTCTGATAATACCTAATGTCTTATGTTCCCAGTAAAAACTGGTCTACATATATCTAGTCAGTGACAGAGTGCAAGCATATTCATCTAAAATAATTCTGTATTTTCTGCTTCTGAATTATGAATATTTTTTATTCTGGTGCTATTATTGCCCTGTGCATTGGGATACCAGCACCAAGTTCGAGCCTATTCATTTAATCCCCAATGTAATACCAAATTTAGCATTTTAATCAACAGTACAGTTTTAAGTATCCCAATAATATATCAAATCGTGAAATGAGGGTATCGTTACACCCCTACTAGAATTCATGCTTACTATATTTTG